>NC_056501.1:190124-200349 GCF_014905685.2 Nematolebias whitei | reverse complement strand
GTAGAAGGAGGTGAGGACTGAGCTTCCCAGACCAGCTCGCCTCAGCCGTCTGAGGAAGTAGAGTCTCTGATGAGCTTTCTTGATCAGGCTGGTGGTGTTGTTGCTCCAGCTGAGGTTGTCATTCATGTGTACACCCAAGTACTTGTAGCTGGAGACCATTTCCACAGCAGATCCTCTTATGTTCAGGGGGGTGTAGGTGTTTTTGTTCCTTCTGAAGTCCACAATCATCTCCTTCGTCTTCTTCACATTGATGTGAAGGTTATTCTCTCTGTACCAGCTCTCCAGGTGTTCCACCTCTTGCCTGTAGATGGACTCATCATTGTTTGTGATGCATCCCACCACCGCTGTATCATCTGCAAACTTTACAATATGACAGCCTGGATGGGTAGCTGCACAATCATATGTGAGCAGAGTAAACAGGAGGGGGCTCAACACACATCCCTGAGGAGAGCCAGTGCTGAGGGTTATGGTGGAGGAGGAGAGGTTGTGGATCCTCACTAACTGTGGTCTGTTTGTTAAAAAGTCTAGTACCCAGTTGCAGATGGAGGGGCTTAGTCCTAGTGTGGATAGTTTGTCCATCAGGGTTTGGGGGATCATGGTGTTGAAGGCGGATGTGAAGTCCACAAAGAGCATACTGACGGAAGAGTTTTTCTGCTCCAGGTGGTTGAGCGCAGTGTGGACCACAGAGGAGATTGCATCCTCTGTTGATCGGTTCTCACGGTATGCATACTGATGAGGGTCCTCGTTGATGTTGATGGTTGTTTTGATGTGAGTCATGACCAGTTTTTCAAGCATTTAGCGACTATCGGGGTGAGGGCCACTGGCCGATAGTCATTCAGACCAGTCACTGTAGAGCTTTTTGGGACTGGGATGATGGTGGCAGTCTTCAGAAGGTGGGAACTGTCTCCAGGGTAAGTGAGGTGTTAAAGATGTCTGCCAGCACCTCACAGAGCTGATCAGCACATTCCTTCAACACTTTTCCGGGGATGTTGTCTGGGCCATTTGCTTTGTGCGGATTAATCCTCTTGAAGGTACTCCTTACTTCTGCTGAGCTCACGCTGAGATGCTCTTCGTCCCATGGTGAGGTGAGTCTGGTGCTGGGTGGTCTGTTCGGGTCTTCAAAGCATGCATAGAACTTGTTGAGGGCATCAGGCAGAGATGGGTCTTTGGGGCATTGTTCACTCCTTCCTTTATAATCTGTTATGCACTTAATGCCCCTCCACATGCTCCGAGGGTCTTGTGAGATGAATTGACCCTCGATCCTCTTTGCATATGTGGCCTTGGCCCTCTTAATACCAGCAACCAGCTCTTTTCTTGTCCTACTCAGCTCCTCTGAGTTTCCAGACCTGAAGGCAGTGTTCCTGGCTTCCAGCAGGGTACGCACCTCTGCATTCAGCCAAGGTTTTCTGTTTGGGTAGCTTTTAACATTTATGATAGTGGAGACTGTGTCAGTACATGTACTAATGTAACCCAGAACTGAGGATATGTATTGGTCAAGATCAAGCGAACCTCCATTTTCAGCAGCTTCTCTGAAAACCTGCCAGTCTGTTCGATCAAAACAATCTCTCAGTATGGGTCCACTGTCCTGGCTCCAACATTTAACTTTCTTTTGTACCGGTCTGGAGCGTCTCAGCGGGGTCATGTAGGCAGGAGCCAGGAAGATTGAGATGTGGTCTGACAGTCCTAGGTGGGGGCGGGGTTCGGCTTTGTATGCATCTTTTACGTTTGTGTAAACACGGTCCAGCGTGCGGTCTCCACGTGTTGGAATCATCACATGTTGATTAAAGCTTGGGAGACAGTCCTTTAGATTCACGTGGTTAAAGTCTCCGGCTACCCCGTAAAGAGCCTCGGGGTGTTTGTTCTGCAGCGAGCTGATGATATCATGAAGCTCCTGCAGTGATTCATTAGCATTAGCGTCCGGAGGAATGTAAACGACTGTGATAAAAGTCACCGTGAACTCTCGGGATAGATAATGTGGCCGACATTTCACTGTTATTTGCTCCAAAGCCTTCGAGCATGAGCTATTTACAACAGTACAGTTCGTGGACCAACTTTTACTCACGTAAATGCATACTCCGCCTCCCCGTGATTTCCCCGTTAGCTCGCTGCAGCGGTCCGCTCGAAAAAAAAGTCTGTCATGCAGCTGGAAGACTGTGTCCGGCGTTTCGCTTGTAATCCACGTTTCCGTGAGGCAAAGCACCGCACACTTCTTCATCTCTTCTGAGGCGCCCGCTCTCAGACGAAGTAAATCCATCTTGTTGTCCAACGAGCGGACATTCGACAGAAAGAGAGACGGCATGGGGAGTTTGCCGGCTTTAGCGTTAGCTCGTAGCCTCACCATAACCCCCGCCCGGCATCCTCTCCTCTTAAGCCGGGAGCAGCGCTTCCTCTTCTGCCCGCTGGAACGCCTCTGCTGCAGCTTCCAGGTAGATGACTTTAAGATCTGCATTCTGCCGAGCGTAGCTTTGAGTTTGTTGCTGATTTCTGCTATATTTCGTGGCAAATCAGCTCCTATTCTCATCAGTTCGGTTCGGCTATAGTTCACACGCATAAATCGCGCGGAGTCAGGCACAGAGTTAATATCAAAACTTCTAAAAACTAGGATGGTACCGGGAGCCTGTGAAGCTGCAACTGCTCTGAGCGCGGCCATCTTGGAGAGAAAAAAAAAAAAAAGAAAAAAAAAGAAAAGTCTCAACCCAGAGCTCATGACCATAGATGAGGGTAGGAACATAGATCGACTAGTAAATTGAGAGCTTCGCTTTTCGACTCATTTCTCTCTTCACCACGACAGACCGGTACAGCACCCACTTCACTATGGATGCCACACCTATCTGCCTATCGATGTCTTTTTCCATTTTTCCCTCATTCGTGAAAAAGACCCAAAGATACTTGAATTCCTCCACTTGGGGCAGCACCTCCTCCCCGATCTGGAGAGGGCACTCTACCCTTTTCTGGCTCAAGACCATGGCCTCAGATTTAGAGGAACTGATCCTCATCCTGGCTGCATCACACTCGGCTGTGAACCGCTCCAGTGAAAGTTGTCGATCACAACCTGATGAAGCCATTAGGACCATATCATCTGCAAAAAGCAGAGATGTGATCCTAAGGTCACCAAAACGTATCCCTTCAACACCTTGGCTGCACCTAGAAATTCTATTCATAAAAGTTATGAACAGAATCGGTGACAAACGGCAACCTTGGCAGAGTCCAACTCTCACTGGGAACGAGCCTGACTTACTGCTGGCAATGCAGTCCAAGCTCTGACACCAGTCATACAAGGACCTAACAACCTGTATCAAAGGGCCTGGCACCCCATACTCCCAGAGTACCTCCCACAGGGTTCCCCGAGGGACACGGTCGAACACCTTCTCCAAGTCCACAAAGCACATGTAGACTGGTTGGGCAAACTCCCACACACCCTCCAGGACCCTGCTGAGCGTGTAGAGCTGGTCCAGTGTTCCACGACCAGGACGAAAACTGCACTGCTCCTTTTGAATCTGAGGTTCAACTAGCTGACAGACCCTCCTCTCCAGAAGCCCTGAATAGACCTTACTAGGGAGGCTTGAGTGTGATCCCCCTGTAGTTGGAACACACTCTATGGTCCTCCTTTTTGAATAGGGGGACCACCACTTTGGTCTGCCAATCCAGGGGACCTGCCCCCGATGTCCATGTAATATTGCAGAGTCGTGCAAGCCATCACAAGCCTACAACATCCAGAGCCTTAAGGAATTCGGGCCAATCTCATCTAACCCTGGGGCCCTGCCACCAAGGAGCTTTTTAACCACCTTGGTGACCTCAGCACCAGAGATTGGAGGGCCCGACCCAAAGTCCTCAGGCTCCGCTTCCTCATTGGAAGACGTGCTGGTGGGATTGAGGAGGTCTTCGAAGTACTCTGCCCACCGACCCATGACATCCCGAGTTGAGGTCAGCAGCACACCACCTCCACTATAAACAGTGTTGCTAGTGTAACCCCCCCCCCCCCCCCCCCCAACATGCTGGATGGTTGACTAGAATCATCTCGAAGCCATATGAAAGTCATTCTCCATGGCCTCTCCGAACTCCTCCCACACCTAGGTTTTTAGCTCAGCGAATACCCGAGCCGCATGCTGCTTGGACTGCCGATACCCATCAGCTGCTTCCGGGGTCCCACAGGCCTAAAAGGACTGATAAGACTCCTTCTTCAGCCTAACAGCATCCCTCACTGCCAGTGTCCACCACCGGGTTCAAGGGTTGCCGCCACGACACGCACCAACAACATTATGGCCACAGCTCCGATAAGCTGCCTTGACAATAAAGGTGCGGAACATGGCCCACTTGGACTACATGTCCCCCACCTCCCCCGGAACATGTTTGAAGCTCTCCCGGAGGTGGGAGTTAAAGCTCGGTCTCACGGTAGACTCTGCTAGATGTTCCCAGCAGACCCTCACAATATGTCTGGGCCTGCCAGGTCTGACTGGCATCCTCCCCCACCATTGGAGCCAACTCATCACCAGGTAGTGGTTAGTGGACAGCTCTGCCCCACTCTTCATCCGAGTGTCCAAGACATGCAGCCACAGATCAGATGAAATGACAACAAAGTCAATCATCTAATTGCGGCCTGAAAATAAATGTTACAAAATCACAATTCTGTAACATTTATTTTCAATTTGAATAGTGACAATATGGAATTATGATAAATATGAAATATGAATGAATAACCAATAGTGTTATTTCAGAAGGATGAATAATATAAAAGAGATGTTATTCAATTTTAGTACTAATGTTAAAATTTAGGTAAACTATATATTGGATTTGTAAACTAAAGGTGTCTAAAAACCTAGTTGGCACTCAGGGTTGTTCCCTTCCATCTGGAGTAAGATGTTTTATCCTACCCGAGATGTCCATCTCATTACCACAATGGATACAATGAAATGAGGTTGGTATTTGTCATCCCAGAAAGTGATGAACTACTCTAGAGCTTGTTGAAAACAACAAAGTCCATGCTCAATAATCCAGGTATAAAATCCAACATTTTTCAGTCAGGTCAGCACAAAAAAAAAAGAACTGTCCAGATGACCTGACTGAAAAATGTTGGATACTCTAGAGCTTCATCCGGCCAGACAGCACCATCATTCCAGGGTGTTTGAGATAGTTCTATGGATTCCACATTTCAGCTGGCTCGCTCCATCCGAGGTGGAAAGGGACCAGAGCCTGGCTCCCCGCTGATTCCTGGGGCTGGCTTGAAGCCACTCGAAGACCACTTCTCAGCCAACAAAACAACAACACTCTTAGTTCTCTCTTCTGTCGGCTTTACCTCATTCTAGGAAGGGGGGTTGACTATGCAAATTATATCCAGTCAATTCAACTTTGACAATCAAAATGGGCATTACCTGAGTCACATAAATTAATTTTGATTAGATAACTCCACCTCTCAACGTTTAGAGGGAACAATGACTTTATTTACGTGATAACACCTTTTCTTCACAGATGTATTTTTTTTTTTTCACACAACATTGTAGACTTCCAGGAAGATGGCGCCGGTGCTGGTGGCTTGCAGTTCACCTGTCTGTTTTGATTTTTTTTTTTCTGTTTTTGTCATTTTTCTTCAGTGACATCAACTCACTGCTTGTTTATGATCGCCAACAACTTTTAAATATACAGTTATTTACTGCAAACCCCGCCTTGTTTGACCTCTTTGATAGGGGCTCTGGACCCCCACCCCATCTGCTTGTTGATGTCCCTGTTTACTTGCAGCGCGCAACATTTCTGCCCGCCCAAAAACATCGCTCCAGGCACCGTGGAAGACGTTCCAGCCATCTCGTGAGGATTAAAGACAGCATCAAGCTCTCTGCTGCTTCGTCATCTGCTGCTGACCATCAGATGTTAAAATGTCCATCCGGATGCTTCGCTGATCCACTCAACTCCACCCTGCTTCAGGTGGCTGGGCCTGGTACGCGCTGCGCGCACACGGCCGCGGCAGTTTTGGTCGTCTCCAGTGGAACTTAACCAACTCCGGACTGTCTGCTGCATCATCTCCTGCCGACCATCTGCTGGATATTCGCCTGTCTGGGTGCTTCGCTGATCCTGCTGGGTCCTGCCTGATCCCCATAGTCGAGCCTGGCCTGCGCCATGGGTGCGCGCACAGCTGCGGTGTCTCTGGTCCTTGGAGACGCAGTTCAAACTCCAAAAATCTGAAACAGCTGATCTGTGCTCCGTGCTCAGCTTTTCCTTCAGCTACTGGTACTACAAAGATTGCTCTGCTGAATGTGAGGTCACTGGCAAATAAAACCTTCATCTTAAACGACTTTTTCTGCTCCAATGGACTGGACTTCATGTTTGTTACAGAGACCTGAGCGAAAGTGGAGGAAAGACAGGCTGCAGGTCTCTTTTCAAATACTTAAAGAGAGTTGGTGCCGTTATCAGAAAGCAGTAAAAGCTGCTAAATCCAAATACTTCTCTGATATAAATACCTCAAACTCTCACAACCCATGTGTCCTCTTCTCCACCCTAAACTATGTTCTCCACCTCACTGAACCCTCACCTCTGGAAGCCTCGACTGAGCTGTGCGACAACCTTACATTTCTTTTTGGAAAAAATTGCGACCACCCGGGCTCTCATTTCCCCTCCAACTCATGACCCATCCATCCCACCTCAATCTGTAGCTCTATTTGACCATTTTGAACCCATCACTATATCTTCTCTAGAGAAGGTCATGTGCAGCTTGAAACCTTCTGGCTCCCCCTTTGATGTGGTCCCCCCTCGACTACTAAAGGAGGTTTTTCCAACTCTAGGTCCGTCCATTCTTGCCATTGTAAACAGTAGTTTATCCACTGGCATGGTGCCAAAAACCTTTAAATGTGCTGCTGTCCACACTTTCCTGAAAAAAACAAACCTTGACCCCTCAGTCATGTCCAACTACCGGCCTGTCTTCAAACTCCCATTTGTTTCTAAAGTACTGGAGAAAATAGTTGAGTCCCAGTTGAAGTGCTTCCTGGAGGATCACGCCATCTTAGAACTTTTCCAATCTGGCTTTAAACCTCTCCACAGCACTGAAACTGCCCTGCTGAAAGTCTTTAACGACATCTTCAGATTCACAGATAATGGTGATTCTGTGCTGCTTGTCCTGTTGGACCTCATAGCCGCCTTTGACACCATCGACCATGAGATCCTCATTGCTAGGTTGGAGCAGTGGGTGGGCGTCACAGGATCAGCCCTCAATTTGTTTAAAAACTCACTACTATTCAGTAGCTTTCAACACCAGATGATCTGTGTTTTGATCCTGTATGCTCCACACTGGTTTGTCGTCATTACCTGCATCGTTTTTGTCTATATTCTGATTTACCTCATTTTGTATTTTGCTTTGTGGGTTACCTGTTGTTTTGTCTTTACAGCACTTTGGTTGGCCTTGTAGCTGTTTTAAGTGCTTTATAAATAAAGTGGTATGGTATGGCTCGTCCCTAGTGAGTTAAGTGTTTTTTCTGAACTTTTGTCGGTGGATTGTGCCTTTTTTAATGCTCCAAGGACTTCTGGTAGGGGTGGTGGATTATTAACAGTTTTTAAAAAGCTCTGGAACTGCAGACAGCTACAGGCTGTAGCTTTTCAGAGTTTTGAACTGCTGTATTTTGAGCTGGGCCGCTCCAACCCAACACTGTGCAGCCTGATCTACAGACCACCCTCGTACAACAAAAACTTCATAAGTGAATTTTCTGACTTTATGACTGGAATACTGCTCAATTACAACAGGGTCTTGATTCTGGGAGACTTTAATGTTCACATTTGCTGTCCTGACAAGCCTTTGGTGCAGGAGTTTCAAAATCTGATACAATCTTTCAACCTTGTGCAAAATTTTGTTGGTCCAACTCCTCAACAGGGCCATACACTTGATTTAGTTCTGCCTCACGGTTTATCTGTGGTTAATCTGGAAATTGGGGATGCTATTGTTTCAGATCACAAACCCATTTCATTCAAAACCTCTGTTATTCATGAGTCTAAATCTCCCGCTCCAGCCAAAAATTGTCGGATATTTAACTCTTCAACCGCTGCTGTTTTTTCCTCTGCATTCATTACTGATGCTGCTTCGGTCCCTGAAACCTCTGCCTGTATTAGTACACAGGAGCTGCTCAGTAGGCATGATGTGACCTGCTCTAAGATTTTAGACCTCATTGCCCCTTTAAAAATCAGACGACCAAAGCGGGCACCACACCCCTGGTTGAACGAGACTACTCGAGCAGTCAAACGCCTATGCAGGAGAGCTGAACGCAAGTGGAAAAAGGACAAATTACATGTTTCTTTAATTATGTTAAAAACATGTTTGAAAGATTATAAGAGCATTGTTAAATCTGAAAAGAACAAATACTTCTCCCAAATCATTGCTTCAAACAGTCATAATCCCCGAGTTCTTTTTAATACCGTAAATTCCATTTAAAACGTGCCTCGGTCTGCCAGCCTGGAGGCCTCTGTTGACATCTGCAACAACTTTACCAGATACTTTGCTGGTAAGGTAGAGTTGATTAGGTCATCCATCCCCCAGTCCACAACTGATCCCTCTGTCTCTTTCCCTTGCTCAGCTGTCTTCAAACAGTTTGAACCCATTTCACTCCCCTTTTCTAAACAAAGTCGTTGGTCAGATGAAACCCTCCGGTTCCCCTGCTGACCCCATTCCTGCGTCATTTTTCAAACAAGTTCTACCTATGATTGGACCCTCTGTTCTTACTATTATAAATAGAAGTATTGTGACAAGTGTGGTTCCCAATGTTTTCAAACATGCAGTAGTTCATCCGTTAATTAAGAAACCTGGACTTGACCCTTAGATTTGCTCAAATTTCAGACCAATCTCAGAACCTCCCTTCCTGTCCAAAATTCTGGAGAAAATAGTTTTCATTCAATTAAACAAGTTTTTGAATGAGAACAGAATCTTCGAGATTTTTCTTTCTGGTTTTAAACAACTCCACAGCACTGAAACAGCATTAGTAAGGGTTTGTAACGATATTATGATATCAAACGATTCTGGTCAATTTGTGGTACTTGTGCTCCTGGACCTCACTGCTGCTTTTGATACTGTTGACCACAGTATCCTTATATCACGGCTGGAACAGTGGGTTGGGATCACAGGTGCTGCATTAGAATGGTTCCGCTCATACCTGAGTGGCAGGAGTTTCTGTGTCAAGGTTGGTAATAATATATCCACCTCATTACCTCTTTGTTGAGGGGTCCCACAGGGTTTGATTCTTGGAACCCTTCTGTTTTCACTTTATTTGCTCCCACTGGGGTCCATCCTGAGGAAACATGGCATTTCATTCCATTG
The DNA here is from genome assembly GCF_014905685.2 of Nematolebias whitei. NCBI lineage: Eukaryota > Metazoa > Chordata > Actinopteri > Cyprinodontiformes > Rivulidae > Nematolebias > Nematolebias whitei. The sequence goes on along the minus strand of NC_056501.1, from coordinate 191,066 downwards.
CTATGCTGATGACTGTCAGATCTACATGCCTGTGAAACCAGCAAGTGTTTGCTCCATTCACCCTCTGTTAAAATGTCTGAATGACATTAAGGCCTGGATGGCTTCAAATTTCTTAAGTTTTAACAATGAGAAGACTGAAGTCATTGTCTTTAGCCCTAGCTCAACTGATACCACTGATCCTGTCAACCTGGACTCTCTGCAGCTATATCTTAAGCGGTCTGGTAAAAATCTCGGGATGGTTTTAGACTCTGACTTCAAGTTTGACAAACAAATCAACTCTGTTCTTCAGAAAAGCTTCTTCCAACTCAGACAGGTAGCTAAGCTCAAGCCAGTGTTGTCCAGACCCGACCTTGAGAAAGTAGTCCATGCCTTTGTCACAATCCGATTGGACTATTGCAATGCACTGTATGCTGGGATCAGCCAGGCCTCCATCTCACATCTTCAGCTCGTCCAGAATGCTGCTGCTCAGCTTTTAACCGGAACTCGTAGGTCTGAACATATTACACCAGTTCTGTCCTCCCTTCACTGGCTGCCTGTTTGTACAAAGATAGTCTTTAAAATTTTTCTGTTGACCTTCAAGTGCCTAAATGGCCTCGCATCTCTTTACCTCTCTGAGCTTCTGGAACCTTACGTTCCCTCTCGGGCCCTGAGATCATCCGATCAGCTGCTTTTGGCTATTCCAAAAACAAGACTGAAGCTCAGAGGAGATCGGGCTTTTTCAGTCATGGGCCCCAAACTCTGGAACAACCTGCCCCCCAACATCAGGCAGGCCACCTCCCTTCCTCCCTTCAAATCCCTGCTTAAAACACATCTGTTCTCGCAGGCATTTCACACAGTGTAAATGGCTCTAGTGTTTTTTTTTTATCTGTGACCCTATGTTTTAAATGCTTTTATTAATTCTTCAGTTATTATTATTAGTGTATTGTATATATATATATATAT
>NC_056501.1:187957-190024 GCF_014905685.2 Nematolebias whitei | reverse complement strand
TACCATACCACTTTATTTTTAAAGCACTTAAAACAGCTACAAGGCCAACCAAAGTGCTGTACAGACAGAACAACAGGTAACACACCAAGTAAAAATACAAAATGAGGTAAATCAGAATATAGACATAAAAACGATGCAGATAATGACGACAAACCAGTGTGGAGCATACAGGATCAAAACACAGATCATCTGGTGTTGAAAGCTACTGAATAGTAGTGAGTTTTTAAACGGAACTTGAAAACCGAGAGGGAGGAGGCCTGTCTGACAAACAGAGGTAACTCGTTCCAGAGTCTTGGTCCTGCTACAGAGAAGGCCCTGTCACCTCTGCGCTTAAGACGAGTTCCTGGACCTGTGAGGAGCAACTGGTCCAATGACCTCAGGGAACGTGGTGGACATATGGTTGTAGCAGATCAGAGAGATGGGGGGGGGGCGACACTGTTCAGTGATTTGTAGACATACACGAGTATTTTGAACTGGATTCGAAAGTGAACCGGTAACCAGTGCAGTGAGGCCAGAACTGGAGTAATGTGCTCTCTTTTTCCTGTACTGGTTAAAAATTGGGCTGCTGCATTCTGGACCAGTTGTAGTTGTGCAATGGAGGTCAGACTGATACCAAACAGGAGTGAATTGCAGTAATCAAGCATAGATGTAATGAATGCATGTATTACTGTCTCCAGGTTAATTTTGGACCAAATGGGCTTCAGTTTAGACAGCCGCCTCAGTTGGAAGAAGCATGATTTACCGATCATGTTTACATGATTGTTAAGCTTCAGGGAAGGGTCAATTATCACACCCAGATTAGTGACTCTTTGTTTTTCTGGCAAGGTTAGAGCGGAGAGGTCGATACAGTGGTTTGTGATTGTGTCGTTGGGATGGAAAAACACCACTTCAGAATTCTTTTCATTGAAACTCAAGAAATTTAAAGCCATCCAGTCCCTGATGTCAGCCGGGCAGTTGAGCAGCGGTTGAATAGAGCATGTACCATAGTGTCTTAGGGGGAATTAAATTTGACAGTCATCGACATAGAAGTGGAAGGGCATGTTGTGTTTCATATATATACAGGTCCTTCTAAAAAAATTAGCATATTGTGAAAAAGGTCATTATTTTCCATAATATAATGATAAAAATGAAACTTTCATATATTTCAGATTCATTGCACACCATCTGAAATATTTCAGGTCTTTAATTGTTTTAATACTGATGATTATGGCATACAGCTCATGAAAACCCAAAATGCCTGTCCCAAAAAATTAGCATATTTCATCCCACCAATGAAAGACAAGTGTTTTTAATACAAAAAACGCCAACCTTCAAATAATCATGTTCAGTTATGCACTCAATACTTGGTCGGGAATCCTTTTGCATGAATGACTGCTTCAATGCGGCGTGGTATGGAGGCAATCAGCCTGTGGCACTGCTGAGGTGTTATGGAGCCCCAGGATGCTTTGATAGCGGCCTTAAGCTCATCCAGAGTGTTTGGTCTTGCGTCTCTCAACTTTCTCTTCACAATATCCCACAGGTTCTCTATGGGGTTCAGGTCAGGAGAGTTGGCAGGCCAATTGAGCACAGTAATACCATGGTCAGTAAACCATTTACCAGTGGTTTTGACACTGTGAGCAGGTGCCAGGTCGTGCTGAAAAATGAAATCTTCATCTCCATAAAGCTTTTCAGCAGATGGAAGCATGAAGTGCTCCAAAATCTCCTGATAGCTAGCTGCATTGACCCTGCGCTTGATAAAACACAGTGGAACAACACCAGCAGATGACATGACACCCCAGTGACTGTGGAAACTTGACACTGGGCCTCAAGCAATGTGAATTCTGTGTCTCCTCTCTTCCTCCAGACTCTGGGACCTTGATTTCCAAAGGAAATGCAAAATTTACTTTAATCAGAGAACATAACTTTGGACCACTCAGCAGCAGTCCCAGGCGAGATGCTACTGATGCAGTCTCTTGTTCAAGAGTGGCTTGACCTGGGGAATGCGGCACCTGTAGCCCATTTCCTGCACATGCCTGTGCATGGTGGCTCTGGATGTTTCTACTCCAGACTCAGTCCACTGCTTCCGCA
>NC_056501.1:157212-183299 GCF_014905685.2 Nematolebias whitei | reverse complement strand
TAAAGAGGCTGAAGCAGAACAGCTCAGAATCAAAGTTTCAGCCTGCCTCAGCAATGCCAAACCACCACCTTCCAACATCAGTAGAGAGGAGAGGGATGCACTCACCACTCTTAGCAAGGACAAAAACATCATCATTCTCCCAGCAGACAAAGGAAGGTGCACAGTGATTTTGAACCAGAAAGACTATCATGAGAAAGTTATGACACTCCTTAGTGACTTAAACACTTATGAACCTCTGAAAAGAGATCCAGGAAGTGGTTACAAGAAAAAGTTAATAGATTGCCTGAAAATTTTGGAGCAGGACAAGGCTATTGACCGTTTTCTGTACCACAGACTGTACCCAGGGGAGGCCACACCTAGTCTGTATGGTTTACCTAAAATCCACAAACAAGGTGTACCTTTAAGACCAATTGTTAGTATGATTAACTCTGTCACTTACAATGTTTCTAAATATCTGGCATCTGTACTCATCCCTTTAGTTGGCAGCTCAGAACACCACATACAGAACACCATGGACTTTGTGGACAAGGTGAGGGATGTCATCATGGAGACTGATGAAACAATGGTCTCTTTTGATGTCACATCACTCTTTACATGCATTCCTGTTGATGATGCAGTAGAGGTGGTCAGTTTAAAATTAAAATCAGACACCACTCTGAGCAGCAGGACCACACTTTCCACAGAACAACTGTGTCAACTCTTGAAACTGTGCCTGCAGTCAACCTACTTCACATATGGGGAGCAATATTATAGGCAGAAACATGGGTGTGCTATGGGGTCTCCAGTTTCTCCTATTGTTGCCAACCTGTACATGGAGGAGGTAGAAAAGAGAGCCTTGACGTCCTTTTCAGGGACACCACCAAGTCATTGGTTCAGGTATGTTGACGACACCTGGGTTAAAATCAAATCTCAGGAAGTCCAACATTTTACTGACCACATCAACTCTGTGGATAAATACATCAAGTTCACACGAGAAGATGTAAAAAATGGCAGGTTGGCTTTCTTGGACTGTGAGGTCTCAGTCTCTGATAGAGGACATTTGCAAACCGAGGTTTACCGCAAACCCACCCACACAGACCAGTATTTGCAGTTTGACTCCCATCACCCTTTGGAGCACAAGTTAGGAGTCATCAGGACTCTGTATCACAGAGCAGACAGCGTCCCCACTAGCTCAGGAGCCAGGCAGAAGGAGAAATCCCACACAAGACAGGCTCTAGAGCAATGTGGATATCCTAACTGGGCCTTCCTGAAAGCAGAGAAGAAACCCAAACAGGACTCCAGTCAGCCAACAGGTGAAAAGGAGGAACCCAGACCCAGACCAGTGGTCATTCCATATGTTGAGGGAGTATCAGAGAAACTGAGACGTTTATTTTCTAAACATAACGTCCCAGTGGCTTTTAAACCCCAAAATACATTACGGCAAAGACTGGTTCATCCCAAAGATCCAGTCCCCCGGCACAAACAGAGCAATGTTGTGTATGCTGTTCAGTGTCAGGAGGGCTGTGATCAGTCCTACATCGAGGAAACAAAACAGCCACTGGCCAAAAGGATGGCCCAGCACAGAAGATCAACATCATCAGGCCAGGACTCTGCGGTCTACACTCATCTCCAGGCCAGCGGTCACTCTTTCAGGGATGAAGATGTTCACATCCTGGACAGAGAGGAACGATGGTTTGAGAGAGGAGTAAAGGAGGCCATCTTTGTGAAAAGAAACCGTCCATCGTTAAACAGGGGTGGAGGCTTCCGGGTTCAACTGTCCCCCTCTTACAATGCTGTGATTGCTAGTATCACTCAGCCCTCTGTGAACAGTAAACAGCCATCAGTGTGCTAATGATCCATTGTTAGGCTGATGGTCCTTCTTGAGCATGTGATCAGCTGGTTTTGGTTGTCAGCAGCAAAACTGGTTGATCCACTCTGAGAAGGTGCTATTTAAGAGACTGAGCTGAAAACAGCTCCTCAGACTGAGGAAGTCTCTCGGACGAGAGACGAAACGTTTCTACATTTTTTGTTGATTTGCTTTGTTTTGTGTTTTTTTTTTGAATGTCCAGAGGACCAGATTTAACTTTTTTAAATTTTTCTACCTGGATTATTGAGCATGCATCAGGATGTTACTAAGTAAACATTTGTGGATACACATGTCACAATATTTTTAAAAAATCACAAAAAATTATTACTGGAAGTTTTTGTATAATTTTTACAAGCTTAATCTTGAAACATGTATGACAATAAAATAATGAAATGCAATTGTTTTTGTTTTATATTGGTACCAGTTTTATAAATAACATTAGTTCATTTTTAACAGTTCTGTCCCTAAAATGAGTTTGATATGTGTGTATGTCCTTGTCTGCGTTTTTAACAGCCTCTGGTCATTTGGATCATAAAGCACTCATTAAAAACTGCCATGCGCCTTTATCTCCATGCATTTATTTGTCCATATTTTACTCCCTTTTCTCTTGCCCTCCCATTTGTTTTTAATCTGTTTCTTTACTAGTTATATATGTTTTCCCTGACTGCTCTTCTGTCCTCACACTCCTCTTCCTTTAAACATTCAGTTTTAAGGTGGAACTCTTTCCTTTCTCTCCAGGTGCTGAAGATAATGGTTGCCTTCCTGCATCTGGTTGTCCTGACGTCTGCTTGTGCTCAGACAGTGTGGTGCGATGCAGCAACAGAGGGCTGCACACGCTACCCAAAGGCATTCCCAAGGACACCATGGAGATGTGAGTCAAGCAGGGACACAACAAAGCACACACCTGCGTACAAACTCAGTCATAGCAATATGATGTAAGAAAATAGCAAAAAGGGCAGACATATAAGATGAAATAAAATTTAATCGAACTCAGGACATTGTCGTGCCGGAGTTTTATTACAAAGGAACTTACACAAGGAATCACACGTTATAAAAAAATAAAATAATATAAAAATACCAACAATTAACTTCCAAAACAGGTCAGGTGCAGACAGAAACATTAAAGTGTTTATTTTAATGTATGATTAATTTTATTGTCCCCTGTGTAGAAAGGGGGAGGAATTAAAAAATTGATAGCCACAGGGAGGAAGGACTTCAACCTTGAACGAAACAGTCATTGTGCTGTGCTATTTCCTGAAACCAGGTTGATGGGGATGTAAGATTTTAAATGAGTCCAAATACTTTTTGATTTGAGAGTTTACCCGTTTTTCTAGAACCTTAGCTAAAATGCAGTTTAAAGAGTGGTCAATAGTTGTTCAGTGAAGTGGGGTCACCTTCCTTCAGACACCCATATAATAAACAATTGCAATAGTTCAGACTAGACAGGACAAATGCATGAACTAGGGGTTGAACGAGTATATAATTTTAAAACTAGACATTAACATAATAAAACCCGAGTAGAACTCGAGTATTTGATGACGTCATAGATCTCAAGATACAAAAATAAATAAATAAAACCGCAAAAAAAGGTAATTATTTACAAAAAAAGACCAACAAAACATTGGGAGCATATATTATGCTCCTACCATTTATCATACTGCAAATAAGTCACAGGAAAAACTAAACTATTAGTTATTATTATTAAACTGCAAACGTGAAGAAACGTGCAGCACGTCAAAAACGAAACTTAAACCGAAACTGGTTCTGGTTCGGTGGATAGGACCCGGTGATACACCATACTCTGTGACCTGCAACAGTGCAACACCGCCCCCTACGGTCATACGTGGTCACATAATATGACGTCACTACGGATACCCGACTTTACATTTTTAACATCGATAGATGTCCTTGCAATCGATGTGTAGATTACTCGAGTACTCTGTTAATGCCCTAGCATGAACCAGTTTTTCTGCATCATTTTTTTTTTTTTATCATCTAGGTACCTGATTGGATTCATTCGGCTTCATTGAACAAATATAACTGTATCATCAGCATAACAAGGAAAATGTATCCCATGCTGTTTAATAACTTTATCTAACAGGAGCATATATAAAGTAAAGACTATTTGTCCAAACACTGAACCCTGAGGAACTCCATGACTATCTTTTGTGTTTGATAAGGAGTCCTTATTTGCAAATTGGAATCTATTAGATAAATTAGATTTAAACCAGTTTAGAGCCGTTCCTGTAATTCCAATATCATATTCAAGTCTCTGTACTAGAATATTATGATCAACTTTATAAAATGCAGCACTGAGGTCTAACAGGACCAGTGTAGACACCTGTCCATTGTCAGAGGCCATGAGAATATCATTAGTAACTTTCACCAGTGCAGATTCAGTGCTATGGTGAGCTCTAAACCCTGACTGATACTCTTCAAACAGATTATTTCTTTGCAGATAATCACGTGACTGACCAGCAACTATTTTCTCTAGAATTTTTTTAGATGAAAGTTAGATTAGAAATAGGTCTATAATTGGCTAGGATTCCTGAGTCAAGGTTATGTTTCTTAAGTAATGGCTTAATTACAGCAATCTTTAAGCTCTGTGGTACATAACCGTTTATTACAGACAAATTAAGCAGATACAAACATGGTTATTAATTAAGGGAAATACGTCTTTAAATAGCCTGGTTGGGATGGGCTCTAGCAGACATGTGGATGGGACAATTATTGCATTATACAACATAAACAGTGCTTTATCATTGAGTAACTCCCTTACTTTGTACAGTACTGCAATAGATTTAGATATTTTTGTTCTTAAATTATTTACGTGAGGTTTCCATGTCAGCTTTTCATCAAGGATGACACCCAGAAACTTCACCTCACTGACTCTACAAATCTTCAACACCATCGACTCTAAATGGAGCATCGACAATTCTCTTACTGTTACTGAATATCAAGTAATTTGTTTTATCCAAATGTAATGATAATTTGTTTAGTTGAAACCAATTTTGTATTTTTACAAATTCTGTCTGTACCAACTCCAACATTCATTCTATATCTTTACCCGAACAAAGAATTGTAGAATTATCTGCAAATAAAACACATCTAAACAGTCCTGACACATTTACCAGGTCATTTATATGTAAAATAAATAACTTAGGTCCAACTACAAAACCTTGAGGCACTCCACAAGTGATGTTACAAAGTTCAGATCTTACATCATTTATTTGAACAAACTATTTCCTTTCTTCTAAATAACTAGATACCCACTGTAATGCTAGCCCTCTAATACCATATTTATTTAGCTTTTCAAGAAGAATACTGTGGTCAATAGTATCAAATGCTTTCTTTAAATCAACATAAATACTAACACAATACTTTTTTTGATCAACAGCAGTTGTTATTTGTTCTATTAATTCCATGAGAGCCACTGATGCAGAATTTTTAGGTCTAAACCCATATTGACTGTTACTTAATATATTCTGTTTATCGATAAACTGATCCAATCTAATCACAAATAACTTCTCTAAATCTTTGAAAAATGTGGCAACAAGGATGTTGGTCTATCACACGTTTCTCACCCTTTTTAAAAAGAGGAATTACCTTGGCTATTTTCATGTTGTTTGGAAAAATTCCTGTTGAGATTGATAAATTACATATATATGTAAACGGCTCAATAACATAATTCATTATATTCTTTACAAACATCATATCCATATCCACTCAATCTTTTGATCTTTTGTCTGCAAGATTTTTTACAATATTCATTATTTCTTCTTTGTCTGTTCCATCAAGAAAAATACAGGTGGAACAACCTCCATGAAGGATTTTAGTTCCACAGAGGCAGAGCTTAAATGGGGGGTTCTGCAGGAGTCCATCCTGGGTCCCCTCCTATTCTCTTTATACCTGCTGCCGCTTGGTGCTATTTTCCGGAAACACAACATGCCCTGCCACTTCTATGCCGATGACTGTCAAATTTACTTCCCCTAAGACACAATGGTACATGCTCTATTCAACCGCTGCTCGACTGCCTGGCTGACATCAGGGACTGGATGGCTTTAAATTTCTTGAGTTTCGATGAAAAGAAGTCTGAAGTCATGTTGTTCCCTCCCAACGACATGATCACAAACCACTGTATCGACCTCTACGCTCTAACCCTGTCAGAAAAACAAAGAGTCAATAATCTGGGCGTGATAATGGACCCTTCCCTGAATCAATCAATCAATCAATCAAACTTTATTTATAGAGCCCTTTCCAGCAGCCAAAAGGTGCACAAAGTGCTGCACAGTACAGAAGTTAAAAACAAACAAGAATAATAAAAAAATCAGTCAGTTAAAAACAAAAACAATTAAAACATAGCAAAATTGTCAAAGACCTACTAGGTATTAAAAGCCTGCCTGAATAAAAAGGTTTTAAGATTAGATTTAAAATGCTCCATGTCAGTGATGGAGCGCAAGTTCTGAGGTAGCTGGTTCCAGAGTCTGGGTGCGACAACCGAAAAGGCCCGGTCACCCCATCGTTTGTAGTTGGACTTTGGGACAGAAAGTAGAAATGTATTAGAAGATCTCAGTGTTCTCCTATATTCACGGACAGCTACAAGATTAGACAAATATAGTGGGGCAAGACCATTAAGAGCTTTAAAATTGAATAATAAAATTTTAAATTTAATTCTAAAATCGACTGGAAGCCAGTGGAGAGAAAATAAAACAGGGGTGATGTGCTCACGTCTGGAGGTGTTGGTTAAAAGTCGAGCTGCAGCATTTTGGACCAATTGCAGGCGTCTAATGGAGGATTGGGAGATTCCTGCATATAGGGAATTGCAGTAGTCGAGCCTTGAAGTTATAAAAGCATGGATGGCCTTTTCCAAGTCAGAACGATTTAAAAAAGGCTTAACTTTGGATAAAAGACGTAACTGATAAAAACAGGCCTTGACTACAGAGGATATTTGTTTGTCAAACTTTAAGTCTTTATCAAATGTCACTCCCAAGTTTTTAACTGTGGATCTGAACTTGGATGTCAGAGCACCAAAGTTACAGGGAGCATCATCACCAAAGAAAATGCATTCTGTCTTTCCTTCGTTTAAAAACAAAAAATTAAGATGAAGCCACTGTTTAATGTCGGCAATACAATCAACGAAAGGTGTGAGAAGGTTACTGTTTTTAGGTTTCATTGGTAAATAAATTTGTACATCATCAGCATAGCAGTGAAAAGAAAAATTATGTTTGGCTATCACTGATCCAAGGGGCAGCATGTACAATGTGAAGAGGACAGGACCAAGAATAGAACCCTGTGGCACACCACAAGAGAGAGGGGCAGAGGAGGAAGACAGATTATTCAGCATGACAGAGAATGTTCTGTTGGTCAAATAAGCAGTGAACCACTTGAAAGCTGTACCAGAAATTCCAACATAATATTGGAGATGAGACAACAGGACAGCGTGGTCCACTGTGTCAAACGCAGCTGTAAGGTCCAGCAGCACCAGAGCAACGGGACACTTGACATCCATGGACATGGAAATGTCATTATGGACTTTTAACAGGGCTGATTCGGTAGAATGACGGGTTCTAAATCCAGACTGAAATGTTTCATAGATACCATTGTTTTCTAAAACAGGTTGTAACTGCATAAAAACAACTTTTTCTAAGACTTTAGCTAAAAAAGGCAGATGCGAAATAGGTCTAAAATTTGATAAAAGTGATGGGTCTAGGTGAGGTTTTTTAAGAAAGGGCCTAACCACAGCATGTTTAAATGCAGCAGGGACAATTCCTAGACGAAGGCAGGAGTTTAAAAATGTTAAAATACAGAAACCCACAGAATTAAAAACCTCTTTCAAAAACTTGGAGGGAAGAATGTCCAGTGGGCAATTAGTGAGCTTCATGTGTTGAACAACATCAGTGAGAGTGGCAAGGGACACTGGTTGAAAGTGTTCAAACACGACTGGAGCTACAGTGGCAACAGAGGAGTCAGGAGCAACAGAACTAGTGACCTGTCTGACTGAGGCCACTTTATCCTGGAAGAATTTTAGAAAGTTTTCACAGTTAGTGGCTGTGGCATCTGGTGAAATATGCACAGCTGGGTTAATAACAGAATTAATTGTAATTGTGTTAAATAACACTCTAGGACAATGGCAGTTATTTGAAATTAAACCAGATAAATATAGACATTTTGCCTCTTTTACAGATCTCTGGTAGTTTGTAAGGCATTCTCTCAAAAATTTAAGAGATGAAAGAAGTTTGTCTTTCTTCCATTGTCGTTCTGCTTTCCTACATGTTTTCCTGAGAGCACGAGAGGCGTCATTTAACCACGGTTCAGCTCTCGGTTTGGTGGATTTAAACCGAAGAGGAGCGATGGAGTCTAAAATTTCAGAGCAAGTGGTTTGGAAAGAGAGAAGGAAGCCATCTGGACAAAGTTCATTGGAAACAAAAGTCTGAAAGTCCATAAAAGCAGCGGTAAACAGTCCAGCTGTCTCAGGAGTAAAAATACGATGCCAATGACCCGCAACGGCAGGCCTACTGACTGGTAGGGGGGCTGAAAACTCCAACATGATGGGGAAATGATCTGAGATGGCTGTTTCAGATGTTTCACAGAGTGAGATGGACAGCCCATGAGATATAATAAGGTCCAAGGTATGTCCAAGAAGATGAGTAGACCCATGTACAGACTGTGTTAAGTTAAAAGATGTTAAAAGATTGATAAAATCAGAGGCTAACTGATCAGACGGGCAGCAAACATGAATATTAAAATCTCCACGGATCAGCAGATTATCAAATCTGGGGATGGAGTCAGCTAAAAATTCAGAAAATTGTTGAATAAAGTCCTTATTATATTTAGGTGGGCGGTAGACAATTCCAAATAATACAGGCTGTGTCAGCTCAGCCACCAACATCTGTAACTCAAAAGAAGAATATGTTCTGGCAGGTAGAAGTCTACATTTGAAATTGCCTCTAAAAACTGAGGCAATGCTCCAACCACGACCCGTGAGACGGGGGGAGCTGAGGAAGGAGCAGCTGGGTGGGAGGAGCTCCGAGAAGGCACTGTTCTCATCTGGTCTCATCCACGTCTCCGTCAACAAAAGAAAATCCAGTGTGTGAAAGGAGAAAAAGTCATTCATGATAAATGTTTTGTTAGTTAGTGATCTGATGTTAATCAGTGCCAAACGAACGGAGTTACTAACAGTTTGCTGACATCCACGGACAAGCGGACGGAGGTTCTCCTGAACGCAGCCCCGGGTGTGGGTCCCAACGAGCCGGTAGCGGGGGCGTGGGCAGCTGGCGTCCGGGACAACCGGCCGGAGCCAAAGATAGGAATCTCTTGTTTGCTGGTTGTGAAAGCCGTGGAAGTTAAAATCCTGTATCCGGAGTTTGACATGAAGTCCGCTTCTCCTTCCACGTCGTCGACGTCGGCGGCTCCTGGAGGGCAGCGTGGCGAGAGAACGCCATAAACAGGTAGGCACCGAGGCAAGGTGCGGCGGTGGCGGAAGCTGAGAATGTTTGTCAAAGTTAATTGATAAGTTCTGCATAAAGTCTCTAATATTTAAAAGTGCCTGGCAATCGTACACTAGTAGCTTTGACAGAGACCATACTGAAGGTAAAAATGCAAAGAAAAGCAAAAACACAAGTAGCAAAGACAGCAGAGGTGAACAGCGTGCCAGACACAGCGGCGCCATTCTAAGCTTAACAATCATGTACCATACCTTACCATACCATACCACTTTATTTATAAAGCACTTAAAACAGTGACAAGGCCAACCAAAGTGCTATACGGACAAAACAACAGGTAACACACAAAGCAAAAATACAAAATGAGGTAAATCAGAATATAGACAAAAAACGATGCAGATAATGATGGCAAACCAGTGTGGAGCATACAGGTTCAAGACACAGATCATCTTGTGTTGAAAGCTATTGAATAGTGGTGAGTTTTTAAATGGGACTTGAAAACCGAGAGGGATGGGGCCTGTCTGACAAGCAGAGGTAACTTGTTCCAGAGTCTTGGTCCTGCTACAGAGAAGGCCCTGTCACCTCTGCGCTTAAGACGAGTTCCTGGAACTGTGAGGAGCAACTGGTCCACTGACCTCAGGGAACGTGGTGGGACATACGATTGTAGCAGATCAGAGAGATGGGGAGGCGAAACTGTTCAGTGATTTGTAGACATACATGAGTATTTTGAACTGGATTCTAAGGTGAACTGGTAACCAGTGCAGTGAGGCCAAAACTGGTGTAATGTGCTCTCTTTTGCCTGTACTGGTTAAAAATCGGGCTGTTGCATTCTGGACCAGTTGTAGTCGTGCAATGGAGGTCTGACTGATACCAAACAGGAGCGAATTGCAGTAATCAAGCCTAGATGTAATGAATGCATGTATTACTGTCTCCAGGTTCTTTTTGGACAATATGGGCTTCAGTTTAGACAGCCGCCTCAGTTGGAAGAAGCATGATTTAACGATCATGTTTACATGATCGTTAAGCTTCAGGAAAGGGTCCATTATCACGCCCAGATTAGTGACTCTGTTTTTCTGACAGGGTTAGAGCGGAAAGGTCGATGCAGTGGTTTGTGATTGTGTTGTTGGGAGGGAACAACATGACTTCAGACTTCTTTTCATTGAAACTTAAGATGTTTAAAGCCGTCCAGTCCCTGATGTCAGCCAGGCAGTCGAGCAGTGGTTGAATAGAGCATGTACCATTGTGTCTTAGGGGGAAGTAAATTTGACAGTCATCGGCATAGAAGTAGAAGGGCATGTTGTGTTTCCGGAAAATAGCACCAAGCGGCAGCAGGTATAAAGAGAACAGGAGGGGACCCAGGATGGACCCCTGCAGAACCCCCCATTTAAGCTCTGCCTCTGCGGAACTAAAATCATTGATGGAGACACAAAAGTATCTGTCAGTGAGGTAAGATCTGAACCAATTGAGGGCTGACCCTGTGACGCCCACCCACTGCTCCAACCTAGCAATGAGGATCTCATGGTTGATGGTGTCAAAGGCGGCTGAGAGGTCCAACAGGACAAGCAGCACAGAATCACCATTATCTGTGAATCTGAAGATGTCGTTAAAGACCTTCAGCAGGGCAGTTTCAGTGCTATGGAGAGGCTTAAAGCCAGATTGGAATAGCTCTAAGATGGAGTGATCCTCCAGGAAGCACTTCAACTGGGACTCGACTATTTTCTCCAGTACTTTAGAAACAAATGGGAGTTTGGAGACAGGCCTGTAGTTGGACACGACTGAGGGGTCAAGGTTTGGTTTTTTCAGGAGAGGCTGGACAGCAGCATGTTTAAAGGATTTTGGCACCACGCCAGTGGATAAACTACTGTTTTCTATGGCAAGAATGAACGGACCTAGAGTAGGAAAAACCTCCTTTAGTAGTTGAGGGGGACCACATCAAAGGGGGAGCTAGAAGGTTTCAAGTTGCACTAAATCTAAACTTAAATCATGCTTCTTCCAACTGAGGTAGCTGTCTAAACTGAAGCCCATATTGTCCAAAAAGAACCTGGAGACAGTAATACATGCATTCATTACATCTAGGCTTGATTACTGCAATTCGCTCCTGTTTGGTATCAGTCAGACCTCCATTGCACGACTACAACTGGTCCAGAATGCAACAGCCCGATTTTTAACCAGTACAGGCAAAAGAGAGCACATTACACCAGTTTTGGCCTCACTGCACTGGTTACCAGTTCACCTTAGAATCCAGTTCAAAATACTCATGTATGTCTACAAATCACTGAACAGTTTCGCCTCCCCATCTCTCTGATCTGCTACAATCGTATGTCCCACCACGTTCCCTGAGGTCAGTGGACCAGTTGCTCCTCACAGTTCCAGGAACTCGTCTTAAGCGCAGAGGTGACAGGGCCTTCTCTGTAGCAGGACCAAGACTCTGGAACGAGTTACCTCTGCTTGTCAGACAGGCCCCCTCCCTCTCGGTTTTCAAGTCCTGCCTAAAAACTCACTACTATTCAGTAGCTTTCAACACCAGATGATCTGTGTCTTGAACCTGTATGCTCCACACTGGTTTGTCGTCATTATCTGCATCGTTTTTGTCTATATTCTGATTTACCTCATTTTGTATTTTGCTTTGTGGGTTACCTGTTGTTTTGTCTGTACAGCACTTTGGTTGGCCTTGTAGCTGTTGTAAGTGCTTTATAAATAAAGTGGTATGGTATGGTATGGTGTGGTATGGTATGGTAACCTGTGACTGTATGATTCACATTTTTATCTACTTTTTGTATTTTAGTTGCGAGATTGCAAAATAATGATTGAATCTATTTACAATTTCATTCTGATCATGAACTTCTTTACCATCCTTTAGAAAATACTGTAGAATACATGATTTTATTTCATGATTTTTCAGGACACTATTCATTATCTGCCATGTTGCCCTCATATTACCATTACTTTTGTCTAATAAATCACTGTAATATTCCTTCATATGCTTTTTTATTATCCATACCAACTTATTTTTATTCTTCTTGTATCTCTCTTCCGCTTCTTTTGTTCTTAATTTCAAGAAGCATGAGTACAAATTGTTTATTTTATTTTTTTACAAGCATTTCTCAACCCTTTGGTCATCCATGGTTTGTCAACAACATCGTTCTTTGTGTAATTTTTTTGCACGCGATTCTTTTCATACAGAGCTCTTAAAACATTCATAAATACATCATATGCTCTGTTTACATCATCATCAGTTATCTTCTTGTCTCTATCACTTAGTGCAACTTTCAGCAGCCTCACTTCCTCGATCAAACCGATCAGAAGTTCTTGCTGTGAAGCTAACCTTGACAGTTCTGCACTCATAAAGTTTAGGGATTTTTTTAATCTCCTCCATGTTGTCCAAGTTGTTTTCCATTAAGTCTAACCCATTTCCCTGCCCAGCGCGTCTCGGCATGGCTCACCCAAACGGGCCTGGTGGTATTTGCTCCTGGGTTTGATGTTAACAATCCCAGCTCTGGGTTATCTCACCAGCTAGTCGCTCTCCTCCACTGCCAGTCGTCCCCCGGCCAACTCCCCGCTCATCTCACCAAACCAGCCGCTGTCTGCCGCCATCCTCAGCCCCGGCCAGATCTCGGGTTAGCTCACCGGCCAGCCGCTCTCCCCCGCTATCAGCTGCCACCCTCTTCCACCTCAGCTGCTCTCCTCTCCCCACCACGGGCCTCGCTCCACTCCACCGCAAGCTCCACTACCACGTCGTGGGCCCCTCCCAACGAGCTGCTGGGCCTCCGTCGCTCCGCAGGTGCCAGCCACAGGACAAATTCAAAAAAGTTCAATACAAAAACAACTGGACTTTATTTATTATACTTTTTTCTTGAACTTTTTTGAATTTACCATGTCCTGTAGAGAAGGGGTTCTCTGCAGGCCAAAAGTGGGCGTTTCTGGCTAATAGGCATTTGTGGGGGGCAAACACTGATTGGCTAACTGTATTTGCTACTCTTTAGTTAAGTTACTTGAGCCCTTTTTTAAAACTGAAGGTTTCTAAGAAATAGCGTTATCTACTGTCAATCACAAGAAGATTCTCTTTTGTTCTTGGTTGTAGGCTGCACCTGACACAGGTTGCCTTGAGTGTGATCTGGGCACAATGAAATCTGAAGCATCTGAAGCAAAACCTGCTCCCATTTGTCCAAAAAGTCTGGTCTCAATTAAAGATCATGAGTCCTATGACAAGATAATGACCCAAAACAAACGCTAAAAACAAAATTTGCTTTTTGGAAGTACTCTTCTATGAGATTTGATCTATGAAAGGAGCTGAAACATGGAGTAGGGTTGACCCTTAAAATGTGAGACAGCTGAGGAAGTTTACCAGTTGTTAAAGACGTGAGCTGGCTGCGGGCCACCGGATCCGGAAACCCCCTCCAGCCCACGTCCTTACCCCCGGCTCGAACCTCCCTCAGAAGTGGCAACTCATGCTAACAAATAAATCAAGGAAACGTCCATTGAGTTTTATCAATTATATTAAAAAAGGCAGGAGAAGATTACAATTTCAATCCGCTGGACTCTACACAATCCTGTGATGCGTTCACAGAACTGGAAGAGCCCCGATGTCCCGTGTCGTCACTCATTTATGGGGTCCTAGACTCCGCCTTTCGCAGAAGGGGAGCTCAGCCTATCAGTGTATGAGGGGGCGTGACTAAGTATGGTTTTATGTGTACTGACGTGTAAGGAAAACACGAAACAGTGCTTTAAAGCTTTTCTACGTGATGTGGCAAGCTGAATAAACTATTTCTTGACAGATATTGAATTATCAGGGAGAGAGACTCTCTTAAGAGTTTACTGGCCCAGTTTAACCCAGTCAGAACTGGGTCATAATTTCATTATAATCCCGTCTCTGAGCAGATCAAAACATAGGACCAGTCTAAACAGGAAATATCTTAACATAGTAAACAGAAATACCTGCTCCAGTTGCAGAAATCTTACAGAAACTGACAATCACTCATCTGTAGTGACTGTAGGTTGAACAAGACAATGTGAAGTTAAAGGCAAAATCCTTTGTTCCAAGGCCATTTTAAGTATCATTAATATTTTTCTTTCTTTATGAATCAGTTGTAACGATTTTCACATTTTTCAACAATCAAAATGGATTTTGTTTTTTAATGTTATGGCTAGGTATTAAAAAAACAAAAAACATTTAGCTCTCCCCACTGCCCAGTTATGTTGCTCTTATTTTGCAAATGTAACCGGAAGTTCTGTGTTAAGAGAGGCAAAAAGTGAAGTTATGGAGACGCCGCTAATGTCGAACCGAGACGCCGCCAATGTTGAACCTGAGATGCCACTAATGTCGAACCGGTTAACACCATAGACATAATATGCCTGTGGTTAACACAATCTGCCAATAACACCTTGTTTTTAAGCATAATGTGTCTGTGGTTAATACAAACGGCTTTTTATCGTTCAGCCTTTTTTCTATCGTTCAATCAAATGTGGCCAGCCAGACACGCCCATTTTCCTATAGTCCAATCAGATATGGCCCCCGGATACGCCTCGTCCAATCAGAGGTGGCCCCCCACATACGCCTTCCGAATTTGTCTGCATAGATATGTAGTGAACTAAGCCTGAGGTCAAATCCTGACCTTAAGGACCTTATGGGACAGAAACTGTCATTTCATTGATTTGAATCCAGAAATACAGGTTGACCCATCCTGAGACTTTCTTTCTTGAATTGATCAAGTAAAAGAACACTATTTTCTATTATCATTACTATTTTACAAATGTTTGATAACCAAAGTGTTTTTAGTTCAAACCATTTTTAGATGTTGCAGTGAACTAATCATTTTTAATTCAACTGTGAAACACTAATAATGATTTTAATCCTCATGCAAAGTAGAAATCCTGTTAAGGTCTGTTACAGAGTAATTATGCATTTTCTGATTTTCTGTCTTTGAATGAGCAAGTGTAAGTTGGTCCAAGGTTGGAGTCAAACGCAAAACAAGTTGTTGGAACGAACTGTCATGTTTTTAAAATCCTCTCAGACGTAAATATAGAGGCTGGCACCTGTTTTCCCCCAACTCGTCTAAATATTCCTCTCGTCTGTCTGAAAAACATTTTCAATCTGTTCCATAACATTCTTGCTGTTTTTCTGACTCCTAGTGACCTCTTACATCACAAAAACACACCCCTGTCTGGTCGAAACGACCAATCAGGAAACTCCCAAATGAACCGGAAATAGAGCTCTTTAAATGTCGGTACTTCCTAGTTCAAACCAGTCGAGTCGGGTGGAGAGTTTGCAGCTCCAGTCGTTTGGGAGAACAGAAGTCCAGCATGATCCAGAGCTCTTCGAGTCTTGGGGATTATGACATCTTCCACTTCTGAGTGGAACTCTGACGGACTCCACTCCTGTGAGTCCACCGAGAGGTGAACCTGTGTCGGACGGAATACCGTCGCTACTTCGGACGATTCACAGCTGTTCCTACGGAGACGCTGAAAGGGTGCGTTAAATGGAACTCCGTACCAGTGGAGACGACATCTCCAGGTAAAAGAGTTGATTTATATCACCTAAGTGTACCGGGGAAGAAGCTGGGAACTCACCGGAGAGTGCCGTTCTGATGCCGACACACATTTCCCTCATCCATCTTTTTCTCTCAACTTAAACTTCATCTTTCCATCTTTAAAATTCTTCTATCCTGCTAGAAATCATTCCAGATATTTCCAGAAATGTCTGTGGTGAAGCTTGAGTTTTCAACCATCGCCGTATGGTTAATCAAATTGTACAGCTTGCAAAATTAGCCATGTTGTTATTTTCATATTTTGCCAAATTAATGTAAATGTGTGATGTTAAACTTTGATTCTGTAAATAAATGACGCATTCATTTGATGGGTCAAAGAAAATTAACGTCTCACGTTACGTTTTTAATAATTCAATGCACGTCATTATACAGTCCAGAAAAATGAAAGAATCCGTTTAATTTATGAATATATTTACAGCATATGTTCATCTACAGATACCTACTTGGTCCTGTATGACTGAGAGTCTTCACCAGCTATCAATAACACGATCGGCTTGCCATAGTCTCACCACCTTTGTTCTGCTCACTGCTTGGAACCGTCATACCAGCTGCACCGCCCCGGCGAAATGCAGCTTATTTGACCATTCAAGTGCATTTATTAAGTAAAAGTTCAACTGAGACACACCTTTGCTATAATGGGGGAGTGGTGGCGCAGAGGTTAGAAGATGGGCTTGTGATCGAAATGTCGCAGGTTCACCTCCCGGTACCGTCAACATCAAAATGTGGGTGGAAAAGGTGAAACACCCACACCTGCCTCCACCCTCATTCGCCCCACTGTGGGCCCCTGAGCAAGGCCCTTAACCCCCACCATCTGCTCCCTAAACAGGTCTCTCTTGGAAATGAGTTCTCATGGCTCAATGAGACTAACTGGATAAATGGTATGGTATGGTATGGTATGGTATATAGTTTATTCATTTTTAAAAAGTACAAAACAATTCCATAACAATATAAAAAAAGAAACAAAAGATTTAAAATGAAAGGCAGCAGAAAGAAGAAAAAATCTTATTATATCTGCCCCTTTTTTCAAACAATTATTTCAATCATAATAATCTTCAAGTAACAGAACAAAATGAATAGCTTTCTAATTTTTCTAATTCTAATACAAAACACACACTAAGCTACTTCATATATACTTTTTTAACAATTCAGTTTTGATCTTTTTCTTAAATGTTCACATTGACTTGGCATTTTTCACATCACTCTCTAGAACATTCCACAATCCAACTCCTTGGATTGAGGTAGACCTTCCCTTCAGACTAGTTCTGAATTTTGGTTTGACAAATATCTCTATCCCCTTAAGATTGTAACAACTTTGTCTTTTAACAAAATTTCTTTGGATATTTAATGGTAATGTGTTATTTTGAGCCCTATACATAACTGATAAAATACTATAATCTACCAAATCATGGAACTTCAATAAGTTCAGTTGATAAAATAATGTGCTTGATGGGTGACTGTAATGCTTTCTGGTGATAATTCTTACAGCTCTTTTCTGTAAAATAAAAATAGGTTTTGTAAATGTTTTACACGCTTTCCCCCAAACATCAATGCAATAGATTAAATGTGGAACAATGATTGTGTTATACAACATGTACAGAGCTATATCATTTAATAATTCCCTGACTTTGTATAGTACTGCAATAGATTTAGATATTTTTGTTCTTACAGAATTGATGTGATTTTTCCATGTTAGCTGTTCATCAATGATTACACCCAAAAATTTCATCTCATTAACTCTACAAATCTCAACACCCTCAATTTTAAATGGATCATCAACAGTTCTCTTTTTGTTACTAAATATCATGTATTTGGTTTTATCTAAATTTAATGATAATTTATTAAGTTTATTATAAATAAAGGGTAAATGAAAAAAATAATAATAATAATTTCGAGCAAACAAACAATTGTTTTATGTGCTTTTCTTGTTAAATTTTAAAGAAACGGAAAGTGTTCATCTTTTTTTTTCTCCCTCTGCGCGCTCCCGGAGCACAGAGGCAACGATTACGTTTGAAATGCAGCTGATTTGACCGTTAATGTCCTTTTATTAAGTAAACATTAGACTGAGACACAACTTTACTATAATTTTGAGCAAACAAATAATTGTTTTTAAGTGTTAATCTTGTTAAATTCTTGTTAACGTCCTCCTGTGCATGCTCCTGCGGCTGCCATTTGGCAGCCCATCGATTTTTGACAAAACACTGTCCCACATTTCTGGGTTCAGTCAACGTTTCCGGGTTGTCAGCTGTGATGCGTTAGCGGTGACACATAATAGATGTGACGTATATGGCGAAGCAACATATTTATGGATTTTTCCATTTTTTAGACATATTTGGACTGATGTGACTTATAGGGCGGAGCAATGAGTATTGTGGAAAATACGGTACATGGGGACTGCAAGTCCAGTTCGCTAGTTAAAGATTTCCTTGCTCTTATTGACTTTTAATTTTATTTAGGACTTTACTCATGTGAAAGGACATAATCTTGATCTGTTTATGTCTTGTGGCTTGGACATTTTTATCACAGAAATCAAAGACTGTGTGATATCGGACCATTTCCCCTTCCTGCTTAATGTTGGTGTGTGTGATGTGGAGTCAAACAGACAGAGACCCATGTGCCCTTTGCAAGCCATAAACCCTTTGACAACTGGTCTGTTTTCTCTGCGTTCACCAGCTCAGCTCTCAGTGAGGCTGGGGATTATGCTGATTTTAAGAGTCAGAGTCAGAGTCAGAGTTTCTTTATTGTCATTCGCACCTCATGTGGTACATGTGGTGGAGCGAAATTATGTACACGGGGTCCCAGTTACATCCAATAATAAAATGTATAAGAAAAACAGTAATAACATCTAAGATATGAACTAAGAAAAACAACAACTAAATATACACTAAGCACTCATAACATAAAACATTGAACGATTAACGATGATGAGCTAGTGTTAATTCAACATGTTCTGGCATCCTGGGCTGTTGCCTCACCCAGACCTAAACATTCAAAACCATCCCACCAGCCTTTGTTAAATGAAACCACCTGCTCTCAGACGGGAGTGCTGATGCCCAGAGACAATGTGCAAAAAGGACAGACTCCAGGTGTCTCAGAGAATATAACATGACTGCTTCACTAAGTATCTGAAGACTGTGATTGCTGCAAAATCTGCTTTTGTGTCCAAAATGATTGCTGTAAATGGTCACAAACCACAAGTTCTTTTTATCATTTGTAAGTGTTGTTAATCCCACTGTCAATGTTTCCATGGAGGCTTCTTTTAAACTTCAGGAATTGTTTTTGATTTTTTTTTTGTTGAAAAGGCCTGATTTGCTGTTTTTTTTATTCACAGCCAGTTATAAATCAGTCTGACCCTTCAAAATGTGCTTCTGTTTGTCAGCAGTTTGTGTCTTTTTTTCATTTTTAAAGGAAATAGTTTTTAAATTAAGATGTTCTAATTGTCCTCTTAATATCCTCCCCTCGTCTTTTAAAAGAAACCCTTAAAATCACTGGCACTTGTAGTTTAAACATGCTGAACCCCCTTTTGTCATCCAGCTGCTTTCAAACACGCTGTAGTGCAGCCGATTATCAAATAGAAAAACCTTGATCCCAGTGTTCTAACTACAGGCTCATATCTAAATTATCCTTTATGTCCTACGTGTTAGAAAAGGCTGTTTGTAATCAACTTCAGACCTTTTTATATTCTCATAAAATCAGTGAAGAGTTTCAGTCTGGTTTTAAACCCCATCATTGCACTGAGACAACACTTTTAAGAGTTTTTAATTATCTTCTTTTAAAGGTTGATTGTGGTTTCTGTTATTTTACTTCTTTTAGATTTAACCACTGGTTTTGATACAATCGATCACAGCATCCTTTTATCAAGATTTAAACATGTTGGTCTTAAAGGCTTGGTTTTAGCATGGTTAAATCTTATTTAGCGGACAGGTCCTTTTCCGTTTCCATGCGGGAATATTCTTCCTTGGGTTCTTTTCATTTTGGTGTACCTCAAGGGTCCATTTTGGGTCCTATTTTGTTTTGCTTATACATGTTGCCTTTGGAATCAGTATTTAGAAAACACAACATTAATTTCCACTGCTACGCTGATGAAATCCAAATATTTTTTCCTTTTAAATCTTATGTATGCCCCATTGCAGCCTCTGTTTAACTGTATAAAAAGACTGGTTCAATCAGAACTGTCTGACTGAACAAAAAAAGAGACACAAGTCATTTTATTTGAAAAACAAACTCCTGTCTTTGGGTGTGCTGAAATTCTGTGTTCTCTTGCTCATTCATTCCTTCTTCCTCATTGTTCCTCTGTGGTCAAGAATCTTGGGGTGTTTTTAGACTGTTCTTTTAAGCTAAATAAGAAAATATCTTCACTTGTCAAAAACAGTTTTTATCAGTTATAGCCAAAGCAAAATCTTAGATTCCTCTTAAAGACCTCAAAACTGTCATTCACGATTTCATCACCACCAGACTGGACTACTGCAACTGTTTTGATCAGAACCATTGTCTCTCCATCGTCTGCAGTTAGTCCAGAATGCTGACACGTGTCTTTGAATAGGACCTAGTAGGCAGGACCACAACAGTCCTGTTTTAGCTCATTTACACTGGCTGCCTGCTCCTTTTCATATTGATTTTAAGATTCTTTTACTGACTTTTAAAGTTTTAAATGGGCTGGCATTGTTGGAGGTTTAAACTGTATTAATCAACTGCTATGAGAAATTCTGATCAGTTAATATGTATTTTACATAGAGAAGTAGTGACAAATGGTTGCAGCATAAAGAATGAGGGCCTGCTTAAATGCGGAGGTTGTGTTGTTTTGTTAAAGCAGAAGGAATGCATCAGGATGGAGTACCAGATGTTGAGCAGCTCTCTGACAACACCTCGTCCTGTGTGATAACACCATAAAACATCTGTGATTTACAAAGGTCTTCTGTTTAGCTCCTGGGAAAATAACTTGTGTTGAGCAGTGTGAGAGGCGAGTGTCTCCAAGGAGGTGGAACTGACCAACAGCACAAAATCCACTGTATCTTCAGGTTATGTTCAGAATTGATTTGCACTTTGGGGTTAGCTGACATTTTGATCAATTCTCCAGATCTGTTTGTATCCTGTTAACATATCTTTCCTGTTTAATTAAAGTGTTATAAAAGTGTGACGTTGTCCCTCCAACCAACAAACCAGGGTGAGAGCAAGGGAGACGGATCTTTTGCATTTTTATAATCCAAACAAAACACTGAGATCCTCCAGTCAGATGCTTTTAGCACAGTCAAGGGCTAAATTAAAACAGAGGGGCTCGGGTTTTTGCTGTGACAGCCCCCAGACTCTGGATCATCATGCCCCCCAAGACTCTGGAACAACCTGAAACCCCTCTCCCCCCACTTTGTTGTAAGAAAGCCAGGCCTTAATTGTTATATTGCTTGGTATTTTCAGTTAAATGTAACCTTACAGAGGTCTGTGTACTTAGAAAATGGATTAATAAAATAAATGCCTATAATACTAGTAATTGTTGGAATGGATATAGTATAAAAACAAGGCTAAAATGATGTTAATCAAGATTATATAATTAAGAGAGTACTGAAAATGAAGTCTGTGCAAGTAATGGTGAATTATTGCAGTCACTTGCAGAAATGCTCACACAGCCACATGCACTCACATAAACACAAAGAGAAAAGTCTTAGCTGTGAAATCGGTCTGTGCTACAGGGTCAATAGCAGTGATTAGGTATTGATCAGGGTGAAGAAGACACTCCATCATACTGTCCACATAACCAATGTATAACCTAAGGGAGAGAGGAGAGATTGATCATAAAAATGTGTGCATCTGTGAGAGCTTCATTGTCCATGTTTGTCTTAGTCCACAGCAACTACGTGTAAAGGCTGTAACAGTTGTTGACAAATTCCTAGTTTTAATCTTAATTAAAACAAAATTCCCCTCATTACAGAGAAAATGGAAATTTAGTTAAGCCTGTAACAATATAGTGGCACTAGCACAACAACAACAACTACAATAATAATTAAAGCTGCAAGCAGCATTGAAGGCCCTCGCAGCAAAGTGCTGCTCTGGCCTTACGGCGACCGCAGGAGCTCCAGCGACTATGCCCAGTCGCCATCGCGAATACTCTTGCGCCTGTCCCACACCCGTTCACTGGGATGTGCATTCGCTGAACCTTCAATATCAACTGCGACCGTTGGCATTCCAGAACACCTTCCAGTCGCTGTCACAAACGCTCTCATGCCATTCACGCACGCGTCCACCAAGGTGCGCATATGCCTAAACTTTGCTCTCACCTTCCTCCCATATCATTATACCATACCATACCATTTTATTTATAGAGCATTTAAAACAGTGACAAGGCCAAACAAAGTGCTATACATACAGAACAACAGACAACACACAAAGCAATATATAGACATAAAAACGATACAGATAATTAATATGACGACAAACCAGTGTGGAGCATACAGGTTCAAAACACAGATCCTCTGGTGTTGAAAGCTACTGAATAGTAGTGGGTTTTTAAACGGGATTTGAAAACTGGGGGGAGGGGGCCAGTCTGACAAGCAGAGGTAACTTGTTCCAAAGTCTTGGCCCTGCTACAGAGAAGGCCCTGTCACCTCTGTGCTTAAGATGAGTTCCTGGAACTGTAAGGAGCAATTGGTCCGTTGACCTCGGGGAACGTGGAGGGACATACGGTTGTAGCAAATCAGAGAGATGGGGGTGGCAAAACTGTTCAGTGATTTGTAGACATACAGGAGTATTTTGAACTGGATTCGAAGGTGAACCGGTAGCCAGTGCAGTGAGGCCAAAACTGGTGTGATGTGCTCTGTTTTGCCTGTACTGGTTAAAAATCGGCTGCTACATTCTGGACCAGTTGTAGTCGTGCAATGGAGGTCTGACTGGTACCAAACAGGAGCGAATTGCAGTAATCAAGCCTAGATGTAATGAATGCATGTATTACTGTCTCCAGGTTCTTTTTGGAGCTTCAGTTTAGACAGCCGCCTCAGTTGGAAGAAACATGATTTAACAATCATGTTTACATGTAGTTAAGTTTCAGGGAAGGGTCCATTATCACTCCCAGATTAGTGACTCTTTGTTTTTCTGACAGGGTTAGAGCGGAGAGGTCGATGCAGTGGTTTGTGATCGTGTTGTTGGGAGGGAACAACATGACTTCAGACTTCTTTTCATTGAAACTTAAGAAGTTTAAAGCCATCCAGTCCCTGATGTCAGCCAGGCAGTCGAGCAGAGGTTGAATAGAGCATGTACCATTGTGTCTTAGGGGGAAGTAGATTTTACAGTCATCGGTGTAGAAGTGAAAGTGTATGTTGTGTTTCCGGAAAATAGCACCAAGTGGCAGCAGGTATAAAGTCTACATTCGCCTTAGAATCTAGCTGGGTTTTTTTTTTTTGTTGTTGTTACCTTTTCCTTTTAGCCATCCTATTTGTAAAAAAAAAAAAAAACCTGCAGTATGACTTTTTATAATTGTTTATTGTTGTTGCTGTTGTCCATTGTTGTCATCTTTCTTTGTTGAAATCAGGTCTCTCTTGTATATGAGTCCTTGAGGCTCAATGGGATTTACATGTCTAAATAAAGGTTGAATGAATGAAAAAATAATAATGAGAATAGGAGGGGACCCAGGATGGACCCCTGCGGAACCCCCCATTTAAGCTCTGTCGCTGTAGAACTAAAATCCTTGATGGAGACACAAAAGGATCTGTCAGCGAGGTAGGATCTGAACCAATTGAGGGTTGACCCTGTGATGCTCACCCACTGCTCCAACCTAGCAATGAGGATCTCATGGTCGATGGTGTCAAAGGCGGCTGTGAGATCCAATAGGACAAGCAGCGCAGAATCACCATTATCTGTGGATCTGAAGATGTCATTAAAAACCTTCAGCAGGGCAGTTTCAGTGCTGTGGAGAGGTTTAAAGCCAGATTGGAATAGCTCTAAGATGGCGTGGCCCTCCAGGAAGCACTTCAACTGGGACTCAACTATTTTCTCCAGAAGTTTAGAAACAAATGCGAGTCTGGAGACAGGACGGAAGTTGGATAAGACTGATGGTTCAAGGTTTGGTTTTTTTCAGGAGAGGCTGGACAGCAGCATGTTTAAAGGATTTTGGCACCACGCCAGTGGATAAACTACTGTTTAGTATATCAAGAATGGACGAACTTAGAGTAGGAAAAACCTCCTTTAGTAGTCAAGGGGGGACCATATCAAAGGGGGAACCAGAAGGCTTCAAGCTGCACATGACCTGCTCTAGAAAAGATAGTGATGGGTTCAAAATGGTCAAATAAAGCTACAGATTGAGGTGGGATGGATGGGTCATGAGTTGGAGGGGAAATGAGAGCCCAGGTGGTCGCAATTTTTTTCCAAAAAGAAATGTAAGAAGTTCTTGCACAGCTCAGTCGAGGCTTCCAGTGGTGATGGTTCAGTGAGGTGGAGAACAGAATTTAGGGTAGAGAAGAGGACACATGGGTTGTGAGAGTTTGGGGTTATAATATCAGAAAAGTATTTGGATTTAGCAGCTTTTACTGCTTTCTGATAAAGACGCCAACTCTCTTTAAGTATTTGAAAAGAGACATGCAGCCTGTCTTTCCTCTATTTGCGCTCCGCCCTCTTACATTGCTGCCTAATGGCCTTGGTGACGTCACTCAGCCAAGGTTCTGCTCTGAGTTTTGATTTTCTAGTTTTAACAGAATTTTTAAAAAATTGCAGCTCGGGCCTGAAAAGAGTGATTACAATAGGCCTTCGCAGCGTTTCGCTGCTCGGGCCTAAATATCCAATATTGGAACATATTATTGCGATCATCATTCTACCAAAAGGGAGTTGATGGTCATAAAGAGAAACAAGTTGACTTAACTTTGACTCCTTTCAGTAACTATAACTTTCAGAATGTGTTTGTTTTAAACCTAGCAATCTTCTAACAGTAAGACCAACAATAATCAATCAACCTTTATTTATACAGGTAAATCCCATTGAGCCTCGAGGACTCATTTACAAGAGAGACCTGATTTCAACAAAGAAAGATGACAACAATGGACAACAGCAACAACAATAAGCAGTTATAAAAACTCATACTACAGTTTTTTTTGTTTGTTTTTTTAACAAATAGGATGGCTAAAAGGAAAAAGGTAACAAAACAAAAAACAGTTAGATTCCAAGACAAATGTATAAAACTAAAAACAGGAACATGTCTGCATTGGACCCTGCCAGGCGTCCA
This sequence comes from Nematolebias whitei, assembly GCF_014905685.2. NCBI lineage: Eukaryota > Metazoa > Chordata > Actinopteri > Cyprinodontiformes > Rivulidae > Nematolebias > Nematolebias whitei. Next base: position 158,270 of record NC_056501.1, on the reverse strand, counting down.
ACAGATTCTTAAAGCCACTTAGAGAGGTCAAGGTCGAGAGCTTCAAATCTTTTTGTAAGATATTCCAGGAAACAGGAGCGGAGTAGGAGAAGGATAATAATAAGATAGTATGATAATAATAAGATAGTATTGTTAGTTTGTTGTCAACAACTTTAACAATAAGGCCGTGGTACACATTAGACATAGCTACATTTGATTTAATTCCATTTTCTTTTTTACTAAATGACTGACCAGCCAGGTTATGATGCGTTACATCTTGTTTTGCTTGTTTCTCCTAGCTGAATATTTTAAAACCATAGTCACAAGATTGGTTTGAAACTTCTTAGGTTCTTATCCTTTTTGTGACTATTTTATGATATTTATTTATGCTAATTCTGAACCAATCCCATGTTCCTTTGGGCTTGTTCCTGGTTAATCTGGTCTCAGTGAGTTTATTCATCAAAGAAGATCTGATAAACTGTATGTATTTGTTTTAGAACTAAAAAGATCATTTTAATTATCTAACCAAATGATCAAATTCTAACTTCTATCATGTAGACACGTGAACCCCTCTGTGTGTGTTACCAGTAGATTATTGGCTTCTGATTATTAGTCAGCGTGTTTTTGGCTCTACCCTTTTTTTTTTTTTTTTGGCTGTTCCCACCACCAGAACCAAACACAAATTTTAAATTTCAAGTTGTTAAATTGCCCAATAGTGTAAATCTGCTTCTAAACCTTTCTAAACACATGAACTCCAACGTGCTTTTTATGAAAACGTTTTGACAAAGTTCATTTTGTTCTGGATCAAGACAAATACTAATCTATAAATAAAGTTGCTTCCATATATTTAAGTTGAAAAATAATTCAAATTGTTTAATTTTTTGAACCAAAAAAGTTTAAACACCTTTCATTTTCCACTTGTCTGGTTTTTCTCCACCGTGTTATAATAATAATAATAATAATGAATTTAATTTGTAACGCACTTTTCATTAACAAAAATCTCAAAGTGCTACAGAGTGCAACTAAAATCAATGATAAAATCAACTAAAATCTGTGATAAAATCAACTAAAATCAATGA
>NC_056501.1:146987-157202 GCF_014905685.2 Nematolebias whitei | reverse complement strand
ATCTGTGATAAAATCAACTAAAATCTGTGATAAAATCAACTAAAATCTGTGATAAAATCAACTAAAATCAATGATACAAACAACTAAAATCAATGATACAATCATGTGGAGGCAGAATAGGCTTGCTTAAAAAGAAAAGTCTTTAAGCCTTTTTTAAAGTCAGTCAATGATTGTGGAGCTCTCAGATATTCAGGGAGGGAGTTCCAGAGGTGGGGGGCAGCCACACAGAATGCCCGATCTCCCATGGTTCTTAATTTAGTTTGTGGCAGGTGGAGGAGATGACTGTTCTGTGATCGTAGGGACCGGGTGGATGAATATGGAGCAAGAAGGTCCTTCAGATAATCTGGTGAATTTCCATATAAACACTGATGGGTAATGAGAGCAATTTTGTACTGAATTCTGTAGGTGACAGGAAGCCAATGGAGGTTATGGAGAATGGGTGTAATATGTTCAAATTTACGAGCTCTCAATAAAATCCTGGCTGCACTGTTTTGAATATATTGAAGCTTCTGAAGGTTTTTGCCGGGGATCCCAGTAAACAGGGAGTTGCAGTAGTCGAGCCTGGAGGAGACAAAAGCATGGACGAGTTTCTCTGCATCAGCAAAAGTGAGAGATGGGCGCAGTTTGGAGATATTTCTAAGATGGAAGAAACAGGTTTTAAACAGATGCTTAATGTGATTTTCAAATGTAAGATGAGTGTCCATTTTTATTCCAAGATTTGTAACAGAGGTGGTGGAGAGGGGGATGTCTTGTCCGGAAAATGAAATAGTCGTTATAGTTGAAGTTTGAACCTGGTGAGGGGTGCCAATCAGTATGGCCTCTGTTTTGGAGCAGTTTAACTGAAGAAAGTTCTGATTCATCCATGCCCTTATCTCCTCCAGGCAGGTAGAGAGGGCAGCGAGTGAAGATGGAGATGACAGTGGTGAAGATGATGCTCCGGTCCTGATGTAAAGCTGTGTATCGTCGGCATAACAGTGAAAAGAAATGTTGTACTGATTAATAATTTGACCTAAAGGCAACATGTAAAGGGAAAATAGCAGGGGCCCTAAAACTGACCCTTGAGGGACACCACAGGAGATGCCATTATTTGTAACATTCAGAGGTATTCTCTTCTGATGGCTATATTTGTGTATATGTGCCATACGCTAAATTAGCCGTGCACGTGTTTCTTGCAGATACCTGGAGGGTAATATGCTGACATCTGTGCCCAAAGAGCTGGCAGCCCTTAAGCAGCTGTCACTTGTGTATGTAACTTAACCTTGAATAACATTCGCAGGAATCCTCCTTTAATTTATAACATAACATTGCTACATTAAATTCATAAAGTTCTCTTTGTTTTGTCTTCTGAACGTTAACTTTCTGTTTGTATTTTCACAGAGACCTGAGCAACAATAGCATCAACACGTTAGCTCCATATACCTTCAGCAACATGACTCAACTAGCAACACTGTAAGTTCATTCATTCTCTTCCCGACTCTACTTTCCTCTTCCTGACTCCTTTGTTCCTGCAATGTTTCTCACGTACCTGCCGTATTGCTTTTCTATTTTCCTAATCCCTTCTTTTATTGCTTTTTGTCTTTTTTTCTGTGCTACTTGTCAGAATAACCCACATTTTCTTTATTCAATTCAATTCAGTTTATTTCTACAGCACCAAATAACAACAAAGTTGTCTCAGGGCACTTTACAGAAACATTCACATACATAGAAAAGCCAAGTAGTAAAGTTCTCTATCTAATGAGGCCAGCAGACAAGTTGAATTTTGGCTTTGTTGCAGTCTTCCATCCTGAGCAAGCACAGTGGCAACAGTGGAAAGGAAACACTCCCTTTTAAAGGAAGAAACCTCCAACAGAACCAGGCTCAGGACAAGCGGCCATCTGCTTTGACCGACTGGTTTGAGAGGACAAGAAGGAGAGACAAACGAACACAGAATGGTAGTCAGAGGAAAACAATGAAAGAGATTGTTTCAATTTGGTTACACCATTTTCTGATAAGCACCTGCTAAGATGAAATTTACTCTCAGTGACTGTGTAGTCATTTAATGTAAACTCAAAGGTTATTAAAAAATGGTCGGACAGAATAGGATTTTGAGGAACTATTACCAAGTCCTTAATCTCTATACCATAGGTCAGAACTAAATCAAGAGTGTGATGATAAGAATGAGTAGATGTGCGGACGTTTTGGGTAAAACCAAAAGATTCTATTAAATTATTAAAGGCTATGCTTAAACTATCACTTTCAACATCCACATGAATATTGAAATCACCCATTCTGATGATTTTATCAGTATTTAATAATAAGTCAGTTCAGAATTCTGAGAATTCAGACAAAAACTGAGAGTAAGCGCCTGGTGGACGATATATAACAACTAGTAAAAGTGGCTTTTCTGATTTCCATTTTGGATGAGAAAGACTGAGGGACAGTGATTCAAAAGAATCATAACTAATAACTGGTTTGGCATTAATCAATAATCCTGACTGAAAAATAGAAGCTACTCCTCCACCTCGGCCAGTTGTTCTAGGAACATGAAAATTTAAATAATTAACAGGAGTGGATTCATTTATAGCAGCACGGTGGCGCAACTGGTAGAGCTGCTGCCTCTCAGCGAGCAGGTCCTTGGTTCAAATCCCGGTCCGGGGGCCTTTCTGGGTGGACTTTGCATGTTCTTTGTTGTCATCATTCTTTGTTGTCATCATTCTTTGTTGAAATCAGGTCTCTCTTGTAAATGAGTTCTCGAGGCTCAATGGGACTTATCTGTATAAATAAAGGTTGAATGAATCTCTCCGTGCATGCGTGGGTTTTCCCCGGGTACTCTGATTTCCTCCCACAGACCAAAAACATGCACGTTAGGCTGATTGGTAACTCTAAATTGTCCCTAGGTGTGAGTGAGAGAGTGAATGGTTGTTTGTCTCTATGTGTCCCTGTGATGGACTTGCGACCTGTCCAGGGTGTCCCCCTCTCCTTGCACAGTGATTGCTGGACATGGACACCAGCAACCCCCACGACCCAAAATGGAAGAAGCGGGTAAAAGATAATGGATAGATGGATGGATGGATTCATTTATACCAACAAAATCCTCCTGTTGTAGACAAGTTTCTGTCAGACAGAATAAATCAATATGATGATCAGTTATCAGTTCATTAACTAACAGGGATTTAGAGGAAACAGATCTGATGTTCAATAATCCAGATTTAATGGTTTTATGATTTTGCTCTGGTAAAGTAACTGTGTTTATTTTAATCAGATTTTTATGGTTTATATTTCTACAGCTGATTTTTGGTTTATTTGAGCCATGGGCGAGTTGACACTGTTTCAATGGGGGTGTGGGGGGGGGGTAACAGAGGAGAAGCAGCAGAGGGGTGTGGAGGACTACAACTCTGCTTCCTGGACTGGACCTTGGGTTGTCAATAATTTGGGGGATAAACAAAATCAGCCATATTTCTAGAAAGAAGAGCGGCTCCATCCAAAGTGGGATGGATGCCATCTCTCCACATCAGCCCAGGTTTTCCCCAAAAAGAACTCCAGTTATCTATGTAGCCCACGTCATTGTCAGAACACCACCTGTACACCCAGCGGTTGAACGATGACATACGACTAAACATGTCATCGCTGGTCAGGTTAGGGAGGGGGCCGGAGAAAACTACAAAGTCCGACATGGTTTTAGCAAAGTCACACACCGAAGCAACATTAATTTTAGTGACCTCCGATTGGCGTAACCGGGTGTCATTACCGCCGACATGAATAACAATCTTACTGTATTTAGCCTTAGCCTTAGTCAACAGTTTCAGATAAGATTCAGTGTTGCATGCTCTGGCCCCCAGAATGCATTGTTTCGGACTATGGAGCTTCCAATAACCAGGGTCTGCTTCTCAGCGGATGTGTGACTGAGCGGAGGAAAATTGATTAGCAATGTGAACGGGTCGGTGGTGAATTGGGGGCTTAGCCTTATCACTACGCTTGCTCCGGACTGTCACCCAGCCGGCCTGGGGTCCCAGCTGCTCGGGGTCTGCTGGAGGACCACTAAGGAGCTAGACTCTATGGTTCTGGCTGTCTAAGGGAACTTGGCTAGCTACTGGTTTTTCTACAGCGCGGAGTCGAGCTTCCAGTTCAGACAGCCTCTCCTCCAAAGCTACCATAAGACTACATTTGTTACATGTATCATTACCGCTAAAGGAGGCAGAAGAATAACTAAACATCTGACACGAAGTAAGTGAAAACAGAGAAAACCGGGAGAGAAGCAGCAGCCATGCTTTGCTAGCGCTAACAATAGCTAACAGATCCCAATACACCAATAAAAACTGAGAAGTGTTGAAAGATAAAAGGTGTTTTAAGCACTATCCAACATTAGAAAAACAACTGTATTAAGTGTGTTTGTGAACTAGAATGAAAAATTGTGCAAAAGACGATAAATCCGGAAAACAAACGTCGACTCGAGCAAACAATTCACTCGAGCTACCGACAGACAAACAGGAAGTGACACAATATGTCTCACCAAAAAAATACGACGTCACCAGCTCTAATCCAATGATTTACCACCTCTCTTGTCCCATTTTCCCTCTTTCGCATTGACCTTACTGGTATTCAGCCCTAAATAGCTTTTATTTTTTATGTGATCTGTTTTATGATTATTTGTTTATCTTTGAGCTTTAGGCTGAATTGGCGTTTACCAGAATCAAATCGTGGGACTTTGCATGTTTCAGTGAAATGAGCTGAGGCTCTTAGTTGTTTTCTAGTAACAGCCTGTTTTATATTTCATGTGGTTGCACCAGCAAACCAGAGGTGCTGAGTGATGCACCTCAGATTATTGCCAGTCCACTGACAGCATCCCATTTTTTTGTGCCTTGCCTAAAATCACACTTTATAAACTGAAGACTGTTGAAGAGAAAAATGTGCTTTACTTTACACAGCAATTTTTTTTGGTTGCTATGTTGATTTTTTTTTCATGCCACTTGAATCTGAAAATTAAAAATGATCCTAGCCCATAGGCGTCGCAACCATTATATGTGAAAGGGACAAGTCCCCCCCCACCACCACCACCACATTAAAAAAACGTTCATTTGGACCCCCCCACTTTTACTATGAAACATTAGTTCAGGCGGTGCAGTTTCTCTTTCTTCGTGAACGAATCCATTCCACTTGATTAATAGGAGAATACTCAATCTAATAAAACTCCACTCCAGGTTTTCCAGGTTACCTCCACCTCTACACACAGAGCAGAAACTGTGCAGGCAGCCGCTGCTGAGTCTCCTGCTTCGGAAGAAAACGCGCACAGGTGCAGGAGATGGAGACACCTCTGTGTTGCTCGCTCGCCAGTTTAGCAGCTTAGTGCGGGCAGTTGTTGACCAGGGGGTTGATCATCAACATATAATCATGTTAGGAGGATGCTTGAGTGAAGCGCTACGTCTGTAGCATGTTCTCTTAGCAGTAACTGTGATGCTGTCAGACGCTGCAGGTGTAAGAGACTCTGTGTGTTCAGGTGCATTAAAGTTGAAATATCTTTAAAACCCTCACACCTTATTGTCCTCAATCTTCGTGAGAAACATAGTTTAGATGAGTAGTGTTGAACACAAGTAAAAATGTCTAGTGGTGAAGTTTTTTATTTCTCTATAAACACAAATAGTGCAGATCTGACGCTCTGTATTAAAGTGCATTAAAGTTAAAATGTCTCTAAAATCCACAGCTGAATTTACACAAACTTGGTGAGAAATATGCTTTAAATGTGTGGAATTAAAGCAAATTTAGGTGAAATGTTGCTTTTTTTGTACATTAGTGTACATTTCTTTTGCGCACACTCACGCGCACGCGCACACACCTACACACATCGTTGTGTCCCCCCCACATTACGGATGCTTCTGACGCCCTTGTCCTAGCCCCTGTCATTTTTAGGTGTAAGAATGGATTTGATACCTGTATGATTGAGCATGAACTTTGTTGTTAGGTGTAAGAATATTCAAGTTCAAGGTCAAGGTTCTTTATTGTCCTTCACAACACATGTGGTACATAAGGTGGAACAAAATCGTGTGCATAGGGTCCCAGTTACATCCAACAAAAGCAAAAATATAAATTGTAAAAGAAACAGTACTATGGATCTAAGATATAAACCAAGAAATACACTAAGAAATATGCTAAATAATAGTGCAAAACAATATGCTGAACAACAGCAGCACAAACATGAGTCTGTGTGAGCAGATGAGTACAAATGAACACAGCAGCATGCAATAAATCAGCATGAGATCAGCAGCATGGACAATCAGCAGCACATATCATTAATCAAAGGGGAATTACAGTGATTTTTTTAAAACCCTAACCCATCCTGAAATACATTACTCTTTTCCACAAGCACATCTGATTATTCACTGTTAAACTTATTTTTCTTGTTAATAAACTGTGTGGTCTGAGTCAAGTCAAGTCAGATTTATTTATAGAGCACATTTAAAACAAACTGTTACCAAAGTTCTTAACAAAAATATCACATCATCAAATAAAAAGTAGCAAGATATATTTACAGCACATGGAATAAAAATATAAAACCGAAAACATAATTAGAAACAATGAAATACTAAATCAGATCTGATGACCTTGTGTTAAATAGGAATAATAACAAAAGCATAAACAGAATCAGCATCAATGAAAAACTAGATCTAAAGCTGATCACCCTGTGTTAAATGTCAGTGAGTACAGATGTGTCAGTGAGTACAGATGTGTTTTTAGGAGAGATTTAAAATCAGAGACTGAGGTGGCCTGTCGAATGTTAATGGGCAGATTGTTCCAGAGTTTAGGGCCCACGACTGAAAATGCTCGATCTCCTCTGAGCTTCAGCTGGTTTTTGGTACGGCCAAAAACAGCTGGTCTGATGATCTCAAAGCCCGAGAAGGATCATAAGGATGAAGAAGGTCAGAGAGGTAGGAGGGTGTGAGGCCGTTAATGCACTTGAATGTCAGCAGGAGAATTTTAAAATCAACTCTGACACGTACAGGAAGCCAGTGAAGGGAGGACAGAACCGGAGTAATGTGCTCAAACCTGTGAGTTCCTGTTAGTAGCTGAGCTGCAGCATTTTGTACGAGCTGGAGACGTGAAAGTGAAGCCTGACTGACCCCAACATAAAGTGAGTTACAGTAGTCCAGCCGGGAAGTAATAAATGCGTGGACTAGTTTTTCAAGGTCAGATCTGGACAGGACGGACTTAAGCTTTGCTATCTGCCTTAGCTGAAAGAAGCTTTTTTGTAGAACAGAGTTGATCTGTTTATTAAACTTAAAGTCTGAGTCTAACACTACCCCGAGATTGGTAACCGACTGCTTTAGATGAGGCTGAAGGGAGTGCAGGTTTACAGGATCAGTGACAGTGGTAGAACTTGGGTTAAACACAATGACCTCAGTCTTCTGATCATTAAAACTCAAGAAGTTTGCAGCCATCCAAGTCTCATCCAAGTCTGAGGGGGAATAGTGGCACAGAGGTTAGAGAAGGTGAGCCTGTGGTCAGAAGGTTGCTGGTTTGATTTTAGTTTGAATATAGGTGAAATGAAAAATGACACCCCCCCCCCCCCACTGACAACATTAAAATGTGGGTGGGAAAGGTGAAACACTCACATCTGCATCCACCCTCATTTGCCCCACTCTGAGACCTTGAGCAAGACCATCAACCCCTACAGTCTGCTCCCCCAGGTGCCGTAGATGGCAGCTCTCTGCTCCACACAGAGGGCTGTGGTAGCTTTGTGTTCTGTGGTTGCGTCAGGAAGGACATCCAGCGTAAAAACAACCGCCAAGTATTTATGTGAGTTAGTTCGCTGTGACGACCCTTGAAGAAGGAAGCAGCTGAAAGAAGAAGAAAAAAAGCTACTGTGTGTTCTGACTTTGAATATTTAAAACCTCAGCTTTTCTTCCAACTCTTCATTTAATAATTTTATTTATTTTCCTTCCTCACTTTGAATATGCCCATTTTTTATTTTCCAATATTTTCAATATCCCTGCAAAACATACTGATTGAACACTGAATCTAGTTGACCTTTTTTATGTCCTCCATCACTTTTGTGTTTATTTGTGTTTATATTGTTTTTTTTTCTTCTAGCATCCTGAGCTATAACCAGATTCGCTGCATCCCGGTTCATGCCTTTGATGGGCTCAAGTCACTTCGCCTGCTGTGAGTATCTTGTACCGCGGTTGATTCAACATCCAAAACCTCCTTTGCTGGTTCTATTACTGAGCTAAATCAAAGTGTAATCAATCCCCTGAGTTATGCCAAGATGGCCGCGCTCAGAGCAGTTGCAGCTTCACAGGCTCCCGGTACCATCCCAGTTTTAAAAGTTTTGATATTGCCTCTGTGCCTGACTCCGCGCGATTTATGCGTGTGAACTATAGCCGAACCGAACTGATGAGAATAGGAGCGGATTTGCCACGAAATATAGCAGAAATCAGCAACAAACTCAAAACTACGCTCGGCAGAATGCAGATCTTAAAGTCATCTACCTGGAAGCTGCAACAGAGGCGTTCCAGCGGGCAGAAGAGGAAGCGCTGCTCCCGGCTTAAGAGGAGAGGACGCCGGGCGGGGGTTATGGTGAGGCTACGAGCTAACGCTAAAGCCGGTAAACTCCCCATGCCGTGTCTCTTTCTGTCGAATGTCCGCTCGTTGGACAACAAGATGGATTTACTTCGTCTGAGAGCGGGCGCCTCAGAAGAGATGAAGAAGTGTGCAGTGCTTTGCCTCACAGAAACGTGGATTACAAGCGAAACGCCGGATACAGTCTTCCAGTTGGATGACAGACTTTTTTTTCGAGCGGACCGCTACAGCGAACTAACAGGGAAATCACGGGGAGGCGGAGTGTGCATTTATGTGAGTAAAAGTTGGTGCACGAACTGTACTGTTGTAAATAGCTCTTGCTCGAAGGCTTTGGAGCAAATAACAGTGAAATGCCGGCCACATTATCTACACCGCGAGTTCACGGTGACTTTTATCTCTGTCGTCTACATTCCTCCGGACGCCAATGCTAATGAATCACTGCAGGAGCTTCATGATATCATCAGCTCACTGCAGAGCAAACACCCCGAGGCTCTTTACGTTGTAGCCGGAGACTTTAACCACGTGAATCTAAAGGACTGTCTCCCAAGCTTTTGTCAACATGTGGCGATTCCAACACGTGGAGACCACATGCTGGACCGTGTTTACACGAACGTAAAAGATGCATACAAAGCCGAACCCCGCCCCCACCTAGGACTGTCAGACCACATCTCAATCTTCCTGGCTCCTGCTTACATGACCCCGCTGAGACGCTCCAGACCGGTACAAAAGAAAGTTAAATGCTGGATCCAAGACAGTGGCCCCATACTGAGAGATTGTTTTGATCGAACAGACTGGCAGGTTTTCAGAGAAGCTGCTGAAAATGGAGGTTCGCTTGATCTTGACCAATACACATCCTCAGTTCTGGGTTACATTAGTACATGTACTGAAACCGTCTCCACTATCAGAAATGTTAAAAGATACCCAAACAGAAAACTTTGGATGAATGCAGAGGTGCATACCCTGCTGGAAGCCAGTAACACAGCTTCAGGTCTGGAAACTCAGAGGAGCTGAGTAGGACAAGAAAAGAGCTGGTTGCTGGTATTAAGAGGGCCAAGGCCACATATGCACAGAGGATCGAGGGTCAATTCATCTCACAAGACCCTCGGAGCATGTGGAGGGGCATTAAGTGCATAACAGATTATAAAGGAAGGAGTGAACAATGCCCCAAGACCCATCTCTGCCTGATGCCCTCAACAAGTTCTATGCACGCTTTGAAGACCCGAACAGACCACCCAGCACCAGACTCGCCTCACCACCGGATGAAGAGCATCTCAGCGTGACCTCAGCCGAAGTAAGGAGTACTTTCAGTAGAATTAATTTGCACAAAGCAACTGGTCCAGACAACATCCCCTGAAAATTGTTGAAGGAATGTGCTGATCAGCTCTGCGAGGTGCTGGCAGACATCTTTAACACCTCACTTACCCTGGAGACAGTTCCCACCTGCCTGAAGACTGCCACCATCATCCCAGTCCCAAAAAGCTCTACAGTGACTGGTCTGAATGACTATCGGCCAGTGGCCCTCACCCCGATAGTCGCTAAATGCTTCGAAAAACTGGTCATGACTCACATCAAAACAACCATCAACATCAACGAGGACCCTCATCAGTACGCATACCGTGAGAACCGATCAACAGAGGATGCAATCTCCTCTGTGGTCCACACTGC
>NC_056501.1:142395-146887 GCF_014905685.2 Nematolebias whitei | reverse complement strand
ACCAGGTGTCCCTTTGGCTACGCTAACTCACCTGCAGAGTTCAACATCTTTGTCTGTGTGCGCCTGTTTATGTCTCGGGTTGAGTTTTGGGTTGTCCCCTCTCTTGGAGCAATTTGGGCCCCCCATTTAATGTTGGGTCTACTTACCCCAGTCGTGCTCCCTTCCGGGGGCGGGCCTCCCTGCCACCGGTGCATTGGCATTGGAGGCTCTTGGCATCTGGGGCTGGGTGATTGGGTACGTGCTGGCCCGCTCTGGTGGCTGCCTGCCGGAGCCTGGATGCCCTGACTATGTCGAGCCTCTGCTGGGAGGTGGTAGGACACACTGATAGTGGGGAGGGGGGTCCTCTCCCAGAAAATTTTGAATAAAGTAGATGCCATTTCCTGCATTCTGGTGTATTTTAACTGGTTGTTAAACATCTAGTTTTACCTACACAAGTAACACTTGATTCAATAACTATTTTAGAGTTAATGGTACAACAGGAAGTAGCACCAACATAACTGGTTTGTTCCACTTTGGATAAATAATAATAATAATAAACTTTATTTCTATAGCACCTTCCAACAACGCCTTGCATTGACCAAGCTGTTTGGGGGAAGAATCAGTTTTGTGTTGTGTGTTTCCTTGACTGATGAAGCCTTCCGGATGGAAGGTGAAAAGTTTCTGCAGAAAAAGAAACTGTCCTGATGACCTGACTGAAAATTGTTGGCTCGTCTATAGTCATTAACTTCACCTCACTACTTTCTAAATTTCATCAGTCTTTTCAACTTTATGTAGCCCACCTACACCCCTCTAAGCTAGGTAAGGGCCCCTGAGCTCATTAAACCCCTTAAACTCAAACTTATTTATTCTTAAAAAATAACCAATAACACAGGCGAAAGGTTTTAGCTTTAAAAACTTTAAAATATTAAATTCAAACAAAAAAAGCAAAAAAACGTTTACAGTAATTCTAAATATTTTCAGTCCATTGGTGTAAACTTTAATAATCAGAAACTGAAAAACTTCAGTTTCTGATTATTAAAGTTTACACCAAATCAAGTGGGCCCACCCTCTAACATACACCTAAGCCGGCATATAGTTAAATTACATTTTCATCTTTAAATCACTTCTTGGTCTGCTGCCTTCATACATCTCCTCCGACAAGTCTCCGCGTGAGTGCAGCTACAGCGTGCACTCTCAGGACATTATTACCTGCAGAGTTCCCTCAGTGAGGACTGAACTTGACAAAAGGACCTTCTTCTACTCAGCTCCTGTTTCCTGGAATATCTTACAAAAAGACCTGAAGTTCTTGACCTTGACCTCTTTAAGTGGCTTTAAGAATCTGTTGGACTCTTGTCAAGGACCAATGCAGACATGTTCCTGATTTTAGTTTTCTACATTCACCTTATAATCTAGTTGTTTTTGTTACTTTTTTGCATCTTATTTGTAAAAAAAAATCGGTATGCCTTTTTATAACGGTCTATTGTTGTCGCTGCTGTCCATTGCTGTCATGATTCTTTGTTGATATCAGGACTCTCTTGTAAATGAGTCCTCAAGGCTCAATGGGATTAACCTGTCTAAATAAAGGTTGAATGAATGAAAAAAAAAATTGTTCAAACAAAATAACCCCTGTTGCAGGCCTGATGTGATGCTTAACAGTGGAGGGACTATGGTACCTTACTCCAAGTTCTAGATCTTCTGGAACTTCACCTGTCAGTCCCAGTTAATAGAAAGATGGTGGGGGGTGTTCTCAGCTCACCCATCTCAGAAACAGCAAGAAGCAGAAAGGTCCAATGAAGATGCAGTGCTCCAGCTCAGTCACAGAAAACTCTCAGTTTAGGCTCACCTAGTTGTACTTTACTTAACTTCAGGAGTTTCCTTGCCAGAAACTTTAGTTAAGTCTCTTCATGTTAGCTGGGTTAGGTACACAGTACTCAATGTCTATTCACTTTGCCAATGAATGAGCTATAAAACAAACTCACAACTACTGTACTGCAAATTCCATGTTGCAATACTCACAGTAGTTCTCAAACCCAAGGTAGAGTTGATATCTGTTCAAAGACTGTCAATTTGAATGTCTAAAACATTAACAAAAAACTTTTTTTACAAACTGCACCACAGTTTTTTCCCTGCAGAATGTACAGCTGAAACTCTTTCTAATACCCTCTTGTCTCTGCCCACTTCCTGTATATAAACCAATGACAGATCAGTAAATCTGTTAGACACCACACTACCTCCTTTTCCAAACATGAACCCTTCAAAATAAGACAAAACATGTGGCAAAACTTCCTTCAAAACAAAAATGCATTCATCAAACCACTCATTAGTACAAAACTTAACATACAATTATTTTGGACTGGGTTACATTTATTTGTTGTTTGATGCTTTTATCAGATATATCTAATACATTTTCATTAATGTCCCAGCAGACACAACCACAGGAGGACACACACACCAGAAATTTTTGTTTCCTAGTCTGTGACCGTGGCAAATGGTTGAGTTGTTCAAAAGCAACACCAACAAATATATATATTTTTTACCTATTTAGCTTTGATCAGGCAAATCTTACTAATATCATAGATCACTTTTACAAGGGAGACCTGGGCCTGAAGGTAGCCTAACATGAATGTTTTTGGACTGTGGAAGGAAACAGGAGTACCTGGAGTAAAGCCACCCTAACACGAGGAGAACATACAAACTCCATAAAGAAAGACCTCAGGTCCAACCCTGAAATTGTACTCAGAACCTTCTTGATGTGAGGCAACAGTGCTAACCACTAAAGGGCCCTGCATACTCCATCCAAAGTGGCAAAATATGCTCTCAATGGTGTAGCTGTGTGATAAAAATCACATCATTTTGTTATCAGAGTATCTTTGCCCATCCCCTCTCCACACAGGGTTCAGGCCAAACTTTTTCTCACAAGCGTATGCGCCAAGTATCGTGTGTTTGTCAGAAGTTTGTGGGTATGTATGACAAACACACTTGGACATCTAGCCATACTAAGACATCAAGACATACTAAGATAGTCAAATGGCCCAAACTCTGGATGTGGGTCATGCAGACTTTGTGTATGTACGTTTCTTTATGATAGATTATGGTTAAAGCGTGGATGTGGGGATGGAATGGGGACTCTTGAGGGAAGAAACCCACATGGTGATGTATACTGCAGCAGGAGGGGTTTCTCAGGAGCTCTGCGTCTGTGTATCGTGGACTATGAAAGGTGTGCACAAAAACAAATGTCCCGCAACCATGTTCCAGTAAGGGTGCATTCACACTAGCCCTGTTTAGTCCACTTTAATCGAACTCTAGCTCGTTTTCCTAGAAAGTCTGGCTCATTTAGGGAGGTGTGAACGCGCCATCGAAGTCTGTCACGGAACAAAAAGGTGAACTCTGGCCTGGGCTAAAACCTAGGTCTCGGTCCGGTAGAAGCGAACTCCAGCGCGGTTCGAGTACAGTGTGAATGTAAACAGACCGGGACCTGCTCCACAGGGTAAACAAACACGCATTTCTCTGACCTTATATGGAGCCGTCAGCTGCCTTGTGTGGAAAAACAATATTCTCCATGGTCTTCTGTCTCATCTTCTGCTCAGGCTAAGTCCATTTTTGAAAAATGACAAAATATAACTCCTAAAACTGCTAAAACTTGATGCCACTTCATTTTATTTTTATTTACAGAAAAAGAAGAAGACGTGTCTTCAGAGGTTTTTGTGTCGTTTTTTTCAGTAGTTCTTGGTGCAGTGCCCCCACAGGAGAGTGGGGGAATAGGTTGGTTCAACAGGTTGACTCGACTGCACAGTGCAGTGTGAATGCAAACGCACCAGCTCAAATGTAACAAAAGGTCATGAATATTGGTCCAGAACTGAACCCAGTCTACCGGACTATCTAGTGTGAAAACGACCTAAGTCAACTGTTTGGCTTCATTTAGAGGACGTTGACCCCTTAAGCCATCATTTTCCCATTAAGAAAGAAAAATCAAACAAACCAAAAACTCAATCGTTTGAAGGTGTATGCTTTCTTGACATTAAAGTTGTATTTAAAAAAATACGTGCACACAATCATATTCAGACTCTCCTGCAGAGCCTTGGACCCGGTGTTTTTTTTTTTTTTTTACAAATATGAAAGATATCAGTTTGTAGTCTGACTTGCACATATTACAAAAGTTAGGCACATGAAAGAGGAAGACCATAAAATACTGCTAAAAAGACAATGCATTACAATAGATTTTTTTTCCAACTTGTTTTTATCTGCAGCTGTGTTCGGTCTCACCTTGAATCCATATGGACAAGTGCAGTGGTAGGAACCAGCAGGATTGGAGACACAGGTACCATTGTTGTGGCAGGGTGCTGACAAGCAGGGGGCGCACTTTGACATCAGGCTGATTTCCAATGGACCTATGGATGATGGGAGAAAAATGGTAAAAATGAAAAGAGATCTGAGGGGAAGACAGAAAAAGTGTTATGGAAAGATGCAAATGTAAACATATATATATATATATATATATATATATATATATATA
>NC_056501.1:136781-142295 GCF_014905685.2 Nematolebias whitei | reverse complement strand
TATATATATATATATATATATATATATATAGTGTATATATATTTAGTCACACCATGCTGCTAAAGCCCTCTTTAACTTAATTTAACGGAGAACAAATTGGTGTCAGGTGAAGAAACTCATGTGCTTAGAAGAGCAATAAATGTGATTTGTTTGTGATCCAAGTGATGAGAGAAATAGAAAGAGATGTGATTCAGTGTGATGGTAGTTTTTTTTTGTTTAAACACAAAACGGTCTGTCTTGTATGACAACACATAAAAACATTTTATTTTTGAAATGGAAAATAATGTAAGGCTAAAAATAAATACTTAAAAAGAAAGTTGATGGGAGAGTGTGGAAAACTGGAGGCAGCATGTTTGAACATGTTCCTGTTTTTAGTATTTTACCTTGTTTCATAATGTAGCTTGATTTTATTTTGTTTTATATCAGTACTTTTATTTACTTTTCATTTTATATGTATTTTATGATCATCTATTGTTGTCTGTATTTCAACTGTGTTCTTTGTTAACAGCAGGTCTCTCTTGTAAATAAGTCCTCGTGACTCAATGAGATTAACTTATAGAAATAAAAGTTGAATGAAAAATAAAATCTCCCAATTTATTTACATTCTTCAACATCAATTTATTGTTCATAAATTTCAATATGAAACCACAGAAAATTACTTAGTTTATTAGTGTGTGAATGAGTTTGACCTATAAACAAACAACAGGTATATTTCTAGTTTAAATTGTGTACAAGCCTACAGAGGAGCAGGGAAGAGAGATATCAGACTAGATCTTCATAATTAAGAAGCTGTTTATAAATGAGGGAAAGACCGATAGAGTGGGAGATGTGGGTTTAATTCTACAAACAAAGCAGCTTAAAGCAAGACATGGAGACACGTGCAGAGTGAAAATGATGTGAGGATGTACAGTATACACTAAAGACACCACAAGTCCCAAAACAGTTTTAATAGTATTATTATTTTTCCTTGTGGGCCAAACTTTGAATGTGCCCATCTGTTTTACGATATGTAAAAAAAAATCAATAAGAATTCATGCAAAAAACCCTCTCTGTCACTTATTTTGCCAATTAGTTTGATAGCTATGGAGCAGTAAAGAATGCATATTAAAACATTTGCTGCCTCTGTACTCTGATTTGTAATAATAAAACACAGCTGTGGGGAAAAGGACTTTTACTCATAATGAAAAGACTTCAAATGTACTGAACGACTTTCACTGAATGCCCTTTTTGGCTGTGTCAAAATATAATAAAATCATTTTATTTAAAAAGCGCCTTTCAGGACACCCAAGGACACTACAGTAAGAAACATATCAGAGAGATTGTGTAAAAACAAACAACAAGCACAGTGCAAAGATCAACAGGAATAAATTGAAATATAAAATACATAAAGAATATAAAATACATACAGAATATAAAATACATAAAGAATATAAAATACATATAGCAAAGTTAAGGATAAGCGAGTCTAAAGAGATGTGTTTTCAGAGCAGTCTTGACTAGAGAAAGAGAGGTGGTGTTTCTTAAGTCAGGGGGTAGAGAGTTCCAGAGATGAGGAGCAGAGCAGGTGAAGGCCCTGCTCCCCATGGTGGAGAATAGAGGATGACATTTTTTCGGGAGTACCGCGGGTCACGTGATTCCGGACGGATTCCGGCGGGACCGGAGTCAACCTCATTATAACTCACGTGACCAGACTGGAAGTTAACGGGAGCAGACAGGAGCGGGAACCGACCAATAACCAAAAATGAAAATGAAACAAAACAAAAAAAAGGCACAGCTATTTTGTAGTTTTCCTTCTGTAAGCCTTCACTTTAACACAAGCCAAAAGAACTACATTTCCCAGAAGTCAAAACACCGTAGCTTTTCACCAAGAGGGTGGGGAACAGCGAAATCTCTAAAGAAATCGAATGGCTGAAAAAGTTTGCAATGCAAGGTAAGAAGTAACGGTTTGTCTATTAAACTCACAGAACAGGCAGGAAAGTGTCAAATAACCCTGAACTTCATGAGAGTTGTGTTGGTGCTGTGCTGAGTTAAACGTTTAGTCTCAGCTGCAGCTGCGGTGGGAGTCGGACTTTGTTTACCGTCAGTAAATTAACAGACTCAAACAGCGCATTTTTCTCCACCTTGTCCTTTTTAATTTAAAAATTATGCTCTGCTTTTTTATGGGTTTTTTTAGGTTAAAATTTTCATTATCTGTCGCTGTTTGTAATGTAAAAAAACAACCGAACTCTACCTGGTTAAAGTGCACGCATTCTCCGGTAAAAATATTCCTATTTTTATATTGTGACATCCTGCTGGATACTGAAATGGAGGAAAATGTGAATAACCATCACTTTATTGTGTAAATAGTTACTGTCGGCTGTAACCATGCCAGTACAACAACAAACTTGTTAGAGTGAAAGCATTCTCTGGTAAAAATATCCCAGTGATATACGTGATATAATATCTGTGCCTACCTCACTCGGAGAAGCAAGACAACACAAAGACCCTTGTCACACACTTCAACAGAGCAGGTAAGATACATAACATCTTGTAATCTCTGCCTGGTGAGGCTGTTTAAGTAATTATAAAATATAATAAGTGAAATAAAGAAACACTGAGCTACTGTAATTTAAAATTGCAAATGTCACATTTTCTTGACTTAGTTTCAATTGTAAATCTCTTGTTTTTGATCAAATATTTTTTTCAAAAGAAAGGCCAACAGATTGTAATTTGTAGTCACTGTAACCCTTTGTGGACTCGTGCATGTCTTCTGTCACTTTTAGGTTCCACAAGGCTCTGGACTGGTCCAGCTGTGGAGAGACGAGTTGGAACACCAGACCTGCAATGGTCCAGTCTGTAAATGAAGCTCTGAAGTCTGGGAAGATGCACGACATCATGCTTCACCCAAACGAGCTCGTTACCTCGACCACATACACTGAACTTCTGGAGGACGTCGTCCAGTGTATAATAATGCCTTTAAACATTTTATTTGAGTTCTCTGCTTGGTACATTGTTTCTTTTTTTGTTTGTCTGTTTAAACAGTTTAAAACATGACAGTGATGTCACTGTTTAAAGGAAACAACTGCTCAATAAATTAGTAAAATGCAACTTGTTGTGTTTGGGTTCTTTCATCTAAGGTAGACATGGTGTGACCCATGGACTGGTTTAGATTTTTTGTTTTTACTGTAACTGACCTTCAAAAGAGCCAGAAACAGACAGCAGCTGATCCTCCGTAAAAACATTATATGGACTACAGACCATGGATTATTTGTTTTATGACATTTAGTGAAGGTTTTTGTTTGGATTAAGGAAATAAATGTCTCTATTTCACCACAGATGAACTGTTCCTGTTGCCATATCTTTTGAAATAAAACTGCACAACACAAACTAATTTAAACAGGAATGGGTAGAAGATCAAATCAAATTCAATGTATTTTCTGGCAGCACGGTGGCGCAACTAGTAGAGCTACTGCCTCTCAGCGAGCAGGTCCCTGGTTCAAATCCCGGTCCGGGGGCCTTTCTGGGTGGAGTTTGCAGGTTCTCTCTGTGCATGCGTGGGTTTTCTCTGGGTACTCCGGTTTCCTCCCACAGACCAAAAACGTATATGTTAGGATGATTGGTAACTGTAAATTGTCCATAGGTATGAGTGAGAGAGTGAATGGTTGTCTGTCTCTATGTGGCCCTGTGATGGACTTGCGACCTGTCCAGGGTGTACCCCGCCCCTCGCACAGTGATTGCTGGACATGGGCACCGGCAACCCCCGTGACCCAAAATGGAATAAGCGGGTAAAGATAATGGATGGATGTATTTCCTAAAAATTAAATTAAGATTAAAAAAAAAAACAGGAACAGGACAGGAGTGGGAGTGATTCTGAACAGGAGCAGGACAGGAGTCATGTTACCAGGAGTGGGACAGGACAGGATTTTCTCTGTGGGACCAGGACAGGAGTCAAAATCCACTCCTGTGTCATCCTCTAGTGGAGAGGCAGGCAGAGGGTACATGGGAGTGTAGTGAAGAGGAGGATCTGAGAGAGCGAGAGGGGATGGCGATGTGTAGGAGGTCAGATAGGTAAGGAGGGGCAAGGTTGTGGATAGCTTTGAAAGTGAGAAGAAGAATTTTGAAAACGATGCGTGATTTAACTGGGAGCCAGTGGAGCTGCTGCAGGAAATGAGTGATGTGGTTATTATAGGAGAAGGTTTGAGTGATGACACGGGCAGCTGAGTTCTGGACCAATTGCAGCTTTTGGAGAGATTTGTTGGGGAGGCCATAAAGAAGGGAGTTGCAGTAGTCAATCCGAGAAGTCACAAGACTGTGCACAAGGATGGCCGTGGAGCGGGGTGTGAGAGAAGGGCGGAGACGGTTAATATTTCAGAGATGGAAATAGGCAGACCGAGTAACATTGTTGATGTGTGAAGTGAAGGAGAGAGTGGTGTCGAGGATGACACCAAGACTCTTGACCTGAGGCGAGGGGGATAGCAGAGAGTTGTTAAGGGGGATGAGAAGATGTTCTGAAAAATAATATAAAAAAATATATAACTGAGTTTAAAGACGTTCACAGTCAATGACAGTTTGTTAAAATCTGTATTAAAAACCAAGAAAATGCCATTTACAGAATGTTCCTAGAAGGACGCTGACCTACAAAATGCAAAATCATATAAGTTTTGAACCACACATTACCTTCCTCACAAAGAGCACTGAAACTAAACAAATCTTAATGCAAGTCAAAATATTAGCTTTCTATATTAGTTTGTGTTAAAAAAAAAATCAGGGATGATAATATCGAACGAAAGACACAGAAACAAAAGTTCACCTTTACACTGAAACCTGCTGAGTGGTGTGGTGAGCAGCAGCCTGTCGGCCATGTCAGGTGGCCCAACACAACGAGCAATGCCTAAAATAATAAATCATATGTTGCATTTTTAAGTTCAATCCTTTTTGAAAATGTCATCACCAGATTTCAGGTTGAGGAACTTTAAAATTATTTTGATTTCTTACCAGGCTCTTTAAAACCAGCCTTAACCCACTGAGACAGCCAACGTAAGCCACAATTACAGTACAGTGGGTTGGCACCAAGAGCTCTGTGAACAAGCAGAACATTAAAATATGAACCAATTTTAAAGACATATGGAAATACAGTATACTACAGATAAACAGCACTCACAGGTGAGAAAGAGACGTGAGGTGGTTGAACGCTCCTTCGGGGATGGTTGAGAGGTCATTACCATGGAGAGTTCTGGAAAAGAAGAAAAGCCAAAGTGTGTAGAGATATTCATCACAGCAATAACACTGTTCAAATGTATAAAAGAGATGAGATTTTATGGTTAATATTAGAGCTGAATTTTGGTTTATTTGATTTGATCCGTGGGTGAGTTGGCACTGTGATTTCTGGCTGCTGACACCTCATCAAGAAACAAAAATTATAGAAGGCTTGACAAAATTCAATTCAGTCCAATTCAGTTTATAATATATATATATATATATATATATATATATATATATATATATATATATTGCTGTGTAATAAAAAGCTTATTT
>NC_056501.1:133347-136681 GCF_014905685.2 Nematolebias whitei | reverse complement strand
GTGTGTGTGTGTGTGTGTGTGTGTGGGGGGGGGGGGTAGTGTGTGTGTGTTTCCAGTTGGGGGCCCAGACACTGCAGATTGTGTTTTGCTGCATCTATCAATTCGACTGCCTGCTGGATATAAGTTCAGATTCCATTAGACAGAAGGGATGTGACGGGGGCAGCTATCAAACCAAGAGTATTGGAACACCACGCCTTGTTTGAGTGTATGTGTGCGCACATCATTTAGTGTGTTCAGTGAGGTCAGCTTCTGCCAGTGTGCATGCAAGTGTCACAGTGAAAGATTTGTGTTTGTGTGCTTGTGTAAGCTCCTAATGTCTTTAAGTGTTTCAGTTCATCTCAGTGTGTGTATGTCCATCTCTATACAGTGGCTGAGCAGACCCTGCACTATACCAGCCCACAAGGGGTCGTGGGTAATGAAAAAGTGACAGTGATGACTGCCTGGCAACCAGTTGCTACATGGGAGAAGAGAGGGAAAAGTCTCCACAGCAACACAAACTAAAATGAAAGGAAAAATAAAAAAGTCACCAGTGAACTTCTGCAAGGTGACAGCTTCATAGTAGATTCAGTCAATAAGCAGAGAAAAGGTCAAAAACAAAGCTGTCATCTTGGAAGGTGAGACACAGACGTGTTCTGCTCTGAAACAACAAAGCTTTGTTCTGGACTTTATTTTACAAAACTAAACACAAAGGTCTTCATCAAAGTTCATGCTCAATAATCTAGGTACAAAAATCCAACAAAGTTCAGTCAGGGTAACCAAAAAGGTGTTTTGTTAGACTGGACTGGAAGGATGTCTATCCTAATCCATTCTTGTCTTCCACATGCAATATTTGTGTAAATTCAGTTTTGTGTGTATATCTGTTTGTAATGTGTGACAGAGACAGAAATATTCACATGCACACTTGGTGTGTGCACACATATGCAGGTTTTTAGACAGAGGGTGGACAGTCAAATGGATGACAGAGAAACAGAGGCTGAAAGTCAATTTATCAAACACAACCCTGGTTGGAGGGAGAGAAAAGGAGGAGATGATGGATAGACAGAGACTTGTAGCATGACAGAGAGATGCCAGAGCATGCAGACAGACACGTGTATTCAAGAAAGGAGAAACTTTACTTCTTTAAACAACCAGAAACAAATCATCATTTAGCCACTGTGTCTCAGTCATAGCATTGAGTCAGAGTTTCTTTATTGTCATTCGCACCTCATGTGGTACATGTGGTGGAGCGAAATTATGTACACAGGGTCCCAGTTACATCCAACAATAAAATGTATAAGAAAAACAGTAATAACATCTAAGATATGAACTAAGAAAAACATCAACTAAATATATACTAAGCACTCATAACATGAAAACATTGAACATCAGCACAAACATGAACATGAGTCTGTGTGAGCGGATGAGCACGCATGAACACATCAACATTGAAACAGATCAGCAGCAACATGAAACAGATCAGCAGCAACATGATGTGATTTTTCACAGTGATTATTCTAGTTATTCATGAGTCTAACTGCCTCGGGGAAGAAGCTGTTGCTCAGTCTAGTGGTTCTACACTTAATGCTCCTCACCCTCCTTCCTGATGGGAGTGGGGCAAAAAGTGTGTGTGCTGGGTGAGTGAGGTCCTTCATGATGCAGTTAGACCTCTTCCTGCATCTGGAGGTATAGATGTCTGTGATGGTGGGGAGGCTGACTCCAACTGACTTCTGTGCAGCCTTCACCACTCTCTGCAAAGCTTTTCTTTCTGCAGCTGTGCAGCCTCCATGCCATACGTTGATGCTGGAGCACAGGATGCTCTCCACTGCACACCTGTAGAAGGAGGTGAGGACTGAGCTTCCCAGAACAGCTTGCCTCAGCCGTCTGAGGAAGTAGAGTCTCTGATGAGCTTTCTTGATCAGGCTGGTGGTGTTGTTGCTCCAGCTGAGGTTGTCATTCATGTGTACACCCAAGTACTTGTAGCTGGAGACCACTTCCACCATAGATCCTCTTATGTTCAAGGGAGTGTAGATGTTTTTGTTCCTTCTGAAGTCCACAATCATCTCCTTTGTCTTCTTCACATTGATGTGAAGGTTATTCTCTTTGCACCAGCTCTCCAGGTGTTCCACCTCTTGCCTGTAGCTGGACTCATCATTGTTTGTGATGCATCCCACCACCGCTGTATCGTCTGCAAACTTTACAATGTGACAGCCTGGATGGGTAGCTGCACAATCATACGTGAGCAGAGTAAACAGGAGGGGGCTCAACACACATCCCTGAGGAGAGCCAGTGCTGAGGGTTATGGTGGTGGAGGAGAAGTTGTGGATCCTCACTAACTGTGGTCTGTTTGTTAAGAAGTCTTGTACCCAGTTGCAAATGGAGGGGCTTAGTCCTAGTGTGGATAGTTTGTCCATCAGGGTTTGGGGTATCATGGTGTTGAAGGCGGATGGGAAGTCCACGAAGAGCATACGGACGTAAGAGTTTTTCTGCTCCAGGTGGTTGAGCGCAATGTGGACCACAGAGGAGATGGCATCCTCTGTTGATCGGTTCTCACGGTATGCATACTGATGAGGGTCCTCGTTGATGTTGATGGTTGTTTTGATGTGGGTCATGACCAGTTTTTCGAAGCATTTATTAACTATCGGGGTGAGGGCCACTGGCCGATAGTCATTCAGACCAGTCACTGTAGAGCTTTTTGGGACTGGGATGATGGTGGCAGTCTTCAGGCAGGTGGGAACTGTCTCCAGGGTAAGTGAGGTGTTAAAGATGTCTGCCAGCACCTCGCAGAGCTGATCAGCACATTCCTTCAACAATTTTCAGGGGATGTTGTCTGGACCAGTTGCTTTGTGCAAATTAATTCTACTGAAAGTACTCCTTACTTCGGCTGAGGTCACGCTGAGATGCTCTTCATCCGGTGGTGAGGCGAGTCTGGTGCTGGGTGGTCTGTTCGGGTCTTCAAAGCGTGCATAGAACTTGTTGAGGGCATCAGGCAGAGATGGGTCTTGGGGCATTGTTCACTCCTTCCTTTATAATCTGTTATGCACTTAATGCCCCTCCACATGCTCCGAGGGTCTTGTGAGATGAATTGACCCTCGATCCTCTTTGCATATGTGGCCTTGGCCCTCTTAATACCAGCAACCAGCTCTTTTCTTGTCCTACTCAGCTCCTCTGAGTTTCCAGACCTGAAGGCAGTGTTCCTGGCTTCCAGCAGGGTACGCACCTCTGCATTCAGCCAAGGTTTTCTGTTTGGGTAGCTTTTAACATTTCTGATAGTGGAGACGGTGTCAGTACATGTACTAATGTAACCCAGTACTGAGGATGTGTATTGGTCAAGATCAAGCGAACCTCCATTTTCAGC
>NC_056501.1:129860-133247 GCF_014905685.2 Nematolebias whitei | reverse complement strand
ACGGCTTTTCTCTTTTTACATAAATTGCTTCCTTCACCCCCCTCTCAAACCATCTGTGTTCTCGGTCCAAAATGTGCACATTTTGGTCCTCAAAAGAGTGTCCCTTATCTGTGAGGTGGAGGTGAACAGCTGAGTCTTGTCCTGTGGAGCTGGCTCTCCTGTGTTGAGCCATGCGTCTGTGAAGAGGCTGTTTAGTTTCTCCAATGTAGAGGTCTGGACAGTCCTCGCTGCACTGGACCGCATACACTACACCACTCTGTTTGTGTATGGGTGTTTTGTCTTTAGGATGGACCAGCCTCTGTCTGAGAGTCCTGCTGGGTTTGAAATGTACTGGGATCTTGTGTTTGTTGAAGATCCTTCTGAATTTCTCTGATACTCCAGCAAAATAAGGGATGACAATGTTTTTACGTCTGTTGTTCTCCTTTTTCAGTTTATTGGTGTGTTTTGTAGATTTCCTCACTGACTTGACAAAAGCCCAGTTAGGATATCCACATGTTAGAAGAGCTTCTTGAATGTGTTTCTGTCCCTTTTCCTTACCTTCTGTCTTCGTGGGGACGCATTTGGCCCGATGTTGTAAAGTTCTGATGACAAAGAGTTTGTGTTCCAGTGGATGGTGGGAGTCAAACAGAAGATACTGGTCTGTGTGGGTTGATTTTCTGTAAACTTCAATGTTGAGGCTGTCCTCTCTCTCCATTTGAACCAAACAGTCAAAAAAAGGCAGTTTGTTGTCATTTGCATCCTCTCTGGTGAACTTGATGTTGTTATCGACCGAGTTAATGTGTCTGGTGAACGCTTCTATTTCCTTACCTTGGATTTTGACCCACATAACGGAACCAATGGCTTGGCGTTGTTCCCTCATAATAGCTCATCAACACCATCACTATTCCAATAACAACACATTCAGTGTAGGACAACACTCCAGTAGTCAATTACATGCCAGGGAGACAGAAAAGTGGGTGAAGAATTTATCTGACAGACAGCTCACCCAGCCAGAGACAGAGATTCTTGCCAGGGGACTGAACTTTGCGGTTGCACCAAGTAGAATTCCTCTGGTGGAGATGATCACAGCTACTGAGTCAGCCATCCGCAACAACAAAATTAAAGAGGCTGAAGCAGAACAGCTCAGAATCAAAGTTTCAGCCTGACTCAGCAATGCCAAACCACCACCTTCCAACATCAATAGAGAGGAGAGGGATGCCCTCACCACTCTTAGCAAGGACAAAAACATCATCATTCTCCCAACAGACAAAGGAAGGTGCACAGTGATTTTGAACCAGAAAGACTATCATGAGAAAGTTATGACACTCCTTAGTGACTTAAACACTTATGAACCTCTGAAAAGAGATCCAGGAAGTGGTTACAAGAAAAAGTTAATAGATTGCCTGAAAATTTTGGAGCAGGACAAGGCTATTGACCGTTTTCTGTACCACAGACTGTACCCAGGGGAGGCCACACCTAGTCTGTATGGTTTACCTAAAATCTACAAACAAGGTGCACCTTTAAGACCAATCGTTAGCATGATTAACTCTGTCACTTACAATGTTTCCAAATATCTGGCGTCTGTACTCATCCCTTTAGTTGGCAGCTCAGAACACCACATACAGAACACCATGGACTTTGTGGACAAGATGAGGGATGTCATCATGGAGACTGATGAAACAATGGTCTCTTTTGATGTCACATCACTCTTTACGTGCATTCCTGTTGAGGATGCAGTAGAGGTGGTCAGTTTAAAATTAAAATCAGACACCACTCTGAGCAGCAGGACCACACTTTCCACCGAACAACTGTGTCAACTCTTGAAACTGTGCCTGCAGTCAACCTACTTCACATATGGAGAACAATATTATAGGCAGAAACATGGGTGTGCTATGGGGTCTCCAGTTTCTCCTATTGTTGCCAACCTGTACATGGAGGAGGTAGAAAAGAGAGCCTTGACGTCCTTTTCAGGGACACCACCAAGTCATTGGTTCAGGTATGTTGACGACACCTGGGTTAAAATCAAATCTCAGGAAGTCCAACATTTTACTGACCACATCAACTCTGTGGATAAATACATCAAGTTCACACGAGAAGATGTAAAAAATGGCAGGTTGGCTTTCTTGGACTGTGACGTCTCAGTCTCTGATAGAGGACATTTGCAAACTGAGGTGTACCGCAAACCCACCCACACAGACCAGTATTTGCAGTTTGACTCCCATCACCCTTTGGAGCACAAGTTAGGAGTCATCATGACTCTGTATCACAGAGCAGACAGCGTCCCCACTAGCTCAGGAGCCAGGCAGAAGGAGAAATCCCACACAAGACAGGCTCTAGAGCAATGTGGATATCCTAACTGGGCCTTCCTGAAAGCAGAGAAGAAACCCAAACAGGACTCCAGTCAGCCAACAGGTGAAAAGGAGGAACCCAGACCCAGACCAGTGGTCATTCCATATGTTGAGGGAGTATCAGAGAAACTGACGTTTATTTTCTAAACATAACGTCCCAGTGGCTTTTAAACCCCAAAATGCATTACGGCAAAGACTGGTTCATCCCAAAGATCCAGTCCCCCGGCACAAACAGAGCAATGTTGTGTATGCTGTTCAGTGTCAGGAGGGTGATCAGTCTTACATCGGGGAAACTAAACAGCCACTGGCCAAAAGGATGGACCAGCACAGAAGATCAACATCATCAGGCCAGGATTCTGCGGTCTACACTCATCTCCAGGCCAGCGGTCACTCTTTCAGGGATGAAGATGTTCACATCCTGGACAGAGAGGAACGATGGTTTGAGAGAGGAGAAAAGGAGGCCATCTTTGTGAAAAGAAATCGTCCATCGTTAAACAGGGGTGGAGGCCTCCGGGTTCAACTGTCCCCCTCTTACAATGCTGTGATCGCTAGTATCACTCAGCCCTCTGTGAATAGTAAACAGCCATCAGTGTGCTAATGATCCATTGTTAGGCTTATGGTCCTTCTTGAGCATGTGATCAGTTGGTTTTGGTTGTCAGCAGCAAAACTGGTTGATCCACTCTGAGAAGGTGCTATTTAAGAGACTGAGCTGAAAACAGCTCCTCAGACTGAGGAAGTCTCTCGGATGAGAGACGAAACGTTTCTACATTTTTTTGTTGATTTGCTTTGTTTTTTTTGTTTGTTTGTTTTTTGACTGTCCAGAGGACCAGATTTAACTTTTTTAGATTGTCATCCCTTATGTTGCTGGAGTATCAGAGAAATTCAGAAGTATCTTTAACAAACACAAGATCCCAGTACATTTCAAACCCAGCAGGACTCTCAGACAGAGGCTGGTCCACCCTAAAGACAAAACACCCATACACAAACAGAGTGGTGTAGTGTATGCGGTCCAGTGAGAGGGGGGTGAAGGAAGCAATTTATGTAAAAAGAGAAAAGCCGT
>NC_056501.1:116338-129760 GCF_014905685.2 Nematolebias whitei | reverse complement strand
TGATCTGTTTCAATGTTGATGTGTTCATGCGTGCTCATCTGCTCACAGACTCATGTTCATGTTTGTGCTGCTGTTCAATGTTTTCATGTTATGAGTGCTTAGTGCATATTTAGTTGATGTTTTTCTTAGTTCATATCTTAGATGTTATTACTGTTTTTCTTATACATTTTATTGTTGGATGTAACTGGGACCCTGTGTACATAATTTCGCTCCAGCACATGTACCACATGTGGTGCGAATGATAATAAAGAAACTCTGACTCTGACTGACTCTGAACTCGTCTTAAGCGCAGAGGTGACAGGGCCTTCTCTGTAACAGGACCAAGAGTCTGGAATGAGTTACCAATGCTTGTCAGACAGGCCTCCTCCCTCTCGGTTTTCAAGTCCTGTTTAAAAACTCACTACTATTCAATAGCTTTCAACACAAGATGATCTGTGTTTTGATCCTGTATGCTCTACACTGGTTAGTCGTCATTATCTGCATCGTTTTTTGTCTATATTCTGATTTACCTCATTTTGTATTTTGCTTTGTGTGTTACCTGTTGTTTTGTCTGTACAGCACTTTGGTTGGCCTTGTAGCTGTTTTAAGTGCTTTATAAATATAGTGGTATGGTATGGTATTATTAAGACATATTGTTGCAGTATTGTATGAGCCTATTTTTTCATTTTGCACCTGCTTTAGGATTTATCAGTGAATGAAAAAATTCTTAGTAAACGCCTCGCTGGGCGTAAATACTTTACTGACTTGTAATGGTAAGATAACATAACAGTATAATTCAGCTCGAGGAAGTTTGTTAATTCAAAGTTCGACTTACAGAAATAAACGTTTAATTTCACTCAAAATACCTAAAAAGCGAAGTGAAAACCTGTTATCTCGCGTTTCTCCAGAAGGTGGCAGTACAACCTTATTAATTTTAACTCAGACACTGTTAGTGTTGTCCAGTAGGGGTCGCTATGACTTCCTGTGGCGTCCGGTCGTTAGCTGTTAGCTCAAAATTAGCATCGGCTAGACTCGGTTAAAACCAACATTTCTGAACGGATTTTCTACACAAACGTGGCAAAATTTTAGCAATTAGACTTCGAAGAACTTAAACAGCGTTTCAGAACACAGCTTTAAAGCGCTTTTCAGCTTTAAAAAGCAGATTTTATTCCCTATGAAAACGAGTTTCCATTTCCGGGTCACGTGACTGAAATCACCAATGACAAAGCAGCACAGGGGTGAGAGGAAGTGACGTAGGCACGTCATTCAATTTCTCAGCAAATCAGAGCACTCCACAGCAGCAAATTCAACCAATTACAAAGCGTTTGTAGCAAGCAGCATGTTAGATTAGCCTGAAACAAGTTCGTCAACTTTTCGTCTTTTAAACTGTCAAAATGCACTTTTTCTGTTAAAAATTGTAACGAATCAATTCTGAGTTGCACGGAGTCTGCTACTCCGGTCTCAAAAACGTCTTTCTAGCTATTTAAACAACTCGTCCGAACCTTTTCAGAACCGAGCCGGGCCAGAACCGCGTCTGGACCGTCTTTAAACAGAATAGAGCGTTTCCACACCCCAGCTTTTAGTTACCATAACAGGCGTACAATTTCAGCTTTCCCAAGACATATGACACTATTTCAGCTTTCATAACATCGCCAGCGTAATACAGCGTAAACATGCAGAGCCAAGCTCCAAGCGCGCAGCTCCAGCACGCTGCGCAAACATGCAATGTTTTGACTGCTACTTTCCTCATGCCAACATGTAAAATCAATCTTTACACGAATACGCAGTCCATTTATGAGCACGTGACGGGCCACCAGAATGTAGATGAACAGATGCTCAGATATATGTAGTGAACCAGATGACCTGATGATCTGACCCTCATCTGACCCTGATGACCTCAAATCTACCAGATGGACAGAGACTGTTATTTTCATTGATCTGAATAAGTCTGAGCCATCTGATGACTTTCTTTCTTGAATTAATCAAGCAGAAAAGACAATTCTTTATAATCATTACTGTCTTACAAATGTTTTGATAATCAAATTGTGTTAGTTTCACTCAATGCTTACAGGTTGAAAAGAACTACTCATCTTTATTTTACATAAACAGTAAGTAATGATTTTTATTCCTCATTCAAAGAAGAAATCACCTGAATATGCATTTCTTGATTTTCTGTCTGAAATGAGCCAAGTCGTAAGTGTGTGAAAGTTGAAGCTTCGGTCAACTAAATGTTTACTGAAGAAGAAATGTCATGTTTTACTATTTGAAAAGATTACCAAGTGTGAGACTCCACGAAGTCTGGTCGACTGCAATAATCTTTTCTGTATGTTGAAAACAATCCTTGACTTTTGATAATAACTTACGTCAAAAAACCACACCTCTTTCTGGTACATCCACGAATCAGAAAGCTCTAAATTGAACCGGAAGTCGACCCAAATAAAATGTGGCAACTTCCCAGTTCATGTTAGAATGGCAAAGTTCTCAAGGAGTTCAGAAGAGAGTTGGAATGGTGAACAGTTCTGGAGCGTTGGAGTTTCCAGAGAACTAGAGTTATGGAGAGTTTTGGAGTTGGAGTCTGAGAAGATCTGAAAGAGTCTGAGAGCTGCTGACAATGAAGAGTCAGAGTTGCCGAGAATCCAGAGACGTTTTGGGATTATGATTCTGTTTGAACTAACCACGCACGACTCTCCAAGGATTTTAGCTGTTCTCAACGGAGACGCTGATATCAGTCTGAAGGATTCTTACTGAGGTGATCTATCGTCAACAAGGTAACGGTTTCTTCTTCGACTAAAGTGTACCTGGGACAAGCTGAGATACCTGATGGGAGCGTGCAATTTCTGGTCAAACAGATTAAATTCCCTCACATATTCCTCTGTAAGATAAATCTCAATTTCCTCTTAAACTCACCTCTCTCTCACAAAACTAGTACAGATATTTTAGAAATATCTGAAGCAAAGTCCTCAAATCACCGCCGAGTGTTTTGAAGTTCATTTTCTGTGAAACTGTCTGTTATTATTTTCATATTTTGCCAAATTAATGTAAATGTTTGATGTTAAACTTTGATTCTGAAAATAAATGACTCCATTCATTTGATGGGTCAAAGGTAATAACGTCTCTCGTTACATTTCTGTTAAATTCAATGCACGGCATTACACAGTCAGAAAGATGAGGAACTCGTGAAAAGTATGCATAAATATATACCACATATATTTGTCATACAACAAGTGACACGTACCCACGTGACTCACTACATATATTCATCAATTAACACGGATTCCTCATTTTTCTGGACTGAATAAAACATGCATTGAATTTAAGGAAATGCAAACGTGAGACGTCATTTATCTTTGACCCATCAAAATGAATGCGGTCATTTATTTACAGAATCAAAGTTTAACATCAAACATTTACATTAATTTGGCAAATTATGAAAATAACAACATAAGCAATCGATCAGGAAAAATCATACGGCCATGATTTTTCCGTTGCTTCACCACAGACATTTATGAAAACTGTACAATTATGATCTTTTACCCACACGGCGGTGGATGAGCACTTTACACAGACATTTCTAAAATATCTGGAAGAATATCTACTTGATAGAAGAGTTTAAAGATGAAAAGATGGTGTTTGAGGTAGAGTGTTGAACAGAACGGCACTCTCCGGGCTTTCTTCAGCTTCTTCCTTACAGTACACTTAGGTGGTGAAATCGACTCTTTTACCTGGAGATGTCTCAGGCGAGATTCCGTTTAACGCACCCTTTCAGCGTCTCCGTAGGATGCTGTTACTCGTCCGGAGTAGCGGCGAGATTCTGTCCGCCACAGCTCACCTCAGTGGAAAATGTTATAATCCCATGAAACTCGGAAGAGCTCTGTTGTCATGTCAGGATCTTCCCGGCTCCCACAGCTACTGCCCAGCGCTAGGACATATCAGAACTGTCCGCGCCGCCGAACTTCTCCAACTCCACAGAACCGTGTATCCAACAGAACCCACCGAACTGTGTAGACCAGGAAGTACCGACATTTTAAAGAGCTCTTTTCCCGGTTCATTCGGGAGTCTTCCCATTGGTCAGAACCGACCAGACGGGGGGGTGTTTTGTGACGTAAGAGGTTAGAAGACAGCAAGAATTGTTATGGAACAGATCAGAAATGTTCTCACAGACAGAGAGAGTTTTGTTTTGGCGAGTTTGAAAAACAGGTGCCAAAACCCCCCTGTTGATGTCTGAGAGGATATAAACAAGACAGTTGTTCCAACACATGTCTGCTTCGATTCCTGACCCTGGAAAACGCACACTTGCTCATTCAAAAGCAGAAATCAGAAAATGCATAAAAATCTGTAACAGACCTTAACATGAATTCTAACTTTGCATGAGAATTAAAAATCATTACACAGTTAATAAAATTGATTAGTTCACTGCAACATCTAAAATGGTTTGAACTAAGGCACTTTGATTATCAACATTTGTAAAATAGTAATGATACTAGAACAGAGAGTGTTCTTCCACTTGAATTTTCAAGAAAGAAAGTCTCAGGATGGGTGAACCTGTATTTCTGGATTCAAATCAATGAAATGACAGTTCCTGTCCCACAAGGTTCTTAAGGTCAAGAGTTTTGACCTTAGGCTTGGTCTTGACCTCAGATTAAGTTCACTACATATGTACATTTGTTTTGCTACTCATTTTTAAATTGTTGTTTTAGGAAAGATTATGATAAAACGATCAAACGAAAATGATTAGGGGGAGTGGTGGCGCAGAGGTTAGAGAGGTGGGCTTGTGATCCGAAGATCGCTGGTTCACGCCCCGGCCCCGACAACATCAAAATTGTGGGTGGGGTAGGTTAAACACCCACACTTGCCCCCACCCTCATTCGCCCCACTCTGGGCCCATGAGCAAGGCCCCTTAACCCCCACCATGTGCTCCCTAAAACAGGTCTCTCTTGAAAATGAGTTCTCGTGGCTCAATGAGACTAACCTGTATAAATAAAGGCTAAATGAAAAAAAAAAACAGTAAGGAATCTTATTCTTCAGATGCAAATAAATCATTTCCTGCAATTATTAGGAAGTTTGCCAAGACTGTTTTTCATTGGTCTGTAAAAGTAGAGCAAAGTGTTATGTTTAAAAAGACTGAAATTAAGCAGTTTAAAACACATTGTAGTTTGTTTCCTTAGAATTGGAAGAAAAGCACAGCAATTATTAATATATTTTCCATATTTTCCACTTGTGCCATTCAGGGTCAAGACTGTGAGATTCCCATGAACGCATGCATCGGCTTCCCTTGCTTTAATGGAGGAACCTGCCATCTTCAACCCAGCCAGAAAGATCACTTTAAGTACATTATTTGATTTTTAGCACTTAAGAAAATGTGGCATTGAGTGTGTTTGGGAAGGGAATTACTTTTGCTAGAAAATGTGTGCCAATTTCTCACTTGAAATTTTTTTATTTAAACATGAGAAGTTTGTAGAGCTTTCATAGCTCATTATATATAGATGGCAAATAGATCAAAAACCAAGAAGCAGTCATTAGGAAACTATTTAGTTTGTGTGGCAAGTATTGATCTTCTGATCTGATCAAATCTTCCCTAAATGAGGGAAAAATGGAGCGAGAGATTGATTGGCATCTACTGTGAAGTGGGTGCTGTGCCTGTCCGTCGTGGCGAAGAGAGAGCTGAGTCAAAAGGCAAAGCACTCAATTTACCGGTCAAGCTACGTTCCTACCTTCATCTATGGTCATGAGCTTTGGGTTGTGACCGAAAGAATGAGTTCATGGATACAGGTTGCCAAAATGAGTTTTCTCCGCAAGTTCGCTGGACTCTCCCTTAGAGATAGGGTGAGAAGTTCGGTCATCCGGGAGAGACTCAGAGTAGAGTCGCTGATTCTCCACGTCGAGAGCAGCCAGTTGAGGTGGCTCAAACTATTTCACTTAAATTCAGTTTATTTACATAGCGCCAAGTCACAACAGAAGTCATCTCAGGGCACTGAACATCTGGTTAGGATGCCTCCTGGATGCCTCCCTGGTGAGGTGTTCCAGAAATGTCCCATGGAGAGGAGACCCAGAGGAAGACCCAGGACATGCTGGAGGTACTATGTTTCTCGGCTGGCCTGTAAACACCTTGGGATTTCCCCGGAAGAGCTGGCTCAAGTGGCTGAGGAGAGGAAAGTCTGGGCCTCCCTGCTTAGGCTGCTACCCCTGCGACCCAACCTTGGATATTGGAAAAAAAAATGGATGGATGGCTAAAAAAGTTAAGTCTGGTCCTCTGGACATTCAAAAAACAAAACAAACAAAAAAAAAGTAGAAACGTTTCGTCTTTCATCTGAAAGACTTCTTCAGTCTGAGGTGCTGTATTCAGCTCAGTCTTATAAATAGCACCTTCTCATAGTGGATCAACCAGTTTGCTACTGACAGCCAAAACCAGCTGCTCACATGATCAAGGAGGACCATCAGCTTAACAATAGATCATTAGCACCCTGATGGTTGTTTGCTATTCACAGGAGGCTGAGTGATGCTAGCAATAACAGCATTGTTAGAGGGGGACATTGACCATATTCTGTCCCACAGACTGTACCCAGGGGAGACCACACCTAGTCTGTATGGTTTAACTAAAATTCACAAACAAGACGTACCTTTAAGACCAATTGTTAGCATGATTAACTCTGGCACTTACAATGTTTCCAAATATCTGGCGTCTGTACTCATCCCATTAGTTGGCAGCTCATAACACCACATACAGAACACCATGGACTTTGTGGATAAGGTGAAGGATGTCATCATGGAGACTGAAGAAACAATGGTTTCTTTTGATATCACAACACCCTTTACGTGCATTCCTGTTGATGATGCAGTAGAGGTGGTCAGTTTAAGATTAAAATCAGACACCACTCTTAGTAGCAGGACCACGCTTTCCACAGAACAACTGTGTCAACTCTTGAAACTGTGCCTGCAGTCAATCTACTTCACATATGGGGAGCAATATTATAGGCAGAAACATGGGTGTGCTATGGGGTCTCCAGTTTCTCCTATTGTTGCCAACCTGTACATGGAGGAGGTAGAAAAGAGAGCCTTGACGTCCTTTTCAGGGACACCACCAAGTCATTGGTTCAAGTATGTTGACGACACCTTGGTTAAAATAAAATCTCAGGAAGTCTAACATTTTACTGACCACAGCAACTCTGTGGATAAATACATTAACTTCACATGAGAAGATGTAAAAAATGGCAGGTTGGCTTTCTTGGACTGTGAGGTCTGAGTCTCTGATAGAGGACATTTGCAAACTGAGGTTTACCGCAAACCCACCCACACAGACCAGTATTTGCAGTTTGACTCCCATCACCCTTTGGAGCACAAGTTAGGAGTCATCAGGACTCTGTACCACAGAGCAGACACTGTCCCCACTAACTCAGGAGCCAGGCAGAAGGAGAAATCCCACACAAGACAGGCTCTAGAGAAATGTGGTTATCATAACTGGGCCTTCCTGAAAGCAGAGAAGAAACCCAAACAGGACTCCAGTCAGCCATCAGGTGAGAAGGAGGAACCCAGACCAGTGGTCAATCCATATGTTGCGGGAGTATCAGAGAAACTGAGACGTTTATTTTCTAAACACAACGTCCCTGTGGCTTTTAAACCCCAAAATACATTACAGCAAAGATCGGTTCATCCCAAAGATCCAGTCCCCCGGCACAAACAGAGTAATGTTGTGTATGCTGTTCAGTGTCAGGTGGGCTGTGATCAGTCTTACATCAGGGAAACTAAACAGCCACTGGCCAAAAGGATGGCACAGCACAGGAGAGTTTAATGAGCTCTTCTTTGACCTTTAAGGCCTCAATAGTAAATTTGGTCTATCTCATCCATTCATTCAGCAGCTCGGTCTGTGCCTTCTGAAGGATCTTGCTTGCCCGGTACGTTTTTTTGAACGTCCAGAGGACCTGACTTAACTTATATTAAACCTATCTGAAACTATTCACCTCTACTATTTTCTTTGCCAACTCTTCCTACCCCCCCCCCTCCCCCTACACACACTCTCTCTCCATTTATCTTTCTATCCACACCTTGGTAAAATAGCTTAAACCCTGCTCCAATGCTGCTAGACTTGCTGCCCTTCCACCTGGTCTCTTGGATACATAAAACATCTTGGATACATAAAACATCTACCCAATAACGGTCAGTTCGCCTTTAGTGGACCAACCACTAAAGGAGTGTACTACTTAGTGAAGAAAACAGTTTACTTGGAATTCCTCAGACTGACGAAGCCCTCCGAATAGAGGACAAAACGTCTTTCCACACAAGAGAATCTGTCCAAATGACCTGACTGACCATTTTTGGATTTTATACCTGGATGATTGAGCATGAACTTTGATAAAACATCTACCTTCTTTCTCTGCATTGTCTTCCAGCTCTCTACCTTTGCCTGCCATTGTCCCCACATTTAAAGTTGCAACCCGCTGTCCTAAATTTTTGACTTTCCTCTTCTCTCACTGTCTCCTGACATGTTTACATTATCATGATCTCATCTAAGAGTAGAACAATTTCTACCTGCACCTTGTTTGTCTACAGCAACGGTGCAACATGGTAGCAACCCTCGCCAGTTACATGGACTTGGGACCGGCACAAAAGATACACTGGTTTGTGCTCCTCGGCAGCTATTTTTACATGTGTAAAATTCTTTGACCGGTTTGAAATGTTTTCAAATTAAATAATTCAAATGTATCGTTTACATGGGCACAATCCGTTCATGATGAGCGTTTACATGCAGCGGGCTTTGTTCTGAACAGAAGTACTGACATGCACAGAGTAGTAAACTCTCCTTAAAAAAACACAGAAGAAGAAGTTCTACTTCCGGTTTACTTCATGGATGAATGTAAACAAAGCTGAGAACCCAAAATGGACCTGCGACAGGTTTTAATGACAGTGGAGACGTTACTGCACTCCCTGACTGAGCTACAATAAAGATCATTTTGAGCTCTTTCAAAGTTTCTAGTAGAAATGTTGTGTCGCTCGCTGACCAGTTTTGTTTCACCGACATGCTAATATTATTAGCATTAGCCAGGCGAAAATGACATAAATCGCACATGCGCAGTCAGGTCAGTTTTTCACGATTGGAAAAAAATGAACAGATTGGGTATTGACATGGACACCTTTCGGATTATGAATCAGCGTAAACTACCCTTTTCATCCTGATTACTAATTTTTTAACATAGCGCTGAAAAAACAAAGAATAATCCGAATGGGGCGTTTACATGACACATTTTTATTCTGAATGGCTGTGTAACTTGATTACTTATGTTCATGTGAAAAATAGCTATAGCTACTGGCTGGTTTGAGAGATCTGAGTGGGTTGTGCCCAATTATTGTTTTCTTCAGCTGATTGTGGGTGTTTTGTTTTAAAAGATAAAAAATTTGAACAATTTTGATTTTCTCTAATGGAGTCTTCAAAACCAAGGGTTCATGCTCTTCACATTTTAGTACCTATTGCTAAATAATAAAATGTGCTGTAGGGATAGTTTAAACATTGAAATGTACAAACCGGAGTCCAAAAAAGTTGGGACACTAAACAAATTGTGAATAAAAACTGAATACAATGATGTGGAGGTGCCAACATCTAATGTTTTATTCAGAATAGAACACAAATCACAGATCAAAAGTTTAAACTGAGAGAATGTATAATTTTAAGGGAAAAATCTGTTGTTTCCAAATTTCATGGCGTCAACAAATCCCAAAAAAGTTGGGACAAGTCCATTTTTACCACTGTGTGGCATCCCCCCTTCTTCTTACAACACTCAACAGACGTCTGGGGACAGAGGAGACCAGTTTCTCAAGTTTAGAAATAGGAATGCTCTCCCATTCATGTCTAATACAGGCCTCTAACTGTTCAATCGTCTTGGGCCTTCTTTTTCGCACCTTCCTCTTTATGATGCACCAAATGTTCTCTATTGGTGAAAGATCTGATCTGGACTGCAGGCTGTCCATTTCAGTACCCGGATCCTTCTCCTACGTAGCCATGATGTTGTGATTGCTGCAGAATGTTGTCTGGCATTATCGTGTTGAAAAATGCAGGGTCTTCCCTGAAAGAGATGACGTCTAGATGGAAGCATATGTTGTTCTAGAACCTGAACATAGTTATCTGCATTAATGGTGCCTTTCCAGATATGCAAGCTGCCCATGCCACAAGCGCTCATGCAACCCCGTATCATCAGTGATGCAGGCTTCTGAACGGAGCGTTGATAACAACTTGGACTATCCTTGTCCTCTCTGGTCCGGATGACATGGCGTCCCAGTGTTCCATAAAGAACTTCAAATCGTGACTCATCTGACCACAGAACAGTCTTCCATTTGGCCACACTCCATTTTAAATGACCCCTGGCCCAGTGAAAACGTCTAAGCTTGTGGAGCTTGCTTAGAAATGGCTTCCTCTTTGCACTGTAGAATTTCAGCTGGCAACAGCGGATTGCACGGTGGATTGTGTTTACTGACAATGCTTTCTGGAAGTATTCCTGAGCCCATTCTGTTATTTCCTTGACAGTGGCATTCCTGTTTGAGGCACATTGACGTTTAAGGGCCCAGAGATCACGAGCATCCTGTAGAGTTTTATGGCCTTGACCCATACGCACAGCGATTGTTCCAGATTCTCTGAATCTTTTGATGAGGTTATGCACGGTTGATGATGATAACTTAAAATTCTTTGCTATTTTACGCTGGGTAACACCATTCTGGTATTGTTGCACTATCTTTCTCCGCAACAATGGTGGAATTGGTGATCCTCTTACCATCTTGGCTTCTGAGAGACACTGACACTCTGAGAAGCTCTTTTTATACCCAATCATGTTGTCAATTGACCTAATTAGTGTTAATTGGTCTTCCAGCTGTTCGTTATATGCTCAATTTCCTTTTTCCAGCCACTTATTGCTACTCGTCCTACTTTTTTGGGATTTGTTGACACCGAAATTTTGAATCAACATATTTTTCCTTTAAAATGTTACATTTACTCATATTAAACTTTTGATCTGTCATCTATGTTATATTACAAATAAAATATTGACATTTGCCATCTCCACATCTTTGCATTGTTTTTATTTGCAATTTGTTTAGTGTCCCAACTTTTTTGGAATCTGGTTTGTATGTTTGTCATTTAATTTCTGTCATAAAAGTAGGCATGGAATTGTGTCTTGTTTGGTCACTATATTCTACAAGTCTAGTGGTGTGTAAACACTACTAAAATACAGCTTTTTATTTTATTTAGCTTTATTTATTCTAGGAAAGTTTGAGTTGAAGTGTTATAAAATGACTGATTTATCTAGCTGATTAAATTTATTTTAAGGTGTGCAAGTGTATCTGATCTTTGACACAGATATATTTACAGATCTCCTTATAGCTGTCATGATGAAAATGTATCAATGCAGATTTTGTATCCCTTGTGTTTGTGTGCAGCTGTGTGTGTCTACCTGGTTTTGAAGGTCAACGGTGTGAGGTAAACCCAGATGACTGTGAAGACAATGATTGTGAAAATAACTCCACGTGTGTAGATGGGGTTAACAACTATACCTGCATCTGTCCACCTAATTATACAGGTTTGCACACCCACATGTCTTTTTATTTATTGCTACACTTTGCTATGCTAGTCCTTTGCTTTGAAAGGTTACCACTGCCCTCGCCTACTCATCCAAAGTCAACTTCAGTGGATAGTAAGTTTGACATCCCCTCCACAGTGACCTATAGACTCATGAATCTCTAACCAGGATAACCATTGTGAAAAAAAAATCACATCATGTTGCTGCTGATCTGTTTCATGTTGCTGTGTTCATTCGTGTTCATCTATTCACACAGATTTGTGTTTCTGTTGCTGTTCAGCATATTGTGTTTGTTTTTATGCTATTAGTGCTTAGCATATTTTTAGCTGATATTTTTCTTAGTTCATAGTCAATTCATATCTTAGATATTATTAGTTTTTTTTGTTTACATTTTATTGTTAGATGTACACTCCATGTATATAATTTCGTTCCACCAAATGTACCACATGTGGTGTGAATGACAATAACAAATCTCTGAATTTGAATCTCCATAAATGTTCATTCAGGAGATTTAAAGAGCAATTGCACACTAGAAAAGAGGAAAGAGAGAAATGCGGAATAGCTGTAAAATTGAAAACAGAATGTGGGCACTGGGAGGAAATGGAAAACTAGCCAGAGCAAAGGCAAAGGGCAAGGAAAGGGCTGTTAAGTCCAGAGCCAGTATGAGGAAAAAAAGGCTAAACTTGGAAAAGTCTAATGAGCAAAAACCAAACTTCTGACTCCAAAGTCAAGTTTTCTTGTATATTTCAGTGACCTCTGATATGCACAAATATATACCAGAACATCCTGATGCATGCTCAATAATCCAGGTATAAAAATCTAAAAAATTTAAATCTGGTCCTCTGGACATTCAAAACAAAACAAAAAAATAGTAGAACCGTTTTGTCTTTCATTCGAAAGACTTCCTCTGAAGTCTTTTGGATGAAAGACGAAACGGTTTTACAATCTTTTTTAATGTCCAGAGGACCAGATTGAACTTTTTTAGATATACCAGAACCCCCTGATACTGAATCTCAGTCAATATGCACAAACCCACCATCACACACCATTAACGTGGTTGAAATCGAGACTCATCGCACACTGCCAGTCGCCTTCCCACTTGCAGATGTTTCACAAACATACACACACACACACTCAAATTCAGTTTGTTTATATAGCACAAAATCACAACAGAAGTCGACTCGGGGCACTGTACAGAAACATTTACATCCATATAAAGTCCATTAATAATGCTATTTGGGCGGCTGTGGTTGAGTGGTTAGAGCAGTCATCCTCCAATGCAAGTGTTGGGGGTCCGATTCCACCAGCAGTCACATGCCTAAGTTTCCCTGGGCAAGACACTGAACCCCTCATTGCCTTCAATTTGTGTCCCATCAGTGTCTGAATTTGATAAAGCACTTATTATTATTTGTATAGATATAGTAGAGGGCTGTATGAATGGATAAATGAGGGCACAGATTGTGTTGTAAAGAGCTTTCAAGTTCAAGTAGGTTTTATTGTCATTCGCATCACATGTGGTACATGAGGTGGAATGAAATTGTGTACACAGGGTCCTTCAAAAAGCGTTCAATACAAAAACAACTGGACTTTATTTGTAACAGAAGACGTTTCGCTCCTCATCCGAGGAGCTTTCTCAATTCAAAGAGCAGAGAGTGAGAGATTCAGGTTATAAGGCTGAGTGAGATAAGACACACACACATGTAGATTGGCAATTCACACCTAAACAAACTTAACAGTAAGAGTCTTTTGTTCCTCTAATTCACAGACGAGGCCCCTTTGTTTCCATCAGGTGTGAAAGCCGGCTGGGAATCTGTTTTTAAGTTGCATTAGAGGTTTTTGACAGTGGAAATCTGAGGCCTCCTCCTCTGTTAAGAGACGGCTTTTCTCT
>NC_056501.1:70577-115938 GCF_014905685.2 Nematolebias whitei | reverse complement strand
AGAGAAAAGCCGTCTCTTAACAGAGGAGGAGGCCTCAGATTTCCACTTTCAAAAACCTATAATGCAACTTTAAAACAGATTCCCAGCCGGCTTTCACACCTGATGGAAACAAAGGGGCCTCGTCTGTGAATTAGAGGAACAAAAGACTCTTACTGTTAAGTTTGTTTAGGTGTGAATTGTCAATCTACATATGTGTGTGTGTCTTATCTCACTCAGCCTTATAACCTGAATCTCTCACTCTCTGCTCTTTGAATTGAGAAAGCTCCTCGGATGAGGAGCGAAACGTCTTCTGTTACAAATAAAGTCCAGTTGTTTTTGTATTGAACGCTTTTTGAATTCATCATGTCCTGGATGACTGAGAATCTTCACCAGCATGTACACAGGGTCCCAGTTACATCCAACAATAGCAAAAATATAAAGTGTAAAAAGAAACTGTGAAAAATCTTGAATATCAAAAAAGGCACTATAAAAGTACAGACCATTTATCATTTATTTATCTAAGGAGCCAACAGATTGCTTTGAGACACACACGCACGCACGCACACACACACACAGAATCTGAGCTCTTTTGTATCTGAATCACCACTGACCTCAAGCCGCTTTGCCAGTGATAAGTGTGACTCCACTTGGCTCTCATCATTTCTTCTCAAGTGTTGGTGTTTGTGAAGTACGAGTGTGAGTGTGACATGTGAGGGAAATGTCTTTAAATAGCCTGGTTGGGATGGGATTTAGCAGACGTGGATGGTTTGGATGAAGCTATTATTTTTGACAATTCAGAGAGCTCAACAGGACAAAAACTGTCCAAACATAAATCAGGTTATAGTGTCATTATTAAAGTTGTCTCATCTGACACAGAACCAGAGGAGATACTAGGAATGCTGGTTTGAATTTTTTCCCTAATTGAAACAACTTTATTTATAAGGAATCTCGTGAAAAAAAACTCACAAAAAACAGCTAAAAAACAGCTTCACAAAAAACAGCTAGATTCTAAGGCGAATGTAGTTTTCTACATTTGCCTTAGAATCTAGCTGATTTTTGTTACTTTTTTTTTTTTTAGCCATTCTAATTGTAAAAAAAATATATAATAAATTCTATGACTTTTTATAACTGTTTATTGTTGTTGCTGTTGTCCATTGTTGTCATCATTCTTTGTTGAAATCAGGTCTCTCTTGTAAATGAGTCCTCGAGGCTCAATGGGATTTACCTGTCTAAATAAAGGTTGAATGAAAAACTGATTATGGTTGTAGGGATACATGAATCAACAGAGATAGGATTTTTCATTAGACTAGTTATGGTACTGAAAAGGAACCTGGGGTTATTTTTATTATCATCAGTTAAATATTAATAATATAAAGTTCTAGATTTACGGAGTGCTTTTTTTGTACGTTAGCAGGCTATCTCTCCAGGATAATTAGAATAAGCTTTACTATCATTGCACCGAGATACAACAAGAAGATGTAAATGCAGTCATCCAGAAGATGGACGGAATGCACAAAGCTGCTGCTCTAAGCGTGGCCTCTCTTATCCTTTATCAGAATAATAATCTTAGATGGGAAAAGGGGGAGAAACACGAGGGTAGATAGTGGTATTGCAAAAAAAGATCTTTCACATCTTGTCTATCAGGACACCATACCATACCATACCATACCACTTTATTTATAAAGCACTTAAAACAGCAACAAGGCCAACCAAAGTGATGTACAGACAAAACAACAGGTAACACACAAAGCAAAATACAAAATGAGGTAAATCAGAATATTGACACAAAACGATTATTTGGCTAAGTACCATGCATAAGTATCTTGTTCAACCATGTTAATATTAAGGAAAAAAACATCATAACACTCCATAATACTGTTAATAAACTGTAAACGTTAATATTAAACCCATCCCATAATTAGTCAGTCTATAAATCATCTCATCTCTCAAGGTAGTTGGAGAAGACCTGTCACCCAATTAATGCTGAGTTCAAAAATCAAATTAACCATAATTCTAAAGTACACATCTGT
The DNA here is from genome assembly GCF_014905685.2 of Nematolebias whitei. Lineage (NCBI taxonomy): Eukaryota > Metazoa > Chordata > Actinopteri > Cyprinodontiformes > Rivulidae > Nematolebias > Nematolebias whitei. Next base: position 113,929 of record NC_056501.1, on the reverse strand, counting down.
ACTGAATTGTTAAAAATTTACCCAGAGCTTAGCTTCACATATAATCACATCATTAATTGTGTAGGGGAACACCACCCCAACCACCACCCCAACTTAAACAGATATCATTCATGTGTTTGTGTTTTAAACTGTTAAAATAAGATGCATTTATTCCCTTGGGAATGAACAGACTTTATTTTAGAGGTGTTAAACTCATCTTACAAACTCCTTAGTGGCCACTAATCGAATGTAATGAAAAACTGTCATTGTGTTAACTTCACTGCCAATATGAACTAATTTCCCACGAAACAGACAGATCGTCTTAATGAGAACTGTGGTTCATTTTTGACCTTGAGGTGGGAAACCTGCCGAGGAGTTTACTCCCAGGATTTTCCCCTGGACATAACAGTTTTAAAAGAATCCTTTGTTTCAGGACATTCCCTTTCAGAAGATGAACAGTGACACCTTTTTGAAGAACATTGCATGTTTTTCTACAGCTTCGGAACTGAATGTTTGTCATAGAAAATGTCTTTTTAAAGTATTTTCTCTTTAAGATAATCATGTTTATTTTTCTCCTTTAAAAAGAAGTGTGACTTTTTAAAGGCAGACAGAAAATGGACTGTTATTTTATAAAAAAATGACATGACAGAGTTAGAACCATCCCACTTCCGGGGGAGGTCAATCTAAGTCAATCTATAACACACAGACAGACAGTTCTTCTACACCACTTCTTCATTAAACTTCACCGCTTTTTCTACATCAACGAACTTCGAGCAAACTCCAGAGAAAGACGCATCCTCCTAGTAAGATACTCTAAGAAGGAAGGGAATGGGAGAGAAGCAGCTAGCCTTTTCTGCAAACATCTCAGGACGAGAGAAACCTGACCGAACCAGAGACATCGCCGCAGATTGGTAAATCCCAGCTGACTTCAGAGCCAGTGGCCGGACCTTCGTCCCTCCAACAGTGATCGGTGACTTTTGAGGACACATTCCGCCTTTCAGTCACCGGAGCATCTCAGGCCTTGCTGGTATAATTTTAAGCAGTTGTGGAACATTCTGACAGCTCATTCTGGTGAGAAAGAGACCTTTAATGCCTTTCTGGTGATCATACATTCACAATAACATTAATTTAGATACACCACAGTTAATTTAGACACAATTTAACTACACCCCAACAAAACAGTCCAAGGTTCTGCCTTTTATAAAAAGTTACACTGAATTTATTAATCAAATAACCTTTGACACAAGGAAATTTTGTTACTAATTTGTGTATTAATTTTTATGAATAACCTTCATCAGATATATATAGCAGAGTATTATTTTTGTAATACAATACATAAAAATCAACTAAATTTGTGATTATTTTGACATATCTGTGTGTACTAACTGATTTAATGCCCTTTAAACACGGATAAAGAATTCACATTTCAGTTACATTTAATTTGAGGGTTTTAGAGACTGATTTTCCTCTCCAAGAGGTGGTGCCCACATAATGAGGTTATTTGCATAACAAATGCATATCCTATGAGCTTAACTCATAACTAATAAATTATATAGATATCCAACCACAATTCCCTTTACAATTGATTAGCATCGAAAACAACCTATAAATATTTTTAATGTCAAAACAGTGTTCATAATCATTTTAGTACCATGTAAAAATCCAAAAACTCTAGTCTAGCATTAATAGTTTATTAACTCATAACTTAATAAAATCAGTAAATTCACAGTTTCAAAGTGCTTGATTGGCTAAAGATATAGTTTAAAGACGCTCCTTATCTATATGTTTAAAAGTAAAATTAGAAAATAGAAAACCCTTTACTGTGCTGGTAACGTTAATTCGATGTTAATAATGATAAGTGATGTCAATTTGATGTTAATAAACTGTCAGTATGAACCTTTAAGAACCCTCATTCATGATAATTGATAACACACTCATTTGACGCGTGATGTTCTCAGCCCAGGGAGTAGAACCGGTGACTTTTTCCTCCCTGGCACTTCACTCCATTCCCCCTCATCAGGGGCATTTTCTCGGACATGTGTCTGGCCTCCATCCTCCAAACCCCTGTCATTGGACTCTCAACCCCTCTGTCAGCGACTCTTTTGAAGCTGCATTATCAGGAAAAAAAGAACAAACATCCTTCCCACACAATATCACAAAATTCCATCAGTCATCTATCTAAATTTCTATAATTTTCATTATCAACATAAATATCAATTATCATTCATTATTGGTAAGTCAGTGGTTCATATTGCAGGTTCATACTCATCTGACACCTCTCTGGGAACACTGATCACAAACTCACACAGGTGATCCCTGCGTTCACCTTTCCCAGATCTTCTACAGCTTAGGTAACCTGAACAGGTAATAAGGGACACAAACAGCACAACATCCTGCTGGCAACCAGCCAGACAGAGTCCATCCTTCTACCATCATCCTATTCCTGTCAAGTTTTCCTGAATTAAGTCATCACTATCATGTAGCATTTTATCAGCAACACTTACGGTTTTTCTTCATGCACCAAATTTCACAAGTCATTATAAGTGTTATACAACATCACTCTAAAATGCTGTCTTAGATCATGTTAGTAGTTATTAGAATTCATTATTATATATTTTCTTTTAGTATCTGTTAAGAAGAATTAAAAAAATAAGTAAAGTAGTGTATTCCAACTCTATTAGCACTTGTAAAAACCTTACCTGAGATAAAAACATCTATAGATTTGATTTTAATCTGTTTGTAACTCTGTCACTGAACATTTTAAGTGATTTAGAAGTCAAATATCTAGCAAGGCTTTTGCTCCTTTATATTATATTCAATATTCCAGCCTAATTTATCATCCAAAACAACCTCTGTAATTTAGCTCATCTCATTATAGAAAAATCAGTAGTCTTTACTTAAAATCATGAATTGTGTCTTTCCTAATTATCAATATTTACTTGTATTCAGTCATCCATAACACTGATACCTCACTGGTTGTCCCATCTGTCCAGTTTACAGATTTAGGTTCTCAATTCTCCTTATGGCATCTCCTGTAGAGAGAAAAATATTGGGGGAGGGGTGTGCATACAGCCTAAAAAGCATTCACAGTAGTCATTTTAGTTCAGCACCGCTCCAGAGACCTGTGAAGGGTTAATGTTGTTCAAGATATACAAATCACATCAATTAAATAATCCTCAAAGCTAATCTTTGTTTAACCAGTAATTTTTTAAAAGGACAGGCACCGTTGAAATGAAAATTTTTATTTTGAAAACATAAAATTACCAATTTTAATCTGCATTTTATTTTAAATTAAACATTAAGACTATATCTTAAACTGCAAGGCACTTGCTGTGAGATAATTCCAGCTCTCATCATGACTCCTTCAAGACATTCTGTTAAATCTCATAGTTAATGTCGGCTTGTATTACCGTTTAAAACTGTCCATAATTTAAAGGTGGATCCATTTATCTGTCAATTAATCTGTGTGTGTGTGTGTGTGTGTGTGTGTGTGTGTGTGTGTGGGTGTGTGTGTGTGTATATATATGTTTATATGTGTGTGTGTGTGTGTGTATGGGTGTGTGTGTACACATGTGTGTGTTTGTTATTTAACCAGGCAAATACCTTTGTAGATCACCAGACGTCCCCAGCAAAGTAGGCCTATCTTTGCTAAGGAGGCCCCGCACCTCAAAACCTAGCATGCATGTGTTAATCATTGTTGCTTTAACATGAATAGTATACATGCTATTTATTTATGTAACTTTTAATGAATAATTCAGATGTTTAAATATTATTTTCTACTCTCCTCCCCTCCTGAGTCCAGATGAGAGCTGTCCACACCCCAACAGACACTGCAGTTTTATTTAATAAAAATAAGAAACCCTTAGCATTTCACCTCAGGTGAAAATTCATAGCATTGATCATTACACATGTGTCAATAACAAAACAATTCAATTTGAAGATAAATATTATAAAAATCAGAAACACAAGTAAAAACAGCAAAAATTATCTTGTATTTACACAAATAAAAATGTCCCATGGAAGATTAATTATGTGCACATGATCACAATATTCCCTAAATACTTTTACCCTGGTTTGGATTAATTTCACAGACGTGTTCAGGTTTTCTCATTGATTTAATTTACTTTAACCTGTAATAGTACTAAATTTTGCTAGAAAAATAAAAAACAAAGTCAGACGACACAGGAAGTCATCTGATTATCTTGGCTACCAGGCTCCAGTCTGTCTCTGTTCCAGATATAACGACACGATAATCCATACATTACCGTAGTAAATGGAAAAACATCTTTGACCTGTCACATTATCTTCAGAGAGAAGGTCTTTGTGTGTTCATCTATTCACATCAACTTAATTGCGGAGATTTCTTTTTTCTGTCTGGGCTACCAGTTTGAACTGAACCACGTCGGATCCTTCACATGTCATTGACAAACAAACAACAACTTATATACAGGCATTTAAATCAAATCGACGAAGCTGAAAATTGAGAGAAAACGTAGTTAGTCAGCAAAAAATATCATTCATAGTGCAGAGAGAAAAATAGGGGATGAAAGATGATTAGCTAAAAATTAAATTTACCAGTTTTAATCCGGCACCAGGATGGGTCTGGACAACCTGTCAAAAAATGGTTAATAAATACACAGAACAACTTTTATTTATTATTTCTTTTTGGTACCAGATCTGAGAAAAAGTATTTATTAAAACACTCTAAACCCCTTTTGTGTAAAAAAAAAAAAAAAAAAAAAAAAAAAAAATCTCCTCCATAGCTAATTCTGGTACATGTTTGGGCCCTGTATACTTTTGCAGTTTCTGGCCAGATATCCAGCCTTCCCACATGTCCAACAATAATACTGTCCCAATGACATTTGTCCTCCACACCTGATCTCCCTGTTTCCACTTCGAACTCCACCCCTGTACGAGACACATTGGTAAGTTATTTGTTCCATTTGGAAAACTTCAGTTTCTAGTGATGGGCCTACAGCTGTCATCTGGGTCATTTTATGTTTCCTACATTTTTTCTTCTTTTTCTTAGTTTTCTCTCTCTTGTCTCTCAGCTGCTCTTTAACTAGTTTCTGATTTACAGTTGTAATTAAACACATCTCTTTGTGATGTCTCTGATCTTGTCTCTCTATGTGATTTACTAATGTAGCTATTAAGGGCATCAGGCTTGGTAATTCTTGCACCAGTTTCATCTGTGCAGTCCCAACCTGTGTACCCTGTATTTCCTCCACCCCGTTTGTAATGGTATTGCTCGTGCCGGGCTCTACACCCAAACTAAGCAGGTCGCCTGTCACTATGTCTGGTCCTTCACCCCTCACCTCATCTGTTGCTTCATCTCTGTCTTTCTCTTTGATATTCGCCCTGTCTCCCTCAATGTCAAGAGTTTTTTCACCTTCCCCCATCCACAGCACGGGCATTTGGAGAGCGACAGGTTCACCAGGGTTAACCTCTTCATGTTTGTCCAAAAAAGTTCAATCTGGTCCTCTGGACATTAAAAAAATAAGAAAACAAAACAAAACAAAAAAAAAGGCAAAAAAAAATGTAGAAACGTTTCGTCTCTCATACGAGAGACTTCCTCAGTCTGAGGTGCTGTATTCAGCTCCGTCTCTTAAATAGCACCTTCTCTGAGTGGATCAACCAGTTTGCTGCTGACAACCAAAACCAGCTGCTCACATGGTCAAGAAGGACCATCAGCCTAACAATGGATCATTAGCACACTGATGGCTGTTTACTATTCACATGGGGTTGAGTGATACTAGCAATCACAGCATTGTAAGAGGGGGACAGTTGAACCCGGAGGCCTCCCCCCCATTTAATGATGGACGATTTCTTTTCACAAAGATGGCCTCCTTTACTCCTCTCTCAAACCATTGTTCCTCTCTGTCCAGGATGTGAACATCTTCATCCCTGAAAGAGTGACCGCTGGCCTGGAGATGAGTGTAGACCTCAGAATCCTGGCCTGATGATGTTGATCTTCTGTGCTGGGCCATCCTTTTGGCCAGTGGCTGTTTAGTTTCCCCGATGTAAGACTGATCACAGCCCTCCTGACACTGAACAGCATACACAATATTACTCTGTTTGTGCCGGGGGACTGGATCTTTGGGATGAACCAGTCTTTGACGTAATATATTTTGGGGTTTAAAAGCCACTGGGACGTTATGTTTAGAAAATAAACGTCTCAGTTTCTCTGATACTCCCTCAACATACGGAATGACCACTGATCTGGGTCTGGGTTCCTCCTTTTCACCTGATGGCTGACTGGAGTCCTGTTTGGGTTTCTTCTCTGCTTTCAGGAAGGCCCAGTTAGGATATCCACATTGCTCTAGAGCCTGTCTTGTGTAGGATTTCTCCTTCTGCCTAGCTCCTGATTTAGTGGGGATGCTGTCTGCTCTGTGATACAAAGTCCTGATGACTCTTAACTTGTGCTCCAAAGGGTGATGGGAGTCAAACTGCAAATACTGGTATGTACAGGTCTCTAAAGAGATAAATTCCTCCATGTCCTCTTTAAACCCCCACCTTTTACATTTTGGTGGCCTCGAACAGGTTTCTAAAGAGGTACAATTATGTGTTGTTGACAAATGACGCTGCATGTTGGCACATAAAAAGTCCGAGTTTTGAACTTGAACGGACATGATAATTCATACTTTTGGTGATCAGAAAGCTGCGGATTACGTCACTGTGTTCATTTTAAAGCTGGAAGGTGTCACTCTGTTTGTGTAACTAAGCTGGATGCATTGAAAAAGACGCTTCATTCTGTTTAAAACTCTTTCATGACCAGGAGGTTCTTCTGTCCGACCCGGTTCTGATTCTTGGACACGAACAAGTCGTTTTTTAAATGGATGAGACGCTGTTTGGAGCTGAGCACCGCCTCAGATGCTGTTTGTATGCTGATTTGTTACATTTTTAACAGTAAATAGTGCATTTTTGAAGTTTTAATGGCCGATAATTTGACCGGACTGTGGTTGCTAACTGCTAGCTGAGAGCAGGTAAACACGGGCTGTGATTGGTTGAGAACCGCTGTTTGGGTTGTTCTGATTCGCTGAGAAGCTGGTGACATGTCCCTGTACGTCCTCTCACTCTGATGTCAGTGCATAATGCCCACCTCCGATGTGCACGTGTCTGAAAAGTCACGTGACCCCGGAAATGAAGCTCGTTTTAACCGAGTCCTCCTTTGTGTTTAAAAACGCTAAATAAAGCCTGACACTGTTCCTAAACTCATGTGTTCATGCAGATAAGGCATGCTTGTGGAGAGACGCCACGTTAGAAGCTTTAAATCCGTCCATAAATGTTGATTTGAACCATGTCAGACCGTGTGCTATATGCTAGCTAACGGCTAACAGCCAGATGTCAACAGGACGGTTCACAGGACGTTGTCATAGACTCCTACCGGTAAAAGTAAGCTTACACCGCCACCTGCTGTTGAAAAAGGAGTATAACAGTTTTCCTGAAAGAAGGCTGCACACTCGCTTTTCATTTAAAAAAAATTTTCCTCTGTTAATCAGAGCCTGGTTTCTGTATACTGTTTAAATAGCGAATTCTGGTAAATTAAAACTGCTTAGAAAGCGTTAAAAAATAATGTTGCTGTCAGACTTTTAGAAAAATTGCAGGTTTATTAATTTTAAGTGCATTTGAGTAAAATAACACTGAAATGGCCTGGTTCATTGTATCTGTTACAAAATAAGCACATTAATCAACTAGCTAAGAAGGCATTTACTTACAATATTTATGGGGTACGGCCTGAACAGGGGCCCATTTATTGAAAAGTTGGCTTATAACAGTACTGTTGATTGAACCACCGAGCTAAATAGTGTGTGAATCTCTCTGTTCACTTAAGTAAAAATATTTACCTGTTAAAATACTCTAAGTTTGCAACTATTTAACCAGATAGGTTTGCTGAACAGTGGATTACCATGGCAGATGTGACAGAAAATAATATCTTTCCATGTGATGAGAAGGACTGGTTAGAGAGAGCGTTGACGCTGCTAACAGAATCCTTACATCCGTATGGTGAACAGGTGGACAGCATGAACTCAACAGAGTTATTGGATGAGCTGAAGGAAGTTGCAGAAAGTGTAACTTCTGCAGACATAACAAAGTCAAGCTATGAACATCTGGCTAAATTAGCACCCTTGCTGAAAGCTAAATTTTATATTGAGGCCAACAAGGCTGAAGACCTTGCAATAAGGTTAAACAGCGAGACAGAGGAGTATCTAAGATTCATGGCACAGTCTAAATTTGATAAGGAGACCTGGGCAAATGAATTAAAACGTGAGAAAGCTCTCACAAGCTCAGCCTGTCATTACAAGCAGACTCATATGAAGTGAAGCTACGTGAAAGAGGGATTAAGTACCAAGCACTGTGTTCAGACAATGATGCGCTACAACGACAGGTGTAGCTCACATCAAAAGCTCTGAATGAGTGCAGATTGGAAAAAGCGGCGTTAGTCCAACAAGGCATGCGTTTACAAAGTGAGTGTCATACATCACGTGAACACTTAAAAGCCTGTGAGGCAAAAATTGCTGCAGCAACAAATGGGATTTCTGACGTGGGGCATGGATGTCTGGAACTCAAAGACGAACTGGGTCAGAGTCCAGGACACCCACCACCACCTCAGAAGGATTTTGCTGTACCTCCTGCACTTAATCCCCTTCTGCCACCTCCACGTGAGTCTAGCGACTCACCTCCATGTGATATTTTGGTTTCAACAACACCAATCACTCAGCCGCCGCTCTCGATAGTGGATTTGCATAAAATCGCAAAATATGTGAAACGCTTTGAGCCAGAGCCGTTGGGTTCAACCGACACTAAGGCCTATCTGAACGACCTTGACTTCAAATTAAGAAGCTATCCCAACGCTACAGTTGAGGATAAAGTAGGTTTGATCAGGCTCACTTCAACCAGGACGGTGTTTTCCTTCGTAGAGCATCAACCCGATGCCACACGAAAGGATTACCGCCTGTTATGTGCTGCTCTTATGAAAGAGTATACCCCTTGCGCGGGACCTGGCTGTTATCCAGCCGCCGACAAGGTCATGCAAGGTAAGAATGAGCACCCAAGGGCATATTATTCCAGGATTTTGCAGGCTTATTTTGGTTACAGGAACAAGACCAGCATGGAGGAGGGGGAAGCGTTTAAGTTCGTTTTCAGCAAAAATCTCCACCCTGACATAAGGATGTCGGTGCAAATGATGGCTAATTTCAAAGAGAAATCCATCAGTGAGATAAAAAATTGTGCTGTGAATGTCTTTGAGGCCCGTTCACAGGCCAAAACACCCATTGAGGTGTCCCAGGTGAGAGGATTCCTGCCCAGTCATTAGAATTGGAAGGGACGTGAGATTCAGCTCCCCCTCCCAAAAAAGGCGAGAGGAAACGAGGTTTCCCAGCAGCCAAACCACAACAGGTGAGTGCCCCCTGGTCCAGACGAGATCCTGAATGGTTTCCCAAGAAACCAGAGGATGAACGAATGTACCAGAAGGGGGGTGAACGCCCTAAGGGTAAAAAGTATGGCACCAAAAGTGGCCCATACAACCAGGGATCCCACTGGGAACCCCAGAGGAGGGGACCTGCTTCCCCACCACGTCGGCCTGAACTGAGACGAAAAAGAAACAGCAGCAGATCCAGAAAGAGAGCCACAGACCTCTGAGCTCGGACGAGACAGAGAGTGTGCGTCGGTTCTTGGAATTGTTGAAAGGTGTTGCCATGGACAAACAACCTAACGCGTTGTTTGGCAACATCATTGCTGATAAGTCAGAGCACACAAACAACACTGTTGCTGCTGTCACAGACAGTCACCATAACGCTGTTGGTGTAAACTCTGACACGCCCTCACCTGAAAAATGGGGGTACAATCACACGTCACCGGCGGTGACACGTCACAAACTGAAACCTCAGAAACAGCAACAGCTGTGCTAACGGTCCAGTCAAAACAGGGTGACATGAACAACAACGTTGCCGCTGTCACAGACAGCCACCAGGACCTTGTTGTTACAAACAATGAGAGCCCCTCAACACACGGTGAGCGGGTGATCTCATACATCAATGACGGAGGCCCATCAAAAGCCGAACTCCCAGGAGCAGCAGCAACTGCACCAACGGTTCGGAAAAACTGAGATTACACAGGTAAAGGTAAACGTAAGAAGAAACGTCGGCCAAAACTTACAAGGTTCCTGTGTAACCTGATCAGAAAGGGGGTTGCTAAAAAAGCTTACCTGTCGATCACACTTGAAGGAGTCCTCACACGTGAAGCCCTACTGGATGGTGGAGCCGACATAACTATTATGTCAGCCAAACTGTTCGAGGAGCTCAGGACTGCCGCTAACGGTGTTCACAGGGAAATACCTCTCATATAATGTGCTATAGGACTGCAGGGCCTCGCAGAGACGAGGACAACCCTAACAGATATAGCTAAGGTTTACATGCAGGTTGGCGAGATGACACTATACCACCCGGTACATGTGTCTCCGGTTGACTCATTCCCATTTTTGATCGGCCAGGATTTTATAAATCGCTTTGACGCGATTATAGATTATGGTGAACAGACAATGTAGGCCAGAGTGAGCAAACCTCTGCCAATACTCAGGCCTCCTGAGACAGTCACAGACTGTCCAACAGCAGGCACCGCAGAAGGCACCGAGGACCTCTCAGCAGAGAACACAGTCCCGGTAAGTAAGCCTTCAAAAGCATGTGAAACCAAAGAGACCCAACCGGTGAACCCAACTCTGACTGAACAAGAAATCCTCCTCTGCGACCTGAGACAGTCAGAGCCCACCGGATACTACCTACCATTGGTAGTTCAAGGTATAGAGATCCAAGGATCCCACACCAAAGATGCTGTACTGATGCTGCGGACAGATAAATCAGCTATCAAGGACGGAGCTGTGGACGGCCCTCAGTGGTCCTCTGACCCCTCCGGGCTGCTCGCAACTCTGTCAGTACAACCTACAGCCAAGGTGATGGCAGTCACACGTGCACAGGCTACAGCCAAGCCGGCTGACAACACAGTCTCTGTACAACCCGTGCTGACTGACCCAGACATAATCCAACTTCAGAAGTTGGATCCTGCGATAAACTCAATGATGCTGTACTTGACTGACCCAGAGAAAAACACTCCGTCCGAAGCCGACCTGGATTCCAATCCAGACCTTAAAGTCCTCTTTCAGCTGCGCAAACAGCTAAAACTACTCAAGGGCATCCTAACTTTTGCTCATGGACCGCCACCCTCACCCGTGTTCCTGGTCCCCCATGACCACAGGGGGGTGATGTTAGTTAGGATGATGTTACCAGACGCAATAACGTGATCAAATCTGACATTCAGAGTGAGTGACGCACCAAAACGTCATTTTCTAGTTGCTTAATCACTACTTTTGTCGATGTTGAAACGTTGTTTTTCTGGTTGCTAAATCACTACTGTTGTCGATGTTGAGACATTGTTTAATTGGTTTTTGGTATTGTTTCTGAACACCCCCAGCAAGAATGAATTTTGTGTGTACTTTAGTTAGAGACTAAGAGGACTTTAACTATGCCAACATGCCGTTCATTTGTTGAAATTAAATCTTTGAGGAGTCAATGTAGATTAATGCTACCTTAAGTACCATAACCTACATTGGTCTCACAACGCTCAAGCCGAACTTACTCGAACAATCCTATTCAGGCGGGGTGGGGGTGGGGGGGGGGCTAGCTAATCCTTCAGTTGAGTCTCGCCATAGACTCCAAAACATTTAGGGGAAAACCAAAAAAACAAACCTCAAGTCGTTCGTCTAAAGAGACAACAGACAATTGAACCAAACTATATTTTGCCATGTAAATCTAACTTAAACTAAGTTAGGAATGGAAAAATAGTTTGGAATGCCCTTCTATAGGTATAAATCCCTATATAATTTTTGCAGCATGACCCACCCTTTAACTGGTAACTGTAGCTGATCTAAACCATGATAGCTTACACACCAGGTGCATATAGGTTAAGGTCTTATGTAAAATCCCACTCATAAGCCCAACTAAAACCACATAAATGCACAACACATAGAACCTCGTCACATGACATTAATTTAACTCGAAAAAGAAAGAACCCGTTATATTTAAATAATTAGTAGTGAAGGTACAGTAAGCTGTCTCCCACTTTCACTACAGTTTGTGGGACCGTACATGTTTTAAATAACACAGTTGGTGGGACAGTATGTCCACAGCAAAGCTGACCATGACACACTACATCTGTGTGGGTGGGTTTGTGGTACACCTCGGTTTGCAAAAGTCCTCTATCAGAGACTGAGACCTCACAGTCCAAGAAAGCCAACCTGCCATTTTTTACATCTTCTCGTGTGAACTTGATGTATTTATCCACAGAGTTGATGTGGTCAGTAAAATTTTGGACTTCCTGAGATTTAATTTTAACCCAGGTGTCGTCAACATACCTGAACCAATGACTTGGTGGTGTCCCTGAAAATGACATTAAGGCTCTCTTTTCTACCTCCTCCATGTACAGGTTGGCAACAATAAAAGAAACTGGAGACCCCATAGCACACCCATGTTTCTGCCTATAATATTGTTCCCCATATGTGAAGTAGGTTGACTACAGGCACAGTTTCAAGAGTTGACACAGTTGTTCTGTGCAAAGCGTGGTCCTGCTGCTCAGAGTGGTGTCTGATTTTAATCTTACACTGACCACCTGTACTGCATCCTCAACAGGAATGCACATAAAGAGTGATGTGACATGAAAAGAGACCATTGTTTCTTCAGTCTCCATGATGACATCCCTCACCTTATCCACAAAGTCCATGGTGTTCTGTATGTGGTGTTCTGAGCTGCCAACTAAAGGGATGAGTCCCTCTTTTTGAAAAGGGGAACCACCACTGCAGTCTGCCAGTCCAGTGGCACTGCCCCCGATGTTCATGCGACGTTGCAAAGGCGTGTCAACCAAGACAGCCCCACAACATTCAGAGCCTTAAGATAATCAGGGTGAATCTCATCCACTCCTGGAGCCCTGCTGCCTCTGAGCTTTTTAACTACTTTGGTGACCTCAGCCACAGTTATGGATGGATCAACCCCAAAATCCCCTGACTCAGCTTCCTCCATAGAAGACGTGCTGGTGGGATTGTGGACATCCGACAAGTATTCCTTCCACCTCCCGATGACATCACTGGTTGAGGTCAAAAGCAGCCCACCTTCACTGAATACATTTTTAGTAAAGTGCTATTTTCCCCTCCTCAGTCATCTGATAGTTTGCCAGAATCTCCTTGGAGCTGACTGAGAGTCGTTATCCAAGGTCTCACTGAACTCCTCCCACATCTGAGCTTTTGCCTCAGAAACAGCCAAGGCTGTGGACTGCTCAGCCCTCCGGTACTCCTCAGCTGCCTCCGGAGTCCCACTGGCCAACAAGGCCTGATAGGACTCCTCCTTCAGCTTGACAGCCTCCCTAACCTAAGATGTCCACCACCGAGTTCATGGATGGCCACCGCGAGAAGCACCGACAACCTTGTGGCCACAGCTGAAGGCAGCCACCTCAACAAGTGAGGTGCGGAACATGGCCCACTCGGATTCAATGTCCCCCACCTCAGCTGGGATGTGGTTAAAGCTCTCTCGGAGGTGCGATTTGAAGATCTCTCTGACGGGTTATTCTGCCATGCTTTTTCACCAAACTCTCACTACACGTTTGGGTCTACCGGCTCTGTCCTGCATCTTCTCCCACCATCTGATCCAACTCACTATCAGGTGGTGATCAGTTGACAGCTCAGCTCCTCTCTTCACCCGAGTGTCCAAAACAAACAGCCGCAAATTAGATGACACGACTATGAAGTCTATCATTGATCTACAGTCTAGGGTGTCCTGGTGCCAAGTGCACTTATGGCCACCCTTATGTTCAAACATGGTGTTTGTGATGGACAAACTATGACTAGCACAGAAGTCCAACAATAGAACATCGCTTGGGTTCAGATCAGAGAGGCCGTTCGTCCCAATCATGCCCCTCCAGGTCACACTGTCATTACCAACTTGGGCATTGAAGTTACCTGGCAGAATAAAGGAGTCCCCCACTGGCGCATCTTCTAGCACCCTTGCCAAGGACTCCAAGAAGGCCGGATACTCTGAACTTCCGTTCAGTGCATAGGCACAGACAAAAGTCAGAGTCTGTCCCCTCACCCGAAGGCGAAGGGAAACCACCTTCTCATCTACAGGGGAAAACTCCAACACACAGGCACCAAGTCGGGGGGCTACAAGTAGACCCACACCAGCTTGACACCTCTCACCATGGGAAACTCCAGAGTGGAATAAGGTCCAGCCCCTCTCAAGGAGATCGGTTCCAGAGCCCATGTTGTGCGTTGAGGTTAGCCCAACTACTGTATATCTAGTCTGTACCTCTCAACCTCATGCACAAGCTCAGATTACTTCCCCACCAGAGAGGTAACGTTCCATGTCCCAAGAACCAGCTTTGGTAAACCAGGGTCAGAGCACCAACGTCCCCGCCTTCAGCCCATGGCATCACGCATTTGACTTTAATGGCCCTTTCTGCAGGTGGTGGGTCCACAGGAAGGCACATTTATGCTGCTCCTTCGGGTTGAGCCCGACCTGGCTCCATTGGCAGAGACCCGGTCACCAGGCACTCGCTTACAAGCCCCTCCCCCAGGCCTGGCTCCAGGGTGGGGCCCCTGTAACCCACGTCCGGGCAAGGGACACAGAGTTCCTTGCTGTGTCATGTCCATAAAAATCTTCTGAATCGCTCTTTGTCTGGCCTGTCATCCATGATACCCTTTTCCTCCAAAAAGTGTTTCAGTTGTTCTGCTACAGCCTTCTCAAGGATTTTTGATAAAAATGGTAGCTTTGAGAATAACTGAGCATAAGAGCCTGGTGTTCAATATATAAAGCTAGTGAGAGTGGCCGTTCCATTTTCCATTGAGAGTGGGATAGACTTAGAGACAGTGATTCAAAAGTAATAAAACTACTAATTGGTTTAGTATTAATTAATAGTCCTGACTGAAAAATAGAAGCTACACCTCTGCCTCGACCAGTTGTTCTAGGGAAATGAAAATTTAAATAATTAGGTGGAGTGGATTAATTTATACTAACAAAATCTTCCTGTTTTAGCCAGGTTTCCATCAGCATAAATCAGTATGATGATCAGTTATCAGATCACTGATGAACAGGGATTTAGAGGAAATTCAATTCAGTTTATTTATATAGCGCCAAATCACAACAAAGTTGTCTCAGGGTGCTTTACAGGAACATTCACATACATAGAAAAGCCAATTATAAAAGTTCTCTATGTAAGTAGACAAATTGAATCTTGGCTTTATTGCAGTGTCCTATCCTGACCAACCACAATGGCAACGGTGGAAAGGAAAAATTCCCTTTTAAAAGGAAGAAACCTTCAGCAGAACCAGGCTCAGGACAAGCGGCCATCTGCTTTGACCAGCTGGGTTTGAGAGGACAGGAGGGAGAGATAAATGAACACAGAATGGTAGGTCCAGATTCAGGTCCAGGTGTACCTGAAAGACAAAAAACATATGCTAAGATAGAAAAAATAATTACAAATACAAAACAGGTTGAGCAGAGTAAGTAAAAACAGTAGCAGAGTGAAAAAATGTGGTCAGTTTGTCCTCCAGCAGTCTAAGCCTGTAGCAGCATAATTAAGAGACAGCTCAGGAAACTCAAGCTGACCCCAATTATAGGAATTATCAAAAAGTAGAGCCTAACCCTAACCCTGGACAATGTGTCAGCCTCACAGACAGAAATTGGAAGTTGGAAAGCTCTGCCTCCCATTCGTTTTTTTGAAACTCTAAAAACCGTGAGTAAACCTGCAGCCTGAGAGCGAAGTGCTCTGTTAGGAAAACATGGAACAATAAAATCTGTAATATAAGATGGAGCTAGGTTGTTGAGAGCTTTGTAGGTTACAAGTAAGATTTTTAATTATATTCTGGATTTGACAGGGAGCCAATGGAGATAAGCTAAAACTGGAGAGCTGTGATCTCTCCTACTAACTCCAGTTAAGACTCTGGCAGCAGCATTTTGGATTAACTGAAGACGTTTTTATTTGGACACCCAGATAATAAACCATTGCAAAAGTCCAGTCTAGACGTGACAAAATGCATAAATCAGTTTTTCTGCATCATTTTTAGATAAGATGTTTCTAATTTTAGCGATAATATGCAGGTGGAAGAAGGTGGTTTTAGTAACTTTTTAATGTGGGGGATAAAAGACATGTCCTGATCAAAAATAACACCAATATTTTTAACATTAGAGCTGGAGGACAGATTAATGCCATCTAAGGAGGGCGAAAGACTGAAAAATTAATTCCTAAGGTGCTCAGGTCCGAAAACCAAAACCTCAGTCTTGTCTGTGTTCAAAAGGAGAAAATTAAGAGTCATCCAGGTTTTTATGTCTTTAAGACATGCTTGTAGTCTAAGTAACTGATTGGATTCATTGGGTTTTATGGACAGATATAATTGTGTTTCATCAGCCTAACAATGAAAATGTGTCCCATGCTGTTTAATAACTTTACCTAATGGAAGCGTATATAAAGTAAAGAGTATTGGTCCAAGCACTGAGCCCTGGGGAACTCCATGACTAACTTTGGTGCATGAAGAAGATTTATTATTTACATTTACAAACTGGAATTTATCAAATAGAATTTTTGAACGTCTGGCTTTATCCCACCTCAAGTCCATCAACAACCCCCTTCTGGACCCTCTGCAGTTTGCCTACAGAGCCAACAGGTCTGTAGATGACATCATAAACCTGACCCTCCACTTCACTCTGCAGCATCTGGACTCCCAGGAACCTACGCTAGGATCTTGTTTGTAGACTTGAGCTCAGCATTTAACACCGTCCTTCCCACTTTGCTCCAAGACAAGCTTTCTCTGCTCCTTGTATCTGACTCCATCTGCATGTGGATCACAGACTTCCTAACAGATTGGAGTCAATGTGTTTGGCTTTGGAGAGTTGTCTCGGACACTCAGACTTGAAATACAGGATCTTCACAGGGCTGTGTACTTTCCCCTCTGCTCTTATCCCTGTACATCAACTGTTGCACCTCCAGCCATGACTCTGTAAAACTTATTAAGTTTGTGGACGACGACACCCTCATCGGCCTCATCTCAGATGGTGATAAGTCTGCCTACACGAGGGAGGTAGACCAGCTGGTGACCTGGTGCAGTGACAACAACCTAGAGCTTAATGCCCAGAAGTCAGTGGATATTGTGGATTTCAGGAAAGCCACAGTCCCTCTGACCCCCCTCGCCCTTAACAATACCCTCATCATCACTGTGGACTGTTATCGGTTTCTCTGCACCACCATCACCCAGGACTTCAAGTGGGAGCTAAACATCAGCTCCCTCATCAGGAAGGCCCAGCAGAGGATGTACTTCCTGCGACAACTAAGGAAAGCCAAGCTGCCAGCCAAGCTGATGGTGCAGTTCTACATGACCGGGCGGCTGTGGCTCAGTGGTTAGAGCAGTCGTCCTCCAATGTGAGAGTTGGGGATTTGAATCCACCAGCAGTCACATGCTGTAGTGTCCCTGGGCAAGGCACTGAACCCCTCATAGCCTCTGATGTGTGTCCCATCAGTGTATGAATGTGATCTAAAAAAGCACTGATTAGTCTCATTAGAATGATTTGTTCAATTAGCTTTGTAGAGATCTAGTAGAGTGCTGTATGAATGGGTAAATGAGGACACAAATTGTAGTGTAAAGTGCTTTGAGTATCTTGAAATAAGATAGAAAGGTGCTATATAAATATTGTCCATTTACCATTTATGACCATTATTGAGTCCATCCTCTTCTCTTCCATCACAGTGTGGTATGTCGGGGTCACTGCCAGGGGCAGACACAGACTGCAGCGCATTGTGTGCTCTGCTGAGAAGATAATCGGCTGTAGCCTCCCATCTATTCATGACCTGTACGTCTCTAGGCCTGTGGGGCAAGCAGGTCGGATTACAGCTGACCATTCTCACCTTGCATATGAACTCTTTTAACCACTCCCATTGGGCAGGAGGCTTCAGTCCATTCGGACCATTACCTCCCGCCATAATAACAGTTTCTTCCCCTCTGCCGTCGGACTCTTGAACACTCATAATCCCGTTACCGTGTAACTCTGCTTTGTTCACTTTATCATTGTATTTTAACTGCACTACTCCATTTTCACGTTTTTTCTGAGTATTGTATTGTGTAGCTATATGGGGCTGGATATATATTGTTAATTATCAGTTATGAGTTAAGCTGATAAGATATGCATGCATTATCCAAATAACCTCGTTGTGTGGGCACCACCTCTCTCTTGGAGAGGAAAAATCAGTCTCTAATTAACCCCAAATTAATGTAGTGAGTTCTTTTCTCGTGTTTAAAGGGCCAAAATAATCACAAATTCAGTTGATTTTTATATATTTTATCATAAAAATTATGATCTATGATATATATGATGAATATTATGCATCACAAATGTTAATTGAATAACAAATGGCTTTGTATCAAAGGTATAATTGATTATTCAGATCAGTAAAACTTAAAAGGCAGATTTTGGACTGGTTTCTGTTTGTGAAGTAGTTAAAATTGTGTCTAAGGTGAGCTAAGTTTGTCTGATAAGTTGTGATGTAGGTTCACCAGTAAGGCATTGAAAGGTCTCTGTCCTACCAGGATGTAAATGGTCAGAGCATGGTTCCGACAGCAGCTTGAATGGTACCAACCTCAGATATTTCTGTAAATTGCCCTGAGACAACTTTGTTGTGATTTGGCACTATTTAAATAAACTGAATTGAATAAACTGAATTGAATAGATGCTCCGGTGACTGAGAGGCTGAAGTCTCCTCAAAGTTCACCTGTCATTGTTAGAGGGGCAAAGGTCCATATGGTAGTCAACTGGGATTTACCACTCTGCGGAGTGATGGTTGCCTGGTAGACAGCTCTCGGGTTAATGCCTTGTTCTGGTTAAGCTGGGTTTCTTCTGTATCTTTTGTCCCATCTCTGCTCAAAGTCGTCTGCAGAAAGGATGCTTCTCTCCTTTCTGAGGTCAAGTACAGAAGCTGGGTTTCTTCTCTCTACAGTTCTCTGTGCAGTGAAGTGTAGGCTTCGGAGTCTCGTCAAAGTGTGTTTTCTTAAGTTTTCTTAGAAGTGCAACTTACTGTTTGGGCTAAAACAGATAGAGGATTAGTCCATCTCTTCCATAAAGAGGTAGTCCTAACTCTTGGCCTTGTTTTTTCATAAAGGCCTATTAAATAAATCCAGAGTCCCTTTTATCTGCCTTAAAAGTTCCTTTTGAAAGAGAAAATAAGACAAATGTATTATCTTAAAAAAATATTACTTAAAACACACATTTTCATGAATAAACATTCAGGTATGACATATTTAGGATTACACTTAAAACATACAATGTTTTACCAAAGGTGTCGCTGTCCATCTCCTGAAAAGGAATGTCATTAAAAAAAGGGTTCTTATGGTGGTATCTTCATGGGAACGAGTCTAGGAGAAATGCTCCTTTTCGATAAAGGAAGATATCAAAGTAGCGAGTTCGGATGCTTCAAAAACATCAAGGTCAGTTGAACAAAAGCTCTCATTAAAACGATCTGTCCGATTTATGGGAAATGAGTTCATATTGGCAGTGAGGTTAACATATTTTTTTTTTATTAGGTCAACTAAGGAGTTTGTAAGCTGAGCTGAATAAAATGTCTGTTCATTCCCAAGGGAATAGATGAATCTTATTTTAACAGTTTAAAATACAAAACACAGGAATGATGTTTGTTTGGGATGAAGTGAACTGTTTCTGAGGTGGTGTTCCCTTACAATTGTATTGTATTGGTTGGTGTACATATGTTTGCTTTTATTTTTTATATTTTATTCACAAACCAATTGACTATTAAAGGCTATGCTTAAGCTATCACTTTCAACATCTACATGAAAATTGAAATCACCCATTATTACGACTTTATCAGTATTTATTAGTAAGTCAGTTAAGAAATCTGAGAATATGGACAAAAACTGAGAGTAAGCACCTGGTGGATAATGTATAACAACTAATAAAAGTGTTTTTTTTTCTGATTTCCATTTTGGATGAGAAAGACTGAGGGAGAGTGATTCAAAAGAATCATAACTAATAACTGCTTTGGCATTAATCAATATTTCTGACTGAAAAATAGATGCTACTTCAATCAATCAACCTTTATTTATACAGGTAAATCCCATTGAGCCTCGAGGACTCATTTACAAGAGAGACCTGATTTCAACAAAGAAAGATGACAACAATGGACAACAGCAACAACAATAAACAGTTATAAAAAAGCGTACTACAGTTTTTTTTTTTTTTAACAAATAGGATGGCTAAAAGGAAAAGGTAACAAACAAAAAAAAAAAAACAGCTAGATTCTAAGACAAATGTAGAAAACTAAAAACAGGAACATGTCAGCATTGGACCCTGCCAGGTGTCCAACAGATTCTTAAAGCCACTTAGAGAGGTCAAAGGTCGAGAGCTTCAAATTTTTTTGTAAGATATTCCAGGAAAAAGGAGCGGAATAGGAGAAGGCCCTTTTGCCTAGTTCAGTCCTCATTGAGGGAACACTGCAGGTAATAATGTCCTGAGAGCGCACTCCATAGCTGCACTCACACAGAGACATGTAGGAGGAGATGTATGAAGGCAACAGACCAAGAAGTGATTTAAAGATGAAAATATACCAGTGAGAGAGTCTGCATGAAGTTAATGATGTCCAGTTAACCAGTGAATACTGGGTGCAGTGGTGGGTACGATAATCACTGCCAGTTATGAATCTTAGTGCACCATGATAGACAGCATCCAACATCTGCAGAGTTCTTATAAGAGCGTTCACTTCACTTCACCGTTCAACTTCACCTCGGCCAGTTGTTCTTGGAACATGAAAATGTAAATAATCAACAGGAGTGGATTCATGTATAGGGGCAGCATGCTGGTGCAACTGGTAGAGCTGCTGCCTCTCAGCGAGCAGGTCTCCGGTTCAAATTCTGGTCTGGAGGCCTCTCTGGGTGGAGTTTTCATGTTCTCTCCGTGCGTGGATTTTCTTGGGGTATTCCGGTTTCCTCCCACAGACCAAACACATGCATGTTAGGCTGATTGGTAACTCTAAATTGTCCCTAGGTGTGAGTGAGAGAGTGAATGCTTGTTTGTCTCTATGTTGCCCTGTGATGGACTTGCGACCTGTCCAGGGTGTACCCCGTCCCTCGCACAGTAATTGCTGGGCATGGGCACCGGCGACCCCCGTGACCCAAAATGGAATAAGCGGGTAAAAGATAATGGATGGATGGATGGATTCATTTGTACTAACAAAATCCTCCTGTTTTAGCAAGGTTTCTGATAGACAGAATAAATCAATATGAAAATCTGTAAAATGTAAAAATGTAGAAACGTTTCTACATTTTTTTTGTTTTGCTTTGTTTTGTTTTTTGAATGTCCAGAGGACCAGATTTAACTTTTTTAGATGTTTCTACCTGGATTATTGAGCATGCATCAGGAAAAGCATTCAATCTTCCATGATGCCAAGTGTGCACAGTAGAAAATATTTACCGGTCAATTGTGCCCTGCATGTAATTTATTTATTTGCTAAATAGAGACATAAATATTAGTGTCCTTTGTCTCCAGGTGACCTGTGTGATGAGGTGGTTGACCCTTGTATTGGTACTTTCAACCCATGTCAGCATGACTCCAAGTGTGTCTATTTTGGCCGCAGTTACAGGTGAGGCTGGTTCCTAAAGGATCAGAGGTCATGTCACAGTGGAAATGATTAGAGCAACAAGTTCAAAAAGTTCAAACCTGACTTTTTATGTCATGTAGTCATGGTTTTCAATTCAAAACTGTGCTTCCAATAGAAGCTCTATTTAAAACACAAATAGGTACACTGTAAATGGTGAACAGTTCAAAATTGGTAAAACATGCAAAGATTACATCAGGGTAGAAAAGTCCATTCTGTTTGTAGTCAAAATGTTTATTTGTTTTTAGTGGAACTAATGATTTTATAAATTGATCTATTTGATACAAATCAATTTTCTTCTTATAAAATTGTATAATTGTTAAATTTATTTTCCTACTTGTTTGAAAACTAGACACACAAAAGGAACAAACCTTCCACCTCTTTAGGAAACATATAATCATAAAGGCTGTACTGTATTTCAGTCCATATTTCCCTGTCTTTTTTAGGTGCGAGTGTTTACCAGGATATGTGGGCCAACATTGTGAGCAGGACTATAATGACTGTTTAGAGAATAAATGTCAGCATGGGGCAGAGTGTGTTGATGCTGTCAACGGCTATACTTGTGTTTGCAAAGAGGGTTTCAGGTGAGAGCCATGGAAACAACTTTTACACAAACATAGTTAAGCTCTGCAGGGCCAGATTGGAGGAAAATGCAGATGGCACTCCATTATCAGACACTTAACTATCTCGACCTACTCTGTGTGTGTGTGTGTGCGTGCGTGCGTGCGTGCGCGTGCGTGTGCGTGCGTGCGTGTGTGTGTGTGTGTGTGTGTGCATGAGTGGGGCAGATGCAGCTCCACGTGGTTATTTATAGCAGATACTGTTGGTGCGAGCAAAACAAATTAATCACAAGGGACATGGAAAAAGGAAGAGTGAATGTCAGATGAATGCTGGAAACAGACACAGAGATATGAAGAAACAAATTATACTGATATACTTTAAAGAAAATTTCAGTTTTACTAATGCCAGATATTTTGTTTTTTAATAATTGTGTACATTTTTTTTGTTAAGATTTTTATGTGTTTTATCTATTGTTTTTGCTACAAAAATGCTAAGTTACACATTTTGTATCTAATACAAATTCAGTTAATTTTTTCAGCCTGTTTTAAGATCCTGAAGAAAATGTGAGGACATACAGAATATGCTTAGAATTGTATCCTGATAAAATGCATTCATGTCCTTTGAAAATATCACTTTTCTAATTCAAATTCTATATGTAATACAGTTGTCATATTAGATACAATTTATTTGTAGATGTTAGCACAACAAAACACCTTGTTAAAGCTTCATGAGTAACTTCTGTTTAATCTACTCCACACTCAGTGGGCTGTTCTGTGAGAACCCTCCACCAATGATCTTGCTGCAGACCAGCCCATGCGACCATTCAGATTGCCAGAATGGTGCTCAGTGCCTGATGGTAGCCAGAGAGCCTATCTGCCGCTGCATACCTGGTTTCTATGGCAATAAATGTGACAAAGTTTCCACTGTTCACTTCCTGAGTCAGGATGGTTATGTGGCGTTACCAGGCACCAAGCTCCGCCCAAGGGCTCATATTTCATTGCAGGTAAGATCAACCTTTAACACATGTTCAGAATCAGACAAGAAATAAAACTGAAATAATGCAAGTTATTTATTCTGTTTGTGCGGCCCGGTACCAATTGACCCACGGATAGATATGGGACCACAGCCCAGTGATTGGGGACCACTGATCTGGGGCACTCGGGGGAGCAGATGGTGGGGGTTAATGGCCTTGGGCAAGGGCCCAGAGTGTGCCAAATGAGGCTGGAGACAGCTGTGGGTGTTTCACCTTTCTCACCCACATTTTGATGCTGTTGGTCTGGGGAATTGAACCGACAATCTTCCGATCGCAGGCCCATCTACTCTAGCCTCTGTGACACCACGCCCCATATATATGTATGTGTGTGTATGTGTATATATATATTTATATGTGCTTGCTCAGGATGGGAGACTGCAACAAAGCCCAGATTCAACTTGTCTGCTGGATTCCTTAGATAGAGAAATTTACCAATTGGATTTTATGTATGTGAATGTTCCTGTAAAGTGCCCTGAGACAAATTTGTTGTGATTTGGTGCTATATAAATAAACTGAATTGAATTGAATTGAATATGTGTATTAGGGGTGTAACGTACGCTAAAATCACATTTCGGTTTGGTTCAGTTTCAAGGAGGGCTTGGTTCGGTTAATTTTCTGTACAAAAAAAAAAGCCAAAATAAAGACTTACAAAATGTTTATTGTGAAAATATGCCAAGTAAACACATTCAGTCATTACAGACTTCTTAGCTGGAGGTGATCTGGTGGATGAAGACGACTCAGCTGCTATCATCCTCAGACTCCAAACAACTTTCTTCTTCTAATTCTTTCAGTTTTTCCCTC
Source organism: Nematolebias whitei (assembly GCF_014905685.2). Classification (NCBI taxonomy): domain Eukaryota; kingdom Metazoa; phylum Chordata; class Actinopteri; order Cyprinodontiformes; family Rivulidae; genus Nematolebias; species Nematolebias whitei. Next base: position 89,871 of record NC_056501.1, on the reverse strand, counting down.
TTCAGGGGTCGCCACAGCGAGTCATCCTCCTCCACCTCACTCTGTCCACTGCATCCTCTTTCCTCTCTCCAACTACCTTCATGTCCTCTCTAACTGCATCCATATATTTCCTCTTTGGCCTTCCTCTTTATCTTTTTCCTGGCAGCTGCATTTCTAACATCCTTCTACCAATATATCCATGGTCCCTCCTCTTGTCATGTCCAAATCATCTCAGTCTGGCCTCCCTAACTTTATCTCCCAGTTGTTCAACCTTGGCTGCACCTCTGATGATCTCATTCCTAATCTTATCCAGCCTTGTCACTCTTAAGAAGAACCTTAGCATCTTCATTTCTGCCACTTCCAGTTCTGTCTCCTGTCTTTTTGTCAGTGCCACTGTCTCCAGACCATACAATATAGCTGGTCTCACCACTGTCTTTTAAACTTTTCCTTTGACATTTGCTGACACCCTTTTTTCACAAATCACTCCTGAAACTTTTCTCCATCCACTCCATCCTGCTTGGACTCTCTTTTTCACTTCTTTATTACATTTCTCATTCACCTGGACAGTGGACCCCAAGTACTTGAAGTCCTACACCTTTGTGACCTCTACTCCTTGTAGCCTCACTGTTCCACCTCCTCCCTCTCATTCACACACATGGACTCTGTCTTACTACAGCTGACTTTCATTCCTCTTCTTTCAAGTGCATACCTCCACTTCTCCAAGTTCTCTTCCACCTGTTCCCTGTTCTCACCACAGATCACAATGTCATCTACAAACATCATAGTCCATGTGGATTCTTGCCTGACCTCATCTGTTAGTCGGTCCATCACCAGAGCAAACAAGAAGGGTTTCAGAGCCGATCTTTGATACAATCCCATCTCCACCTTGAAGCTATTTGTCACTCCTACAGCACATCTCACCACTGTCCTGTTGTCCTCATACAGGTCCTTCTCAAAAAATTAGCATATTGTGATGAAGGTAATTATTTTCCATAATGTAATGATAAAAATTAAACTTTCATATATTTCAGATTCATTGCACACCAACTGAAATATTTCAGGTCTTTATTTGTTTTAATACTGATGATTATGGCATACAGCTCATGAAAACCCAAAATGCCTGTCCCAAAAAATTAGCATAATTTTAGTAAGCATTAGTAAGGGTTTGTAACGATATGATATCAAACGATTCTGGTCAATTTGTGGTACTTGTGCTCCTGGACCTTACTGCTGCTTTTGATACTGTTGACCACAGTATCCTTATATCACGGCTGTAACAATGGATTGGGATCACAGGTGCTGCATTAGAATGGTTTCGCTCATACCTGAGTGGCAGGAGCTTCTGTGTCAAGGTTGGTAATAATGTATCCGCCTCATTACCTCTTTCTTGCGGAGTCCCACAGGGTTTGAATCTTGGACCCCTTCTGTTCTCACTTTATTTGCTCCCACTGGGGTCCATCCTGAGGAAACGGTCTTTCATTCCATTGCTATGCTGATGACTGCCAGATCTACCTGTCTGTGAAATCAGCAAGTGTTTGCTCCATTCACCCTCTGTTAAAATATCTGGACGACATTAAGGCCTGGATGGCTTCAAATTTCTTAAGTTTTAACAATGAGAAGACTGAAGTCATTGTCTTTAGCCCTAGCTCAACTGCTACCACTGATCCTGTCAACCTGGACTCTCTTCAGCCATATCTTAAGCAGTCTGGGAAAAATCTCGGGATGGTTTTAGACTCTGACTTCAAGTTTGACAAACAAATCAATTCTGTTTTGCAGAAAAGCTTCTTCCAACTCAGACAGGTAGCTACGCTCAAGCCAGTGTTGTCCAGACCCGACCTTGAGAAACTAGTCCACGCCTTTGTCACGACCCGATTGGACTATTGCAATGCACTTTATGCTGGGATCAGCCAGGCCTCCATCTCACGTCTTCAGCTCGTCCAGAATGTTGCTGCTCGGCTTTTAACCAGAACTCGTAGGTCTGAACATATTACACCAGTTATGTCCTCCCTTCACTAGCTCCCTGTCCGTACGAGGATAGTCTTTAAAATTCTTCTGTTGACCTTCAAGTACCTAAATGGCCTCGCACCCCTTTACCTCTCTGAGCTTCTGGAACCTTACGTTCCCCCTCGGGCCCTGAGATCATCTGATCAGCTGCTTTTGGCTCTTCCAAAAACAAGACTGAAGCTCAGAGGAGATCGGGCTTTTTCAGTCACGGGCCCCAAACTCTGGAACAACCTGCCCCTCAACATCAGGCAGGCCACCTCCCTTCCTCACTTCAAATCCCTGCTAAAAACACATCTGTTCTCTCAGGCATTTCACACAGTGTAAATTGATCTAGTGTTTTTTTAATCTGTGACCCTATGTTTTAAATGCTTTTTATTAATTCTTCAGTTATTATTATTAGTGTATTGTATATATATATATATATATATATATATATATATATCTTTAATTTTACTCATTGATTGTTGTTGTTGTTAAGCACTTTGATATCAGGTTCTGTTTTAAATGTGCTCTATAGATAAAGTTGACTTGACTTGACTTAATAATTTTACCTAATGGAAGCATATATAAAGTAAAGAATATTAGCCCATGCACTGAGCCCTGAGGAACTCCATGAATAACTTTGGTGTATGAAGAAGATTTATTATTTACATTTACAAACTGGAACATATCAGATAGATATTATTTAAACAATTTTAGAGCTGTTTCTGTAATCCCAATATCATATTCAAGCCTCTGTAGTAAAATATTGTGATCAACTGTATCACATGCAGCACTGAGGTCTAACAGGACCAGTAGAGACACAAAACCATAGTCTGAGGCCATGAGAATATCATTAGTGACTTTTACTAGTGATGTTTGTGTGCTATGATAAGATCTAAACCCTGACTGAAACTCTTCAAACAGATTATTTCTTTGTAGATGTTCACGCAACTGACCTGCAACTATTTTCTCTAGAATTTTTGAGATGAAAGTTAGATTAGATATAGGTCTATAGTTGGCCAGAATTTCTGAATCAAGGTCAGACTTCTTTTTTTTTTTAGCTCAGTTTAAGTGTAGAAACATTGTGAAGTGTTTCAATGAACTTATCATCATCGCTCAATTATTATTATTTTTTTTTTAAAGAATGAGAAGAAAGAAAAATAAATAAATAAATAAATAAAAGAGAAATAGATAAAACGAGAGACCACCACGACAAAACAACATGCACAGCACAATGCCACCCACAATATCACCATGAAACATTCAACATCGCACAAGGAATCATCTAGCTTCCACCACTACTTAACCTAGCGTGCATCTGTCAAAGCACCTGAATCCAAACACCTGCGCAAGCACGCCCACCACCACCAGATTTCTCCAAAAGAATGCCCAATAGTGGACGCGGGGGCCCACAGACCCACCCCCCCAGGACACAATGGCAACGTAGGGAGGACCAGAGCCACAGACACACAGCGGCCCACAGGCCCGAAGCCCCAGGAGTCTCCCAACAGGGAGAACCGCACCCCCCCAGAGAGGAGCAGAGGAAAGAACCGGGTGACCCCAGCCACCACAATGCAGAGCCTCCAGGAAGCTGCAGCGACGAGCCCACAGGTCCGGCCGGCAACCCATGCCCCCCCAAGTAGATCCGGCCATGGACACCGAGCCCCAAGCCCCGAGGCCATACCACCCCCCCAGCAGAGCCCCGACAGAGCCAGGGCACCCAGGCCCCGCCAGGCAGCAACCAGGGCGGACCGACGTACACCCCACCACCCAGCCCAGACGCCGAGAGCCACCAATGCACCGGCGGCAAGGGGGCCCCCCGCCAAAGGGGGGCACGACCGGGGGGAGTGGGCCCCACACCAAACGTGGGGCCCAAATTGATCCAAGAGAGGGGGGACCACCAAAAACCCAACCTGAGCAACTAACAGGCACACTCAGGGCCGACCGCATGCACCATCTACCTGACAACGACCACAGGCCGGCCCCAGCCCAAGGGGCAGAGCAGCAGGGAGCCGCAGCTGAGGAGGGCCGGCTCTCACATCAAGAGCTCCGCACCATAGGCCCGGAGACGCCCCAGCACGCACCCCCCCACACACACAGCACCCCCACCGCAAATGCCACACAGGAAGACCAGCCAGTGCCCTGATGAGGCGAAGCCACGCCCCCAACCGCCGCCCTACACCACCAATGACCACACGTACACTACCATAGCCGACCCCCCGCCGAAAGCCGGCAGCCACCCTGGTCAAAGTGCCGGCCATCACAACCAGGAACCTAGATTAAAAGAATCGGAACAGCCCAGTAGGAACCGAAGCACCAGCCCCATCACTAACCGCCCCCAAGGCCCAAAGCCCACCCACAGCCCAGACCCCAACAATGCGCCCCCCCTCCATCCCCGACCCCTAGTGTCACACGGAGAAAGGAGGTGTTTGTGAAAAAAATAAAAATAAAAATAAATAAATAAATAAATCTATATATGCATAAATAAATTATGAACAGACCCACTTCCTCCTCCTCCCACTCGAATATGGTGTTGATGCATGTTGTTATACAGTGCGTTTAAAATGGGGGGATGAGGTGGCGACCGGCACAGACCCACCTCTTGCCCAGAGAGCAGACGGCGCCCGTTCACCCCTCATCTCTGCCCAGAACCCTAAATGTCTACATGCTACATATGAGAGTGGGCACAGGTCCGGGAGGTGGAAATGATTGTACATCCCACCACCTAAGTGCGATCATGTGCCCACTCCAGATCCTATATATGCATGTGTCGTGAGAGTGTTATAAGTAGCGCGCACGGAGTGCGCTCTCAGGACATTATTACCTGCAGTGTTCCCTCAGTGAGGACTGAACTAGGCAAAAGGGCCTTCTCCTACTCCGCTCCTGTTTCCTAGAATATCTTACAAAAAGATTTGAAGCTCTCGACCTTGACCTCTCTAAGTGTCTTTAAGAATCTGTTGGACACCTGGCAGGGTCCAATGCAGACATGTTCCTGTTTTTAGTTTTCTACATTTGTCTTGGAATCTAGCTGTTTTTTGTTTTGTTACCTTTTTCCTTTTAGCCATCCTATTTGTTAAAAAAACAAAAAACAAAAAAAACTGTAGTATGAGTTTTTATAACAGTTTATTGTTGTTGCTGGTGTCCATTGTTGTCATCTTTCTTTGTTGAAATCAGGTCTCTCTTGTAAATGAGTCCTCGAGGCTCAATGGGATTTTACCTGTATAAATAAAGGTTGATTGATAAGTGAGTGTCTAGGTTGTATATTAAAATTAGGGCCCAGGACCCCACCAGCCATGGAGATGGATGATTCTCCCCGTAGCTCAGTAGTGCACCTGAACCCCAAAACCCTGTTTGAGTGATGGTGTGGTGGAGTGGGCGGAGGAGGACGTCGGGATGGGGATGTGAACTGAGGTGGCAATGCCCCACCAGGGGACCAGCTCCCCCACTGACCCCAATAGGCACCCCCACTCTCCGAGATCCACCAGGGGAGAGAGGCTCTAACAGAGATACCTAGGAGGAGGTGGCAGCCGCACCACCAGGGATCAAGGCCATGGACCGGCACATAGACCCCGAGGACCAACCAATTATTAAAAATTATCCCATGCTGTTTATATATGCTTCCATTAGGTGAAATTATTAAAGTAAAGAGTATTGGCCCAAGCACCGAGCCCTGAGGAACTCCATGACTAACTTTGGTGTATGAAGAAGATTTATTATTTACATTTACAAAATGGAATCTATCAGATGGATATGATTTTAAACCATTTTAGAGCTGTTCCTGTAATCCCAATATCATATTCAAGCCTCTGTATTAAAATATTTTGATCAACCATATCAAAAGCAGCACTGAGGTCTAACAGGACCAGTATAGACACAAGTCTATTGTCTGAGGCTATGAGAATATCATTAGTGACTTTTACTAGTGCTGTGTGTGTGCTATGATAAGCTATAAACCCTGACTGAAACTCTTCAAACTGATTCTTTCTTTGTAGATGTTCACACAACTGACCTGCAACTATTTCCTCTAGAATTTTTGAGATGAAAGTTAGATTAGATATAGGTCTATAGTTGGCCAGAATTTCTGAATCAAGGTCAGTCTTCTTAAGTAAAGGTTTAATTACAGCAACCTTAAAGCGCTGTGGTACATAACCATCCATTAAAGACAAATTAAGTAGATCCAAAATGTGGACATTAATTAGGGGAAATACCTCTTTAAACAGTCTGGTTGGGATGGGATCTAGCAGACATGTGGATGGTTTGGATGAGGTTATTATTTTTGACAATTCAGACAGCTCAACAGGACAAAAACTGTCCAAACATAAATCAGGCTCCAGTGAAATTTTTAATGTTGCCTCATTTCACATGGGACTAGTGATAGTAGAAGTAAAGATGGTTTGAATTTTCTCTCTAATTGAAATAATTTTATTTATAAAGAATCTCATGAAGTCATCACTAGTTATAGTTGTAGGGATACAGGGTTCAACAGAAATGGGACTTTTAATTAGTCTAGCAATAGTACTAAACAGAAACCTAGGGCTATTTTAATTCTCTATTAAAGATGATTAATATAGAGTTCTAGCTTTACGGAGAGCTTTTTTATATGTTAGCAGACTATCTTTCCAAGTTAAATACAATTCTTCAACATTAGTAGAGTGCCATTTTCTCTCCTGGTTTCTAAATGCCTGCTTTAAAGTACGTAACTCAGAATTGAACCAAGGAGCCAGTTTTCTTTGATTGATTACTTTCTTTTTCAGTGGAACAATTTTATTAAGTGAAGTTTGCTTTGAAGTTGTAAGATGATCAACTAGATGATCTAAGTCACTGTTCTCTGATGCATTACTCTACAAGACAGAGGAAAACATTTATGGAAGAAATTGTATAAATTTGGTTGCAGTTTTTTCTGATAAGCACCTGCTGAGATGAAATTAACTCTCAGTGACTGTGTAGTCATTTAATGCAAACTCAAAGGTTATTAAAAATGGTCAGACAGAATAGGATTTTGAGGAACTATTACCAAGTCCTTAATCTCTATACCATAGATCAGAACTAAGTCAAGAGTGTGATGATAAGAATGAGTAGATGTGCGGGCGTTTTGGGTAAAACCAAATGAGTCTACTAAAATATTAAAAGCTATGCTTAAGCTATCACGTTCAATATCTACATGAATATTGAAATCACCCATTATGATTATTTTATCAGTATTTAGTAGTAAGTCAGTTAAGAATTCTGAGAATTGGGACTAAAACTGAGAGTAAGCACCTGGTGGACGATCTATAACAACTAGTAAAAGTGGCTTTTCTGATTTCCATTTTGGATGAGAAAGACTGAAGGACAACAATTCAAATGCATCATAACTAATAACTGGTTTGGCATTAATCAATAATCCTGACTCTAAGAGAGAGCCCAGACACCCTGCGGGGAAAGCTCATTTCAGCCGCTTGTATTCGAGATCTTGTTCTTTTGGTCACAACCCCAAGCTCATGACCATAGATGAGGGTAGGAACGTAGATCGATCGGTAAATTGAGAGCTTCGCCTTTTGACTCAGCTCTCTCTTCACCACGACAGACCTGTACAGCGCCCGCTTCACTTCAGACACTGCACCTATCCGCCTATTGATCTCACATTCTATTCTTCCCTCATTTGTGAACAAGACCCAAATATACTTGAACTCCTCCACTTGGGGCAGGACCTCCTCCATGACCCAGAGAGGGCACTCTACCCTTTTCAGGCTCAAGACCATGGCCTCGGATTTGGAGTAACTGATCTTCATCCCAGCCGCCTCGCACTCAGCTGCGAACCACTTCAGCGAAAGCTGTAGATCACAATCTGATGACGCCAATATTACCAAATCATCTGCAAAAAGCAGGGACACAATCCTAAGGCCACCAAAACAGATCCCCTCAACACCTTGGCTATGCCTAGAAATGCTGTCCATAAAATTTATGAACAGAATCTGTGACAACGGGCAACCTTGGCGGAATCCAGCTCTCACCGGGAACAAGCCCGACTTACTGCCGGCAATGCATACCAAGCTCTGACACCAGTCATACAGGGACCTAACAGCCCATATCAAAGGGCCCGGTACCCCATACTCCAAGAGTACCCCCCACAGGGTTCCCCGAGGGACGCGGTCGAACGCCTTCTCCAAGTCCACAAAGCACATTTAGACTGGTTGGGCAAACTCCCACGCACCCTCCAGGACCCTGCTGAGAGTGTAGAGCTGGTCCAGTGTTCCACGGCCAGGACGAAAACAGCACTGCTCATTCTGAATTTGAGGATCGACTATCCGACAGTCCCTACTCTCCTGAACCCTCGAATAGACCTTACCAGGGAGGCTTAAGAGCGTGATCCCGCTGTAGTTGGAACACACTCTATGGTCCCCTTTTTGAATAGGGGGGGCCACCACCCCGGTCTGCCAATCCAGGGTAACTTCCCCCGATGTCCACGCAATATTGCAGAGTCACGTAAGCCAACACAACCCTACAACATCCAGAGCCTTAAGGAACTCCAGGCAAATCTCTTCCACCCCTGGGGCCCTGCCACCGAGGAGCTTTTTAACCACCTCGGTGACCTCAGCACCAGAGATTGGAGGGCCCGAGCCAGAGTCCCCAGACTCCGCTTCCTCAGTGGAAGACGTGCCGGTGGGATTGAGGAGGTCTTCAAAGTATTCTGCCCACCGACCCACGACATCCCAGGTTGAGGTCAGTAGTACCCCACTCCCACTATAAACAGTGTTGGTGGTATACTGCTTCACCCCTGAGATGCCGAATGGTGGACCAGAATCGCCTCAAAGCCATGCGGAACTCATTTTCCATGGCCTCTCCAAACTCCTCCTATGCCTGAGTTTTTGCCTCAGTGACCACCCGAGCCACATGTCGCTTGGACTGCTGGTACCCATAAGCTGCTTCTGGCATCCCACAGGCCTAAAAGGCCCGATAGGACGCCTTCTTCAGCCTGACAGCATCCCTCACTGATGAAGTCCACCACCGGGTTCGAGGGTTGCCACCGCAACAGGCACCGACAACCTTGCGGCCCCAGCTCCGGTAAGCCGCCTTGACAATAGAGGCATGGAACATGGCCCACTTGGACTCAATGTCCCCCACCTCCCTCAGAACATGTTCTAAATTCCCCCATAGGTGGAAGTTAAAGCTCCGTCTCACAGGAGACTCTGCCAGACGTTCCCAGCAAATCCTCACAATACGTTTGGGTCTGCCAGGTCTAACTGGCATCCTCCCCCATCACCGGAACCAACTCACCACTAGGTAGTGATCAGTGGACAGCTCCACCCCTCTCTTCACCCGAGTGTCCAAGACATGTGGCCGCAGATCAAATAAGACGACGACAAAGTTGATCATCGAACTGCGGCCGAGGGTATCCTGGTACCAAGAGCACTTATGGACACCCTTATGCTTGAACATGGTGTTCGTTATTGACAATTCATGACGAGCACAGAAGTCCAACAACAGAACACCACTCGGGTTCAGATCAGGGGGGGCAACCACACCCCTCCAGGTTTCACTGTCATTGCCCACATGAGTATTGAAGCCCCCCAGCAGAACGAAGGAGTCTCCAGGAGGTGAACTTTCTAGTACCCCCTCCAAGGACTCCAAAAAGGGTGGATAATCTGAATCTGCTTCTGTAGTCGAGGATCAGACTGCCAGGGTCCCTGCCCTCGGCCACCACCCATCCCACATTGCACCCAACCCCTTTGGCCCCTCCCACAGGTGATGGGCCCATGGGAAGGGGGACCCACATCTCCTCTTCAGTCTGTGCCCGGCCGTGCTCCATAGGTAAAAGCCCAGCCACTAGGCACTCGCCCACATGCCCCACCTCCAGGCCTGGCTCCAGAGTGGGGCCCGGTGACCCATGTCCGGGTGAGGGAACATCAAGTCCATTTCTTTTTCTCATCATTGGGGTGTTTGGCCTGCACTTTGTCTGGTCCCTCACCTAGGACCTGTCTGCCTTGGGTGACCCTACTAGGGGCGTAAAGCCCCTGACAGCATAGCTCCTAGGATCAGTGGGACACTCAAACCCCTCCACCACAGTAAGGTGTCAGCCCAGGGAGGGGAGTTCTAGGAACATGCAAATTTAAATAATTATTAAGCCGTGGGCATCCACTGTTCAGAATCTGTGCTCATTCTGCTCCGGCTGTGTGCAGCTTTCTTGTAGTACAAGAATCAGCCAGCAGATGGTGTTCACAGAATAGAGCTTATATCAACACACACATACTGCAAGATCATCATGTCTTCATGAAGCTTCGCTGTCTAACTCGTGGTTACAGCCATTATACCTTCAAAATGAATGCAATAACTAAGCATAATCACTGGACAGAACAGTGCCAAACACCTACGTAACTGAAATTATTAAAAAAATTCTTTACTGGTAAAACCCTGTCTTATCTAGGTCATGTGATCAAAAGTCAAATGGTACCAATAGAATGTGGTAAATATTAATTAAATTAGTACCATTTATTTTTATTGGTAAACACTATTGTTAACACCTGCTGTTTTTAAATGTACTTAATAAATAAATTTGACATGATTTCTGCTCAACAAAGAGCTCATATGAGCAGGATGGGGGAAGAGCCCCTCCTTCCCCGATGTCTCCTCAGTTCTTTTTAATGCCCCTGTTTAAGCTTAAATTAGATACTGGTATTTAAACACATATCTACCATACATATATATTTTTTAAACTTTAATACAAATATTTATTTACTGACTGCTTTAAAAATAAATCTGACATCTTCTCCACCGCTGTGCTCTCATGATGGAAGGGGAGGGGGGGAAAGACACTTCCGCTTCATGTTCAGATGTGATTTTAAAATGAGATCATGATATTTAAATGTGTATTCACCGAGACAAAAAAGATGTCACACAGAAATAAATTTAAAACTTTTATTAAAACATGTACCAGACAATTTGCTTTTGTGAATGAGTCTCAAATCCTGACCATCGACACGTTGATGCAGCTTATGATCAACAGCTCTGCCTCCTCTGTCCTCCTCTTTAGCCAATCACTTTTAACATGAAAGCTGCATGCATTGAAATTGTTGAATGTTGAAACATTTTGAAATAGCATGAAATTCTCTGTGCATTTTCCAATATCGCTGAACAAATTAACAGGTTTGTACATGAAGTGCAAAATCTAGTAACATGGGAACTATCTGAAGAAATTACTGCACGTGTATATTGGGGGTTGGTCCTCGAAAATACCTCTTTAATCATCCAGGTTAGACTTCTGGTCAGATGATGACATATTGAGTGGAGTTATGGTAGGAATTTGAAACCGTGAGCAAGAGTCCCTGTATAGCTAATTACCCGAGTGCATTCTTTCTGTGTCACTAATGCCTGCCCCCATGAGGGGCGGGGTGCCGGGAGCAATGAGCTCCCGGCTCTGTCAAAGGAAAATGTTAGTCAGTGGCAGGAAACTACCAAGAGATGGCAGGGAGTCTTTCAAAATAAAATCTAAAATAAAAAATTTGAAAATTATGAAAAAAATACATACACAAGATGCTCCGCCTGTATTCACAATCTCATTCTTTCGGTCACTACCCAGGGCTTATGACCATAGGTGAGGGTAGGAACGTAGACTGACTGGTAAATAGAGAGCATTGCCTTACAGATCAGCTCTCTCTTCACCAAAATGGACTGGTACAGAGTCCACAAAATGGTAGATGCTGCACCAATCCGTCTGTCAGTCTCACACAACAATCTTCCCTCACTTGTGAACAAAACCCCAAGATACTTGAACTCCTCCACTTGAGGCAGAACCTCACCCTCGACCTGAAGAGAACAATTCACCCTTTTCTGGTTGAGGAACATCACTTCAGATTTGGAGGTGCTGATTCTCATCCCAGCTGCTTCACACTCGGCTGCGAACCACTCCAGTGAGAGCTGAAGATCATGACACAATGACACCAACAGGACCACATCATCTGCAAAGAGCAGAGATGGAACCCTGAGGCCACCAAACTAGAAACCCTCCGCACCCTGGCTGCACCGAGAAATTCTGTCCATAAAAGATATGAACAGAATCATGACAATAGGCAGCCCTGGTGGAGTCTAACTCCCACCCTGAAGGGGCCCGATTTACTACCGGAAATGCGAACCAAACTCTCGCACTGCTTGTATAGGAACTGAACAGCCCATAGCAACGTTTCCCCCAATCCCAAACTCATGGTGCACACCCCATAGTGTACCCCAAGGAACACGGTCAAATGCCTTCTCTATGTCCACAAAACACATGTAAACTAGATGGGCAAACTCCCTTGATCCCTCGAGGACCCTATTGAGGGTCAAAAGCTGATCCAGTGTTCCAGAGCCAGGACACATAACCTGCATTGTTCCTCCTGGTTCTGAGTTTTGACCAATGATCGGACTCGCTTCTCCCATGGGCATCTGTGGCTGAGTGGTTAGAGCAGTCGTCCTCCAATACGAGAGTTGAGAGTTCAATTCCACCAGCAGTCACATGTCAAAAGTGTCCCTGGGCAAGACACTGAACCCCTAAATTTCTCTGATGTGTGGCCCATCGGTCGGTGTATGAATTTGATAAAGCACTGATTATTCTTTGTATAGATCTAGTAGAGTGCTGTATGAATATATAAATGAGGACACAGATTGCAGTGTAAAGCGCTTTGATTATCTTGATCAGATAGAAAAGTGCTATATAAATGCAGTTCAGTTACCATTTACCATACCCCTGAATAGGCATTACCAGGGAGGCTAAGGAGAGTGATGCCTCTATAATTGGAGCATACCCTCCAGTACCCCTTTTTGAAGAGGGAAACCACCACCCCAGTCTGCCAATCCAGTGGTACTACCCTCGATGTCCATGCAACGTTGCAACGGTGTGTCAATCAAGATAGCCCCACAACATCCAGAGCCTTAAAGAAATCAGGGTGAATCTCATCCACTTCTGGAAACCTGCCGCCTCGTGGCTTTTTAACTACCTCGGCGACCTCAGCCACGGTTATGGATGGACCAGCCCTAAAGTCCCCTGACTCAGCTTCCTCCATGGAAGACATGCTGGTGGGATTGAGAAGGTTGGGGAAGTATTTCTTCCACTTCCTGACAGCATCACTGGTTTAGGTCAACAGCACCCACCTTCACTGAATACAGTGTTAGCAAAGTGCTGCTTTCCCCTCCTCAGCACCTGATGGTTTGCCAGAATCTCCTCAGAGCTGACCAAGCATCTCTATCCAAGGCCTCACCAAACGCCTCCTGCATCCAAGCTTTTGCCTCAGCAACAGCCAGTGCTGTGTACCGCTTGGCCCTCTGGTACTCCTTAGCTGCCTCCAGAGTCCCACTGGCCAACAAGGCCCAATAGGACTCCTTCTTGAACTTGACAGCCTCCCTAACCTGGTGTATCCACCACCAAGTTTGTGGATGGCCACTGCAAGAAGCACCAACAAACCTAACCACAGCTCAAGGCAGCTACTTCAACAAGTGAGGCACGGAACATGGACCACTCAGACTCAATGTCCCCCACCTCAGCTGGGATACAGTTAAAGCTCTCCCGGAGGTGTGAGTTGATGATCTCTCTGACAGGTTTTTCTGCCAGGCATTTCCAACAAACCCTCACTACATGTTTGGGTTTGCCGGGTCTGTCAGGCATCTTCCCCCGCCATCTGATCCAACTCACTACCAGGTGGTGATCGGCTCCTCTCTTCACCTAAGTGTCCAAAACAAATGGCCACAAATCAGATTACACAACTATGAAGTCAGTCATCGATCTGCGACCTGGGGCGTCCTGGTGCCAAGTGCACTTATGAACACTGTTATGTTCGAACATGGTGTTCATGATGGACAAACTATGACTAGCACAGAAGTCCAACAACAGAACACTGCTCAGGTTCAGATCAGAGAGGACATTCCTCCCAATCACACCCCTCCAGGTCACACCATCATTACCAAACAGGTAAACAAGTCTCACTTGTAAATGAGTCTTTGAGGCTCAATGTGATTTATCTGTTTAAATAAAGGTTGAATGAATTACCCACGTGGGCATTGACGTCCCCCAGAAAATCAAATGAGTCCCCAGCTGGCTCACTTTCCAGCACCACTGCCAAGGACTCCAAGAAGGCCAGATACTCTGAACTGCCATTTTGCACATAAGCACAAACAACAGTCAGAGCCCATATCCCCACCTGAAGTCATCTACCGGGGAAAACTTTTACACACAGGCACCAATTCAGGAGGCTACAAGTAGACTCACACCATGGGCAACTCCAGAGTGGAATAAGGTCCAGCCCATCTCAAGGAGATTGGTTCCAGAGCCCATGCTGTGCATCGAGGTGAGCCCAACTATATCTAGTCGGTACCTCTCAACATCACGCACAAGCTCAGGCTCCTTCCCCACCAGAGAGGTTATGTTCCATGTCCCAAGAGCCAGCTTTGGTAAGCCAGGGTCATAACACCAAGGTCCCCGCCTTCAGCCACTGCCCATGGCATCATGCATCCGACTTTTATGGCCCTTCCTGCAGGTGGTGGGTCCACAGGAAGGCAAACCCATGTTGCTCCTTCAGGCTGAGCCCGATCTGGCTCCATGGGTAGAGGTCCGGTCACCAGGTGCTTGCCAACGAGTCCCTCCCCCATGCCTGGCTCCAGGGTGGGGCCCCAGTAACCCATGTCTGGGCAAGAGACACTGAGTTTCCTGTTTTTTTTTTGTTCATATCCATCTAAGTCTTCTGAATCGCTCTTTGTCTGACCTGTCACATAGGACCAATCTGCCTTGGGACACCCTACCAGGGGCAATAATAACTGCCCCGACAGCATGGCTCCTAGGATTCGTGCGCACAAACTTCTCCACCACAGTAAGGTGGCAATTCAAGGAGTAGTTAATTATAAATAAGTGAATTATGTACAATGTCTTTATTTAAAAGAAAGTTGAAACAAAGTGTCAACACACTTGCATTTATTGTTTGGGTTTTTATTATTATAATAAAAAATGTTGGACAATTTGTTTTTATATTTTCCTTTATGTATATTGTTTCTTTTTTGTGCAAACAATAAAATAACAAATATGCCACTTGTTTACAGTATATCATAATAAATCAAATTTGTATTTGTCCAAATCTTTGGTTTTCTATATTCCAGGTGGCTACAGCTAAAGATTATGGAATTTTGTTATACAAAGAGGACCATGACCCGCTGGCCCTGGAGCTTTACCAAGGACATATACGACTCATTTATGGCATTGCTAGCTACCTACCAACTACAGTGTACAGGTAAGTCATTCCACATAAAATTCAATCAGTGCAACCTGTACTTCTCTTGATCTCATTTAAACATACCATACCATACCATACCATACCAATTTATTTATATAGCACTTTAAACAGTGACAAAGCACACCAAAGTGCTGTACAGGGACAAACAGAACAAGCACACAGCAACAGATTACATAACAGAACACCAAAAACGTAGAAACCAACAAAAACAGGAATGGATAACAACAACAACAACTGCAACATGACCAACACAATGTGATGCACACAGACTCAGCACAGATCACACAGTGCTAAAAGCCAGGGAATAAAAGTGTGTTTTTAAGCGAGATTTAAAAACTGTGAGGGAGGGGGCCTGTCTAACGAGCAGAGGTAACTCATTCCAAAGTCTTGGGCCTGCTACAGAGAAGGCCCTGTCACCTCTGCGCTTGAGACGGGTTCCTGGGACTGTTAGGAGCAACTGGTCTGCTGATCTGAGAGAACGTGGTGGGACATATGGCTGGAGCAGATCAGTAAGATAGGAGGGGGCAGAGCTGTTTAGTGATTTATAGACATACAAGAGTATTTTGAATTTGATTCGAAGGTGAACCGGAAGCCAGTGTAGGGAGGCCAAAACAGGAGTAATGTGCTCTCTTTTGCTTGTGCTGGTCAAAAACAGGGCTGCTGCATTTTGGACCAGTTGGAGTCTAGCTATGGAGGTCTGACTGATACCAAAAAAGAGTGAGTTGCAATAGTCAAGCCTGGATGTAATGAATGCATGAATTACTGTCTCCAGGTTATTTTTGGACAATATGGGCTTCAGCTTAGACAGTCGCCTCAGCCGGAAAAAGCAGGATTTAACAATCATATTTACATGATTGTTGAGTTTCAGAGAAGGGTCAAGTATCACTCCTAGATTAGTGACTCTTTGTTTCACTAACGGTGACAGAATGGATAGGTCGATGCAGTGGTTGGTGATTGTGTCATTGGGAGGAAACAGCATAACTTCAGATTTCTTCTCGTTGAAACTCAAGAAATTTAAAGCCATCCAATCTCTGATGTCAGCCAGGCAGTCCAGTAACGGCTGAATAGAGCGAGTACCGTTGAGTCTGAGGGGGAAGTAGATTTGGCAGTCGTCGGCGTAGAAATGAAAAGGTATGTTATGTTTCCTGAAAATAGCACCTAGTGGCAGCAGGTATAAAGAAAATAAAAGAGGACCAAGGATGGAACCTTGCAGTACCCCCCATTTAAGCGCTGCCGAGGCTGAACTAAAATCTTTGATGGAGACACAAAAGGACCTGTCAGCGAGGTAAGATCTAAACCATTCGAGGGCTGACCTAGTGATGCCCACCCACTGCTCTAACCTCGCAATGAGGATCTCGTGGTCGATTGTATCAAAGGCAGATGTGAGGTCCAGTAAGAGAAGGAGCACAGAATCACCAGCGTCTGTGAATAGGAGAATGTCGTTAAAAACCTTGAGAAGAGCAGTTTCAGTGCTGTTGAGAGGTTTAAAGCCAGACTGAAATAGCTCTAAGATGGCATTATCCTCTAGAAAGCATTTCAGCTGGGACTCCACTATTTTTTCCAGTAGTTTAGTGACAAATGGGAGTCTGGAGACAGGCCGGAAGTTGGACATGACTGAGGGGTCAAGGCTAGGTTTTTTCAGGAGAGGTTGGACAGCAGTATGTTTAAAAGTTATTGGCACCACACCTGAGGCTAAGCTGCTGTTCACAATGCCAAGAACAGGAGGGCCCAGAACAGGAAGAAGCTCCTTCAGGAGTCAAGGGGGGACAACGTCAAAAGGGGAGCCAGATGGCTTCATGCCGCACATGACCTGCTCCAGGGAAGACAGAGAGATGGGCTCGAAGTGGTCAAGAACAGCAACACAATGAGATGGGATGGACGGATCATGAGCAGGTGGAGAAATGAGTGCCCGGGTGTTTGCAACTTTTTCAGAAAAGAAATGGAGGAAGTTTTCACACAGCTCAGTTGAGGCTTCTAGAGGTGAAGGTTCACTGAGGTGTAGAACTGAGTTCAGGGTGGAAAAAAGGGCTCGGGGGTTGTGGGAGTTTGAGGCAATTATCGCAGAAAAGAACTTCGATTTGGCGGCTTTAACTGCCTTCTGATAATGACGCCAACTCTCCTTTAGGATTTGAAAAGAAACCTGCAGCCTGTCTTTCCTCCACCTGCGTTCAGCTCTTCTACACTGCTGTCTAACGGCTTGAGTGACGTCATTAAGCCATGGTTATGATAAAAGTTTTGTTTTCCTGGTTTTAACGGGAGCAACACGGTCCAGAATATTTAAGCAAACAGAGTTAAGCTGAGAGGTTAGCTCCTCGGTGGAGAGAGACACTGAGAGCTGATCGATCCTCTCAGAGCTAAAAGTTTCAGTAAAACGTGCAGCAGTGAAACGGTTAATGGCGCGTGAAGTACGTGCAGAATCACATGACTTAGCAGTAGGACAAGGCGGGATGATATCAAACAAGACAGGCATGTGGTCTGAGAGAACGTTGTCACCGATTACCAAATTACAAACAGAGACATCACGTGTTAAAATGAGATCCAGAGTGTGACCATGTTGTTGTGTGGGACCATTTACATGTAGAGTTAAATTAAATGAGTCCAACAAATCAAGGAAGTCCTTCACTAACGGCTTCTCCTGACAACAGACGTGAATATTAAAGTCACCAATGATAATAAAGTGATCATATCTTGGTGTGATGTAAGCCAGAAAGTCAGAGAATTCACTTATGAAGTCCTTGGAACGAGGGGGGCGATAAACAATCGCGCACAGAACGGGAGGAGAATGTCAGAGTTCAAAAGCACTCAGCTCAAAACTGGAGCAGGGCATGAGGGTGGACAACTGTTTACAGGAAAAGTTTGATTTAAATACAGTTAATATTCCACCACCCCGCCGACCTGATGGCCACAGGGCATTAAAACACAGACAGTCAGGAGGTAAAAGTTCCACCAAGGGACTTGAATCACCCAAAGGCAACCAGGATTCCGTGAGAAAAAGAAAATCTAGTCCCTCGTCTTTAAAAAAGTCATTTAGAATAAAAGTCTTGTTGGCAACAGACCTTGTGTTGATGAGGCACGTCCTGATCTGGTCCGACACAGAACCAGCCATGGTGGGGTTGGTGCGCGCCAACGGTTGCAGATTTTCAAAAACAGCGCCTCTAGGACGGTCCAAGCGCCGGGCCGGTAGACAACACCCATATTTTTCCTGGTCCGGGCACGTAGGAAGCTGGCTGTGGAAACGTTGACCACGCAGAGCTTTGAGTTTTACCAGCCGGCCGGCACGTTTACCCTGGCGTCTTGATCGATATCTCCGAGAAGGCAGGCTTGGGGCCCAGCGTAAACAAGCACGCACGTCTGCCAGAAGGGGTGGAAGAGGGGGGGGGTCCCGAGTCACGATCAAAATGGTCCGAATCAGCGACAGCAGAAACAGACAATCGAAGATCGAGGAGCTGTTGTCGGTCATACACAAGCAGCGAGTTGATATCCCAGACAAAAAAACGAAAAAATCAAAAATAATCCAAACAGTATCGTCAGAGGTAGATTGCAGGCCATGTACACTGGCGCCATCTTACCGGAAGAATACAAAGTGCCTAAAATGTTGTATTGCAATGGTTTATTGTCTGGGTGTCCAAATACTTCTTTAAAAAGTCTTCAGTTAATCCAAAATGTTGCTGCCAGAGTCTTAACTGGAGTTAGTAGGAGAGATCATATCTCTCCAGTTTTAGCTTCTCTCCATTGGTTCCTTGTCAAATCCAGAATAGAATTAAAAATCCTGTTTTTAACCTACAAAGCTCTCAACAACCTATCTAAAAAAGTTAAATCTGGTCCTCTGGACATTCAAAAAAACAAAACAAAGCAAATCAACAAAAAATGTAGAAACGTTTCGTCTCGCATCCGAGAGACTTCCTCAGTCTGAGGAGCTGTATTCAGCTCAGTCTCTTAAATAGCACCGTCTTTCTGCCTGGCTCCTGAGCTAGTGGGGACGCTCAGGAGCCAGGCAGAAGGAGAAATCCCACACAAGACAGGCTCTAGAGTAATGTGGATATCCAAACTGGGCCTTCCTGAAAGCAGAGAAGAAACCCAAACAGGACTCCAGTCAGCCA
>NC_056501.1:42768-55577 GCF_014905685.2 Nematolebias whitei | reverse complement strand
ATAATTCCATAATGTTGTTAGTAATTCCATTGTAGCAATGCTTTAACCCCTTGGAAACAGAGTCTGTAATCCATTGGAAAAAGTCATATAATCCACAACGGTAAATCCACAACGAATGGAGGTGTTGATTGATCAGCATACAGAGGGGTTCCCTTGGATTGAACTGAAGATGCGGCCACTGGATGAAGAGTGGAGACCAACGTCAGGATTGCAGGTCTCCTCCAGCGAAGGTCGTCGCTGGGTGGATGTCCAGTCGATGCCGTTCTGGGTCAATGTGACATGCAATTATGTGGTTTAAGGTGGGCTTATGAAGGGGATTTTACATAAGGCCTTAAACTATATGCACCTGGTGTGTAAGCTATTATGATTGGGAACAGCTACAGCTACCAGTTAAAGGGTGGAACATGCTGAAAAGGGTAATAATAGGGATTTATACCTATAGAAGAGTGTTCCAAACTATTTTTCCATTCCTAACTTGGTTTAAGTTAGATTTACATGGTAGAATATAGTTTAATTGTTGTCTTTTAGACGAACGACTTGAGATTGGGTGTTTGGTTTCCCATAAATGTTTTTGGAAGTCTATGGCGAGACTCATCAAAAAGAATTATCTATCCCCCCGAATAGAATTGTTCGAGTAGGTTCGGCTTAAGCGTTGTG
Organism: Nematolebias whitei; assembly: GCF_014905685.2. Lineage (NCBI taxonomy): Eukaryota > Metazoa > Chordata > Actinopteri > Cyprinodontiformes > Rivulidae > Nematolebias > Nematolebias whitei. The sequence goes on along the minus strand of NC_056501.1, from coordinate 54,920 downwards.
AGACCAATGTAGATTATGATACTTAAGGTAGCATTAATCTACATTGACTCCGCAAAGATGGCATTTTAACGAATGAACTGCATGTTGGCATGGTTAAAGGCCTCTTAGTCTCTAACTTAACTACACACAAAATTCATTCTTGCTTGGGGTGTTCAGAAACAATACCAAAAACCAATTAAACGATGTCTCAACATCGACAAAAACAGTGACTAAGCAACCAGTTAAACAACGTTTCAACATTGACAAAGACAGTGACTAAGCAACTAGAAAACGACGTTTCGGTGCGCCACTCACTCTGGATGTCAGATTTGCTCACGTTATCGCGTCTGGTAGCATTACCCTAACTGGCGTCACCCCCCTTCGGTCATGGGAGACCGTGAACACGGGTGAGGACGTCGCTCCATGAGCTAAAGTTAGGCTGTCCTTGAGTAGTTTTAACTGTTTGCGCAGCTGAAAGAGGACTTTAAGGTCTGGATTGGAATCCAGTTCGCCTTTCGATGGAGTGTATTTGTCTGGGTCAGTCAGATACAGTATCATCGATTTAATTGCAGGATCATCCAACTTCTGGAGTTGGATGATGTCTGGGTCAGGTGAAAATGGCTTTTCATATTTTAAAAGAACTTGGCGAAGTTTGTCTCTTTCTTCATCAGATGTCAGAGCGTCGGCTTGGGCGACCACCTGTTCAATCTGTGATGAGACTGATAAGGGTTCTTGCTCCTTGGGGAGCTCTAACGAATCCTTTTCTGAGTCGTCGGACCTGTCTATGGGTAAGACACCATAGTTTTGAGGCCCTTGGTCGACGTCATCGGTTGAGAAAAGAGCTATGGCCTGTGTTGCTTTTGTGAACCATACTGGCCCAGCTTCTTGACTCGGTACCAGGTTATCTGGGAGTCCTCCCAGAACTGGAATGCCTAGTTCAAAATCATGAAAATCAGGTTCTGAGTGTTCAGCTTGCGATGACTCATCATCGTTTGTGTGTGAGTTTAACCCCCCTTCGTCCGATGAGGGGTTGTTGGAGGCCACAACAATAATGTCTTGGTGTGTTTCACCGACATCTGTAATGTTGTCATTCGCGCCTTCAGATTTAGTAGCAATCACATCACTACACAGTGCTCCGGGTTGGATTCCCATTTCAGCGTTTTTCAAAGTTTCTAAAAACCTGCGCATTTTCTCTGTCTCTTCCGAGCTCAGAGGTGTAGGGCCTTGTTTCTGGAACCTTTGTGATTTTATCGCCTCGGTTCATTTCGTTCGAGGTGGGGGAGGGTTAGGTACGTCTTTTGGGGGTTCCTTTTCGGACTTCCCCTGATAATATGGGTCCTCTTGGTTCCCATATCTTTGCGTCCTATGCACACCCCATTTACGATAATCACGTACATCCTCTGAAAGAGGAGCTTTTTTGTCCCAGCGTGCACCTTCATTACGCGGTCTGTTAGTTTGAAAATACTGCCTTTTCTCGCCCGTTTTAGGAGGAGGGGTCAATGCACGCCGTCCTTCCATTTCTAGGGAGTGGGGTTTAACCTTTATACCAGGAAACACCTCTATGGGCATCTTAGTATGAGAACATGCCTCAAACACATTCACAGCACACTGTTTAATCTCATTGATGGATTTTTCTCTGAAATTTGCCATAATTTGTACTGACATGCGTATGTCAGTGTGGAGATTTTTGCTGAAAACATATTTAAAACCTTCTTCTTCCTCCATTCCGGTTTCATTTCTGTAACCAAAATAAGCTTGGAAGATTCTTTTGTAATAGACTTTTGGATGTTCATGCTTGCCCTGCGTGACCTTGTCAGCAGCTGGGAAACCAGCAGGTCCCATGCAGGGGTCGTACTCTATGATCAAAGCTTCACACAGAAGGTTGTAATCCTTTCTCGTTGCATCAGGTAGACGCTCGATGAAGGTGAACACCTCTCTGTCTGAAGTGAGCCTTATCAGACTGAATTCAGACTGACTGGTTATCCTAATGCTACGGTTGAGGATAAAATCAATGTCTTTGAGGTACGCTTTTGTTCCAGTTGAACCCATTGGTCCCGGTACAAAGCGTTGTACATATTTTGAGAGTTTTAGCAGAACATCTATTGAAAGAGGAAGTTTCCATGCACGCTGTTGCATGGTTGGTAGTGAAAACCTGTTCAGGTCTGTCCCTACCACTTTAGGTATGGATGGAGGGGTGTTTGATGTGAGGAGATTTGGGTCTGAAGCCCAGTGTGTCTCCACATTCTGTCCACGCCTCTCACCACATTTCCTTTCTGCATGGCAAAGTTGTGTCTTAAGCACATCTATCTCAGCTTTGCAGCGGGAAACTTGTGACACTGGCACGACGTGATCCCGTCTTAATGCAAAGTATTCTCTGGACAACAGCTCTTTAGCATCCCTAGCTTCGGATAGTGATGCATTAAGTAACTGTATTTTGCTGTTCAGTGAATCAATTTCTGCACGTGCATCTTGCTGTGATTGAAACATCTGTTCAAAATGTTTTTTTGTGAGGACCTCGTGTTCACTTTTAAATCGAAGGAAGTGTTCTTCAAATTCCTGAACCACCTCTTTTTCGCTGTTTAACCTTATCTCAAGGTCGTCAGCTTTTTCTACCACTGTATAGAATGATTCTTTCAGCAAGATTGCCATTTTAGCCAGCTTTTCATAGCTTGACTTTGTAATTTCTGTAGAGGTCACACTCTCTGCAACCTCCTTCAGATTGTCCAATAACTCTTTTGGGTTCATGCTGTCCACCTGTTCGCCATGTGGATGTAAGGATCCTGTGAGCAGCGTCAACGCTCTCTCTAAACAGTCCTTCATCTCACAAGGATCAAAATCCTTTTCTATCACACCTGTCATGGTTATTCACTGTGTAGCCTTATCTGTGTAAACAGTTGCCAACTTCAGATTATTTTAACAGGTAAATATTTGTATTCAAGTGTCATTGAGTTTCACACTATTTTAGCTCTGGATTTACTCAAAAGTACTGTAATAAGTCAACTTATTCAAATGTGGGCACCTATCTGTAGGTTTTACCCCAATTCATGAATATTTAAGTAATTGCTTCTCTGCAGTGTTACTTTTTAATGTGTTTATTTTTAACAGATACAAGATTACCAAGCTTCTCAGTGTTTTTTACTCTAAAGCACAGAATTTTTATAAACCTGCAATTTTTCTGAAAGTCTCACTGCAACATCAGTTTAAAAACGCTTTCTTAAGCCGTTTTTTTTTCAGAAATTCGCTATAAATACAGTTACTCATTGAACCAGGTGGTGAAAAGAAAAAGAAAAATTGATGATGAGGAATAATCAGTCTCCCCTTCAGGAAAACTGTTATACTCCTCTTTTCCTGCCATTATCTTCTATTTAAAAGTTAAATAGGAGGATGTGGTGTTTTAGGTGGTAACTTAAACAGAAAAGTTTCTTTTTTCTGATATAATTACTCTTATTTTGTGATCTAGCAATTAAACGTGTATTATCTTTTCAGCAAATGAGTAAACTTTATCAACTCTGTGAATATCTGGACTGTATCTTTTAAAAAGTTTCTAATTTTTCATTTTGCACCTCCATCAGAGGAATTACCAGTGAATGAAAAAATGTTTTGGTAAATGCCCTTCTGGCATAAATACCTTCATCACTTTTTAAATGCAAGATAACAGTAATAATTCAGCTTGAGGAACGTTTATTAACTCAAAAATGCGTCTGACAGAAATAAACACGTATAATTTCACCCAAAATAACCTAGAAACGAAGTGAAACTGTGATATCAAGTTTCCACAGGAGGGGGCAGTATAACCTTATTTTATTTTAACCCAGACACTGTTAGTGATGTCCAGTAGGAGTCGCGATGACTTCCTGTGGCATCCGGTGACATCCGGTCGTTAGCTGTTAGCTTAAAATTAGCATCGGCTAGCGTGGTCCAAAAACACCATTTAATGACGGATTTCAAACTCAAACATGGCAAAGTTTCAGCGATTAGGCTTCAAAGAAACGGAGCAGCGGATCAGAATCCAACTTTAAAGCGTTTTTCAACTTTAAACAGTAGATTGAAATTCCCTAGAAAAACGAGTTTCATTTCCGGGTCACGTGACTGAATCTACCAATGACAGAACAGCAACGGGGGTGGGTTCTTATATCGCTGACTCAGAGGAAGTGACGCAGACACGTCACTCATTTCTCAGCGTATCAGAGCGTTCCACACGGCCGTTTTCAACCAATCACAGATCGTTTTTCCAGCTAGCGTGTAGCAGTTAGCATTAACATTCCGGTCAACTTTTCGTCTTTTAAACTGTCAAAATGCACTATTTTCTGTTAAAAATGTAACCAATAAGCTCTCAAAGCTTCACGGAGACGGCGCTCCTTTTTTAAAAACGTCTCTATCTTCAAACACGACTCGTTCGAACCGAATCAGAACCGAGCCGGACCAGAACCACGTCTGGAACACAGTTTAAACAGAATAAAGCATTTCCACAGCTCAGCAACTTTGTCACACACAACAGACGTACAAATTCAGCTTTTAAACAGACATATTGACTCACAATTTCAGCTTTCAAAACATCACTAGCTGCAAAACATAGCTGTATTTTCTCCAAGCATCGCATCTGCGCTGCGTTTCACACAGCAGAATCTGCACTTTTCATTTCATGCCAACATGATAATTCAATTGTTACACGGATACAGTCCATTTATGAACCTGTCACGGGCCACCAGTAGTTTAAACAAACTTACGGGCCACCAGTATGTAGATGAACATATGCTGTGATATATTCATAAATTAAACGGATTCTTTCATTTTTCTGGACTGAATAATGTCGTGCATTGAATTTTCATGTTGGCATGAAATGAAAAGTCAATATGTCTGTTTAAAAGCTGAATTTGTACGTCTGTGGTCAGTCAAAAAGGGACATTTTGCTGTAGCATACAAAGTGTAGTGATGTGTTCTATAGCCACAGTCAGTCATAAAACGGAGGGCACAATGATATACAGCATCCAATTTTTTTCAAAAATTTAACAGGTCTTTACACATACACTTTCTCTTATGCATGATTAAATTGAGTACTAAACGGAGAAAGAAGAAAACAAGTTATTTCATAACAGTTTATAGTAAACAGTTAAACTGTGAACAGAAAATTAAAATGCATTTGCTCACAATAACATTCTATCATCGAGAATCTTCACCAGAACATTCTATCATGTGAGGGCACCATTGGACCATCAGTTTAATTCTGCCAAATAGTGTCCTTGGGTGAATAATGGGTCGTTCTTTGCAAACTCTGATCTATGGGAAGAAACCTCCCTTCTAACAGAAGAGATAACCAAAAGCTCGGATGTTGCAACTTCCGAAGGTCAGGTGGAAAGATTCTCCTAGGAAAGAGCCTTTCAGGCCGATGAGCTCATTTGGCGGGTAGACAATTCATGAACAATAACAGATTATTTTTGTGTAACATGGTTTTGGGAATGAGACTCAGTCTTACTTTCAAAGTATCAAAATAATAAAAGTTTTGACAGTAACAAAAATGTGTCACTACAGCAAACAACAAAATAACGGAAAAAAGGTTTTATTTTAACGTTTGCAGCCTGCTTTTTGTCTCAGATTTAAAATTGGTTCTCCCATTTTATTTTTCAAATTCTCTTGTCAGATGTAGAATTTTAGAACATTATATCGTAGTCTGAACACATTGAAAATATTTTTATCTTCTGTTTGTATGTTTGTTGCAGTGTTGAGTCCGTCAATGATGGACTTTTTCACACAGTCGAACTGTTGATTCAGAATCGCTCGCTGAGCCTGGTGGTTGATAACGGCGCACCAAAGAGCCTGGGCAAGCTAGCACGCCAGCCCTCAGTTGACCACAACACTCAACTTTACATAGGAGGTATGCACACACTGATACATTTATACATACTTATTTTGAAGTTGATTGTACTGAGCATGCAGATTTTACTTTTGCCTTCTTTTCACTGCCTTTATGTGGTTTTGAATGATTCAATTCTATTAAGTTTATTTATATAGCACCAAATGACAACAGAAGTTGTCTCAGGACACTGTACAAAAGCATTCTCATACAAACAAAAGCCAATTAATAAAAGTTAGCTATTTAAAGATGGAATCCAGCAGTCATGTTGAATCTACACTTTGCCGCAGTCTCCCGTCTGTCCATCCCACTGAACAAGCACATTGGCAACAGTGGAAAGGAAAAACTCCCTTTTAACAGGAAGAAACCTTCAGCAGAACTGGGCTCAGGACAAGTGGTCATCTGCTTCTAATGGCTGGGTTTGAGAGGACTGTGATAGAAAGTAAAATGTATCTACTGCACTAAGCAAACTTTTATAGTCACATATTGGTAAATGAAGTGTTCACCATGTTCATTCATTCATTCAACCTTTATTTAAACAGATAAGTCACATTGAGCCTCAAAGACTCATTTACAAGTGAGAACTGTTTGGACAGACAATAAAAGTGGTAAACTGGACACATGTAGGAATTGGAGGCGAAAAAATTTCTATCAGACGTTTTTTTTTTCCTGCCTGCGAAGAAAAAAACTCTGATATTAAAACACACCTTGCACAAACAAGCACATAGTGACGTAGAGATTCTGAAGACAGGGACGACGAGAGTGGTGAGCATGATCATAGATGCTCTTGAGGGCACTGTAAGAGTTCTGACAAAGATGTAATAATCAGCCACTGTCCTCCGGTGAGATCCATAAACATTCTCGAGGTATGTCGAGGAATGACCAAGAATAATGACTATGAGAATCCAAGAATCCTGAAATTATGACACAAAGTTTATTCGGCTGGTTTTAGCTGGTTATCAATTGGAAATTCCTCAGGGAGGGGGTGATAAGTGTCAGATCACATGTTCTCCAGGCAAATTCAGATAAGATGACCTTCAAGGCCAGCCAAGGGAGCCAAATTCAGATAAGCACACAGTTGTTTAGGGACAGGCAGAACTTAATGACATCTACTTTGAGTCTGTGTTGGTCTACTCGGTTCCAAAATGTCCAAATTACATGGCCACACCGATGGAACGTGACTGGGTAAAATCCCCGGGATCTGATCCATTCTGCCCAAAGCATTTGAGTCCGGGTACTCGAGACACGAACCAAGCCATCATAAAGGCAAGAAGCATGATCGGGTCCAAATTTGCTGCCGATGACTTCCTTGATTGTAGATAAAACCAGCAACGAGCTGAATCCAAAAAGCAGGAACCAGTTATCGTAAATCCAATTAAATATGCGTCCTTAAAATTCACAAATGGCAGCAGAGATAGACACATCATCAAGTCTTCAAGTCAATGAGATATCCAGCTGTGTGCGTGCCAACAGGGCAAATCAGCTCACCTAAAGCCTGCTTCACTACAGTCATATTTAAATAACGGGTTCTCTCTTTTTCGAGCTACTTACAGATATGTGACAGAGGTACTGTGCGTAGATGGTTTAATCAGTGACATGAGACGTTAATTTTCTTTGACCCATCAAAATAAATGTGGTCATTTATTAACAGAATCAATATTTAACATCAAAACATTGTACACTTGATTAGACTGGTCTGGTTCTGATTAATAAAACTTGGCACGTTTTACTTAATAAAAACAACAGACATTTCTGAAGATATCTAGATTAATTACTGGCAAAATAGAAGAGTTTTAAAGATGGGAAATATGGAGGAGTTTAAAGGAAGATGTTGCAGGAAGATTTATGTCTGTAGACCAGAACAACACGCTCCTTTCACACGCAGCGCCCGCGGTACACTTCACGTGAAGCTCGTGACAACTCTTTACCTTGGCAGAGGATGGGTCTGCTACAGTCAAGAGGTCCCTGGCACGCTACCTTTCAGCATCTCCTCAGGGCGGCTGTGACTCTGCAGAAGTCGTGAGATACTCCGTTCCACAGAAAAAACTTCCTCAGAAGTTGTAGGGCATTCGCCTGGTGGAGCCACAGCGAGGCGTCGTGGCTCCTGCAGAGTTGGATGACCCCATCAGACTGGAAACTGAGTCCGAAGTCCCACTCAGCAGTGGAAAAACTCCAGAACTACTCCACAGAACCCCAGAAGACTCCAGAAGACTCAGAAAACTCAGAAGACTGAGCAGACATTACTCCACAGATTCAGAAAGACTGACAGTTCCAGGAAGTGTCGACTTTTAAAGAGTTCTGCTTCTGGTCACTTTTAGGAAGTCCTGATTGGTTGAAGCAACCAGCAGGGGTGTGGTTCTAGTGACGTCAAAGGGTTTTTACAAGTCAAGAAAACAGCAGAAATGTTTAGGAACAGACAGAGAAATGTTTTGGCGAAGTGAGAAACACTGCAGGTGCCCGTTCTCTTATTTACTGTCTGAGAGTTTTAAAAACACGACAGCCCGTTCCAACAACTTGTTTTTGACTGTCTCCGACTTTTGACCGACATCACTCTTTCTCATTTCAGACAGAAGATCAAAAAATGCATAATTACTTTGTAAAATAGACATTTAACTTGATTTCTAATTTAAATGAGGATTAAAAAACATTAATACTGTTTCACAGTTGATGAATGAGTGGTTTACTTCAACATTTAAAAATGGTATGAACTAAACACACTTTTGATTATCAAGATATTGTAAAATAGTAATGATAATATAAAAAAAGAGTTTTCTTTCAATTGATTAGTTCAGGATACAATTAGAAAGTCTCTGGATGAGCTAATTTGTATTTCTGGATTCAAATCAATGAAATAACAGTTCCTGTCCCATGAAGGTCTTCAAAGGCAGGTTTTGGTCGGAGGCCTAGTCCACTACATATGCAATATACAAATGCACAACACACTACATCCCAGCCATGGTTGTGGCGAGGAAAAGAAAATCAACCCATCTACTAGGAATGCACGATATATATGGTACACGGTGTTTTGCTTTCCGATAAGCAAAGGTAACCACTGGAATTAGCGATAAGCACCTTTGCTTGCAGCCTCTCCTCCAAGGGGTCCGGAAACTAACTTCAGCGCCGTGGTATTACCTGCAGCTGTCTAAAGTAGCCTCATTAAGGCTGCAACGAGGTGATTCATCCAGAATATTAACAACCTTAAATCCGTGAGTCACACCCTGATCTCACTCTGTTACCTTGATCCTCCAAGCAGCCGGGATGGGTCATCTGGTCCAGAGAAACTCACGTTGTGGCCGCTCACCTCTCAATATAGCGTTGCAATTGTTAACTGTTCTGGTAATCTTTAGGGCCCTGGATGATGGGCACAAGGGCATTGTCTCTCATTAGCTAGTGAACCTTTCAAAACCTCCTCTATTGATGTTGTTAAGTGAACTAAGCATTACCATGTATTTGTTCAATAAGGGTGAAATAATAGTCCAGATTTATACGTTTTGCTTTGCTTTAATCAACAATTTGCGCAGGGGTACAGCAATAGGTACAATTTTATAATGATTAATTTTCATTATTACACAGGATACACTTTCTTTACTAAATTAAGGTAACGGAATCTTCCTGATGACTTCTAATCCCCAAGAGCCCTTGGGGATTTTGTGAACACTACCTTCACTCAGACCTTTCACACATCAAGTCAAAAGAGGTTCTCTCTCAACTCCCTCATGAGCCAGAAACACCTCAGAGCAAAACCCTCTAGTACCCAGTTTAATACTCTTGAATTTATCCTGTATGGTAAATTTCTAATCTGATGAATTAATTTATTTAGACCAGAAGGACAGGGTAGTCCGCTTACCATGATTCCGAGGTGACCCTCAGAGAATCTTTGTGACGTAAACGGCATATTTCCCGTTTTCCAGGAGAGAAATACGGGCCAACCCAAACCAGAAGCAGCTTATGCCAATTTGAAGAAATCAGAGCTTTGGATGAGCACGGGCCAAGCTTTTCTTAGAAATAGAACTCCTCTCCGGTCTGCTGTGGCAAGTGAAGACTTAATTCCAATCCCATTTCAGTGAGAAGAGAAGTAAATCCCAGCCTTGTCCCAAATCGATAAAATCCAACTTCTTTCAGGCGTCTCTGATCCTCTGACTGCTTCCTGCTTGTAGTTCCTTCTGCTCGACTCTTCGACTCAGCTGTGACCAAGTTTCATCAGTTCAGTCTGTATTTAAAGACTTCTTTTTCCCTCCTCCTCTTAAGGAGGGGTTAGGGGCCTTTCTTGGAAAATGATATCATCTTTTTTCCAGTAAGTGGCTGTTGTTTTGTACTTCAACCGGTTTTAACTGGTTCTTTGGGTTTTTCCCCAAAGTTGTTTGCTCTGCTTCTGGTACTTTCCAGAACCTGAGAGAAACAAGCTGTTTCCTGTTTTGCTCAGAAGTGCGTCACCACAAGATGAGTCGAGTTGAACCTCATGACTTTTTGTTCTCTTACTTCTGCTCAAGACATGTTCAGACTTGTTCAGACTTGCCTCATGGTTACATCAGACGGTTACATTAGGCCTCGGTTCTTGCTCTTTTCACTTCAACACTTTTTCCAGTAAATCACACAATTATACAATGGATTATACAATTCTTATAAATCAATACATATCATTAGTTGATTACTTGTTGATTATTGGTAAACACTTTTGATTACACATTTTTATATGTAGCTTGAATTAAAGCAGAAATTCAGTCCTTATGTTTTCAGCTGCTGAGGAGAACTTGATCAGGCTTCACCTTTATTAAAGCTGGTTGTCTGCTACATCATCACTTAACACCAGGTTTATCGACAACGGTAGAAACGATAGACATTTAGCCTATGATAGAGATCTGTGTTTCACAAATGTTCAATACAAAAACAACTGGAGTTTATTTGTAACAGAAGACGTTTCGCTCCTCATCCGAGAAGCATTCTCAATTACTTCTCGGGTGAGGAGCGAAACGTCTTCTGTTACAAATAAACTCCAGTTGTTTTTGTATTGAACATTTTTGGATTTATCATGTCCTGGATGACTGAGAATCTTCACCAGCATAGAGATCTGTATTCTACTGGCTAACCGCAGTAATGCTGTGTCTCATGTAAAATCATAGTTGTCAGATTTAATCGTTACTTTTTTAGTTGAAAACTGTGCGTAAGTGGTGTTAAAGTCCTTTCTTCGAGAGCTAAGTAGCGAAGCTACAAGCTAACTACAGTCGGCTTACCGTACTCGTATTCAGACACATGCGCAAAACAATGTTCCGTCTAAAAAAAATTTTGTCGAAAGTTCATTAGTCAGCTTTAGAAAGTGCATTTGAGCTATTTAAAAAAAAAAAGAGGGTTAAACCTGCTCTCTGATCTGTAAATAGAATGCTGTGTTGTGTGATTTTACTGCAAGACCCTCTGGTCAAAACCACAGAGTAAACTGGTCGCCATTTTGTGTCAGCTCTACTTAAAGTAGAAGGAGACAGAGATGCCCACTAGAGGGTTGGAGGGTTAAGTGTTTTCATTGTAAAATGCTGCTCTGTTGCTGTTCATTTCTTAAGTGAGAATACTGGAAACTTAAGAGTTAACATAAGATTTTGTAAGATGTAATCTTTTTGTTATTATTTCCTTGACTTTTGACACAACGTGATCTGATTTAATATTTCATTGTTTCTAATTATGTTTTCGGTTTTATATTTTTATTCCATGTGCTGTAAATATATCTTGCTACTTTTTATTTGTTGTTGTGATATTTTTGTTAAGCACTTTGGTAACAGTTTTTGTTTTAAATGTGCTCAATAAGTAAATCTGACTTGACTGACTTGACTTTGTTTAAAACATATGGCTAAAACTACATTTGATATATTTTATTGCGCCGCTCAAGGTGGCTGCATGTTAGAGCAGCTCTGTTACTTTCATTCTGAGATTCTGCTTCCTTAGATAGTGAACTTTACTAATTGGCTTTTATGTATGTGAATGTTTCTGTAAAGTGCCATGAGACAACTTTGTTGTATATGGTGCTATATAGATAAACTGAATTGAAATTGAAATTGCTTTTGGAAACTTTAATTCCTATTTTTTGTATGTAAATCACATTTTTTTGGATGATTGTTTCCTTTGATATCAGATGCTGTGCAGCTGGAGGGATTTTTACTGAAACTTTTTTAGTTTTGAAAAATTGTTATGATGATACGTAACCATGGCAACAAGGCAGTTTTCTACAACCAATAGCAGCTGATGTGTCACAATCCTCAGTGTTGTTTAGACCCATTTGCAGGCAGGCGAGCGAGGCAGGAGTTTATAATAAAAATAATTTATTTTAAACCACAAA
>NC_056501.1:29483-42368 GCF_014905685.2 Nematolebias whitei | reverse complement strand
AGCGAGGCAGGAGTTTATAATAAAAATAATTTATTTTAAACCACAAAAAACAAAACGGCTGACGGGGCAGCAAAACTACAGGCAGGATCCAGGCAGACAAGAACAGGACAGATTAAAAAATCAGACTGATACCTGGCACGAGGAATAGAGGAGGACCATGTTGTCTGTGAAAACAGAACAATGACCGGACGAGGAGTGAAGGAGAGAAAGGCTTTTTATGACAGAGGGAGAGTGAGTAATGAGAGCACCTGGGCAGGTGGCTGATGAGGGACAGGTGTGAATGATAAAGACTGAGGAGTGGAGAGGCAGACTGAGGAGCAAGTGGAAAACACAAACAAATACAAAGAAAACAGACAGGGACAGAGCCTGTCATGATGAACATCTCAAAAGCTCAAATAATATCTCAACTACAGCCCCAATTCTCAAATGAGTTGAAAAGGATGTTCTGTGGATGCATTCTCATCTACCTGCCAGCTGTGCTCAAGTGCCTGACCACTGAGATCCTGGAACTAGCAGGAAACACGGCTCATGACAGTGGAAGAACAGGTTCATCCCTTGGCACCTACAGTTGGCTGTCCGCAGCAACAATGAACTCGGCATACTGCTAGGAGGAGTGACAATCGCTCTGGTTGGAGTTCTGCCCAGCATTCAGGCGGTCATACAGCCCCGGGGAACTGAGAGGCCAGCCGAGTCTGGGTGGACTGATCGGATGGCATCTGCAGCCAGTTTCTTAGGATCCACTGTGGGATGGACCTTTACAAGAGATTCTTCCTGCCTACAGCCATCAGCATCTATAACATCTCTGAATGAATTGAGGATAACGAGTTACAACAACAAATAATTTCCCTTTGGGATTAATAGTTGTTGTTTTTTTTGCACCATTTTGCACTACAAGAAAGAAGCCTAATACTTGATTTGTTAATTATTTAAAAACTCTCTGGACCTAGTAGTGGCATTTTCTTAATTGAGATTAATTGTAGTATAACAGTTTTCAAAATAAATGATGGCAAAAGGACACCCTATGCTTTTTTTCATTCCTATTGCAAGTTTTACACCAAAAACATATTGTGATATATATCATTACCACCACCCATCACAATACATATTGTGATATGAAGTTTATGCCATATTGCACATCCTTACCATTACCCATTCATTATGTTTTACTTGGTTCTTCCTTTTCGAGTCATGGGTGTCACTGCTGCCACTGGTGCCACTGGTGCCCACACATCCAGCAGTTACTGTGCAAGAGGTGGGGTACACCCTTTACAGGTATCCAGTCCATCACAGGGCCACATGGAGACCAATGAGACAGACAACCATTTACGTTCTCACTCTCAACTAGGGACAATTTAGACCAATCAGTCTAATGTGCATGATTTTGGTATGTGGGAAGAAACCGGAGTACCCAGAGAAAACCCACTCAGCATGGTGAGAACATGCAAACTCCACCCAGAATGGCCCCCCAGCCAGGATTCAATTTGCAACCTTTTTGCTGAGAGGGGGCAGCTCTGCCAACAGCTCTTGATGGCTAACGAGAAAAAATACTGAGCAATAAGAAGAGCTCTGTTGCCTTAATTCTGCTTGAAATTTTAAATATTTAGTATGGGCTGTCTGAAAATGAAAATAGGTATGAATATATTAAATCGTCCTGGTCTTCCTGTGAATAAACTATGCAATTTATTTTTTGCTAGTTTTCTTTGTTCATCTGACCTATTTTTTTTTACAATTCTCATTTCTCAATCATGTTTCCATGATTTTCTTTGATATTATTGATTTTTTTTATAGGTGTACCATCCCAGGTGATGACTTCAAGTCTACATCAAGCCCCTGAGCGCTCCCATCAGGCATTTGATGGCTGCATTCATAATGTTCAGATCAATGGAGAGACTCAAGACTTGAGTTTTATGTCAACAGGAAGAGGACAATTGCATGGCATGGAAAGCAAGGTAAGCAAAGTTTTACAAAAAGACAGCATTTACATATAGTTATAGTTCATACTTTAATACAAATAGTACTTCAATAAATGTTTATTTGAACCATTGAAATGGTCAAAGTTTAATGAACAAATTAAATTCTTGATCTTCATTATATTTTCAAAATTCTTAATTCTTACTTGTATATTTTAACTTGCATCTGTCAGCAAAAAAAGGACATTTGGCAAAAATTGTAATCAGAATCAGCTTTATTTACATTGCACTGAAGCACAATGAAATTACATTTCAGTACAGCCCGTCCAAGAGAAACATAAACAGACATGGGGAGACGGAGGTAACTGAGGCTACCGGCCTTGAGAGGCACAACCCTTTTTCAGATAAGGAAAAATAAACACGAGGGGGAAAGTAGGTGTAAACAATACTCTAATTTTGCACTGTGTCCTAGGTGGGACACAGTGTGAAATTTGCACAAAAATGACCTCAGCACATGAAACGGCAACATACTGATATCATAATACATTTATGCATGAGCAGGCCTATGAGGGCTGTGAGTTGTCTGTGGACTACCAGAAAGTTCCATAGCCCTGATAAGAGATGGCACAGTGTCTATTAGCAAGCTCATCTCTGGCATAGATACACAAATATCCACAGTAGGGGAGGGATAGGAGAGTGGGGGGAGCAGAGTTTCTCATTCACATAAACAACCACAAGAAGTTTGAGATAGCTGCCGAATATAAGTCCGAGTGGGGAAGCCAAATTCAGATATTCATTCATTCATTCAACCTTTATTTAGACAGGTTAATCCCATTGAGCCTCAATGACTTATTTACAAAAGAGATCTGATTTCAGCAAAGAATGATGACAACAGAGGACAACAGCGACAACAGTAGACTGTTATAAAAAGGTATACAGATTTTTTCCTTTTTTTAATACAAATAAGATGGCAAAAAAGTAAAAACAGCTAGATTATAAGGCTAATGTAGAAAACTAAAAACAGGAACATGTCTGCATTAGTCCTTGCCAGGAGTCCAACAGATTCTTAAAGCCACTTAAGAGAGGTCAAGGTCAAGAGCTTCAAGTCTTTTTGCAAGATATTCCAGGAAACAGGAGCTGAGTAGGAGAAGGCCCTTTTGCCAAGTTCAGTCCGCACTGAGGGAATACTGCAGGTAATAATGTCCTGAGAGTGCACACTGTAGCTGCACTCATGCAGAGACATGTAGGAGGAGATGTATGAAAGCAGCAGACCAAGAAGTGATTTAAAGATGAAAATGTACCAGTGGGAGAGTATGTGTGAAGTTATTGATGTCCAGTTAACCAGTGAATATAGGGTGCAGTGGTGGGTATGACAATCACAGCCAGTTATGAATCTTAGTGCACCATGATAGACAGCATCCAACATCTGCAGGGTGCTTGTAGGAGCATTCATGTAAATAATGTCACTGTAGTCAATGGAGGGAAGGAAAGTCACAGTTACAAGGCATTTCCTAGCATTCAGAGTTAGACAGGATCTGTTTCTGAAAAAGAAACCCAGTTTAACTTTCAGTTTCTTTACTAGATTTTCCTCATGGATTTTAATAGAGAGATGCGAGTCAACCAAGATACCCAAATATTTATAGGAATCAACAAACTCAATGGGGACACCACTTGATGATAAAATCGGAGGAAGAACTTCTGGGACCGACTTCCTGTTTGAAAAAAAAATCCCTTTATTTTTATTGGCATTTAAGACAAGTTTGAGGTGGAACAAATCTGACTGGATGATGTCAAATGCAGATTGCAAAAGCTGGAAAGCCTTATCAACTGTTTTAGCCCAAGAATAAACAACTGTGTCATCAGCGTAGAAATGTAAGAAGGCGTCAAGGATACTCTGACCTACATTATCTATGTAGATTGTAAAGAGGGTGGGTCCTAAGACTGAGCCTTGTGATACACCATTGTTGACTGTTAAATAACTGGAGGAAGTATAATTATGTTGAACACATTGCCTCCGATCTGAGAGAAAGTTAGATAACCAACCAATGGTATGATCTGTGAAACCAATTTCTGAGAGCTTATGACACAAAATGTTATGATCCACAGTGTCAAAAGCTTTTGACAGGTCAAAGAAAAGTGCAGCACAATAATCCTTAGCATCCAGTGCTTCAACAACGTCATTAAGAACCTTCAGTGAAGGGGCCCCCTGTGAATAGCAAACAGCCATCAGTGTGCTAATGATCCATCATTAGGCTGCTGGTCCTCCTTGATCACGTGAGCAACTGGTTTTGGCTGTCAGCAGCAAACTGGTTGATCCACTACGAGAAGGTGCTATTTATAAGACTGAGCTGAATACAGCACCTGAGACTGAAGAAGTCTTTCAGATAAAAGACAAAACATTTCTACAATTTTTTTAATGTCCAGAGGACCAGATTTAACTTTTTTAGAATAATATGAATGGTTCAGAAAAGTCTCAGACCATAAAGCGTCACAAATCAAATGGGCAAACAAATCCGACGAGGTGACCCAACTGCACTTTGAGTTGGGTTGAGGGGGGCTCCAGCCCCCATGCAAAGATGGATGGATGCTCCCATGAGAAACAGAAGCTGGGTCCAGAATCAACAGGCAGAAACAGATAATTTGCAGCAAATATCCAAAAAGGCTTTGTCGTTTTCAATCAGTTTGACATGACTGTCAACAAGGAAGAGGGCCAGCAATGGAGGAGGGGGTGTACCAAAGAGACCACCTTATCACAAGCAAAACTGGTTTGTTCCACTTTGGATTAAGCTGTTGGGGAAGAATCAGTTTTGTTGTGTGTTTCCTTGACTGATTCAGTTCAATTCAGTTTATTTATATAGCACCAAATCACAACAAAGTTGTCTCAGGGCACTTTACAGGAACATTCACATACATAAAAGCCAATTAGTAAAGTTCTCTATCTAGAGAATCTATGAAATCCAGCAGACAAGTTGAATCTTGGCTTCGTTGCAGTCTCCCATCCTGACCAAGCACAGTGGCAACAGTAGAAAGGAAAAACTCCCTTTTAAAAGGAAGAAACCTCCATCAGAACTAGGCTCAGGACAAGCGGCCATCTGCTTTGAGAGGACAGGAAGGAGAGACAGACGAACATAGAATGTTAGGTCCAGGTGTATCTGAAACCCCCCCCCCCCCCCCTTGTTAAGGATAGAAAAAAATAATTACAAATACAAAACAGGGTTAGGGTTAGATGAAGTGACTGATGACTGATGAAGCCTTCTGGATCGAAGGCGAAATGTTTCAGCACAAAAAAAGAAACTGTCCAGATGACCTGACTGAAAAATGTTGTATTGTATACCTGGATTATTGAGCATGGACTTTGTTGTTTTCAACCAGTTTGACATGACTGTCAACAAGGAAGAGGGCCGACAATGGTGGAAGGGGCATACCAAAGAGACCATCTTATCACAAGCAAAACTGGTTTGTTCCACTTTGGAGTAAGCTGTTGGGAGAAGAATCAGTTTTGTTGTGTGTTTTCTTGACTGATGAAGCCTATCAGAATCAGAATAAACTTTATTGGCATTGCACCGAGATACAACGCGAATATGTACGTACAGTCGTCCGAAGATGGGCGGAGTGCACAAAGCTGCGGCTAAAATAATCAGCGCGGCCTTCTTATTCTTATTCAGAATAATATTTTGCTTAGATTTTCAGCACAAAAAAAAGAAACTGTCCAGATGACCTAACTGAAAAATGTTGAACTGAGTTTAGGGTAGAGAAGAGAACACTGGGGTTGTGAGAGCTGGATACAAATATTTCAGAGACGTATTTAGATTTAGCAGTTCTTACTGCTTTCTGATACGAATGCCAACTCTCTTTTAGCATTTGAAAAGAGACATTCAGCTTGTCTTTCTTCCACCTGTGCTCCGCCCTCCTGCACTGTTGTCTAGCAGCCTTAATGACATCATTCAGCCAAGGTTCTGATCTGAGTTTTGTTTTTCTGGTTTTTACAGGATCGACATGATCCAGAACCTTTAAGTAGACAGAGTTGAACTGGGAAGTTAGCTCATCAGTCGTGGTGGGAAACACTAGGGGATGATTCATCTTTTCAGAGTTAAAGACATTTGTGAAATGTGCGGCAGTGAGGCTGTTAATGGCCCAGCTGCAATGTGCAGAAGCGCACAGCTTTGGAGTTAGACGGGTGACGTGAACTCAAACAGGACTGGCATGTGGTCTGAAAACACATTATCACTGATTTTAAAACTACTAAAAGTCACATCGCATGTTAAAACAAGGTCCAGTGTATGTTCGCACTACTGGGTGGGACCATTTACATGCTGAGTTAGATTAAATGAGTCCAATAAATCTAAAAAGTCTTTAACCAAGGGCTTTTCCTGACAATATACATGAATATTAAAGTCCTCAATGATTAAAAACATGATCATATTTTGGTTTGATTTCAGCCAAGAAATCAAAATTCATTTATCAAATCCTTGTATCTTGGGGGGCGGTAGACAAGCGCGCACAGAGTCGAAGGCAACTGGCCAAGTTCAAAGATGCTCAGCTCAAAGCTGGACCAGGAAACCGGGATGGGCAGTTGTTTACAGTCAAAGCTTGATTTGAATATTTTTAATAATCCACCACCGCATCGGCCTGATGGCTGCGGGGCGTTAAAATACAGACAGTCCAGGGGTAATAATTCCGTCAACGTGCTGGACTCACCGACAGACATCCACATCTCTGTGATGCAGAGAAAGTCCAAATTGTGACCTTGGAAGTAGTCCCTGAGGATAAAAGTTTTGTTGGTAACGGATCTTGTATTGACCACACACATTCTGATACAATCCAAAGTGGACCCAGTGGCGGTGAAGGGAGCGCATGCCAGCGGCTACAGATTTTGAACATCAGCACTTCCAGGTCAGGTCATGTGCTACGCCGGTAGACAACTCCCATTGTTTACATGGTCTGGGCATGCGGGTAGCTGGCCAACAGCAGGGCCCCAGAAGCACCAGGGGTCCTGGAGGCAAGGATCAGATCCAGAACGAGCCCCATCATCCTTGGCAGAATAATCCACACAGTGCCTCAGTTTCACCAAAACTTCAGTGCTTTCCTCGACGTCTGCGGCGTCTCCTCTGGGGAGATGGGCCAGGGTCACAAAGCAGGAAGGCAGGTTTCCCAGACAGGATTGGAGGGCTAGAGTCCTGACTGCTGTGGAAAAGCTTTGCAAGCAATTATACAAATCTACAGAGCTCCAAAAGTGCCAGACTATCATATTGCAGATATGTGTAGACACATTCCATAACACACTGTACAACAGGCAAAAATAAAACCAAAGCAGAGAGCGATGTATGGCAAGTCCTACACACCAGCGCCATCTTGTCTCATGAAATGTTTCAACAAGTTTTAAATTTTTCATTTACATGTGATGCAAATGACAATAAAGAATCTCTGACTGATCTTATAAAATTAAGTCAGCTCCTATGGACGTTCAAAAACAAAAACGCAAACAAAAAATATGTAGAAACGTTTTGTCTTTCATCCGCAAGACTTCTTCAGTCTAATAAACCAGTCTAATAAAAGGACTTTAACGGTCAAATCTGCTGTATTTCATAAGTATTCACTAACTCAGTGCTCCAGGAGCACACAGACAGGGAGGATAAAATAAGGAGGAATGGTGTGCATTTCTTATAAATTTAACAAGAAAAGCACTTAAAACAATTATTTGTTTGCTCGAAATTATTGAAAAGGTGTGCCTCAGTTGAACTTTTACTTAATAAATACACTTTAATTGTCAAATTAGCTGCATTTTGCCGGTGCAGTGTAGTGAAATGAAACTGGTTTGATGGTTGCTTCAAGCAGCGAGCAGAACCAAGTTGTCTCTATGGCAAGTCGATTGTGTAATTAATAGCTGGTGAAGATTCTCAGTCATCCAGGACATGGTAAATTCAAAAAAGTTCAAGACAAAAATAATAAAGTATGAAGTATAATAAATAAAATCCAGTTGTTTTTGCATTGAACTCTTTTGAATTTGTCATTATAGCCATGTTTACTTATTACATGAAACAAGGGCTCGCCATACTGCTACTACTACTCTGCTGCCATCAAGTGACTGAAAGTGGTATTGTTCAATTTTCTTTCAGTCCGAATGAATGAAAACGGTCATATCTCAGACAATAATTGATTTATAAATATCGGAAAAAAATCCATAAATACATTGCTTCGACCTATAAGTCGCAGGGCATCCAAATTATGCCAAAAAACAAAAACACATATAGGGTGAAAAATAAGGTGGTTCAACTCCAATGCTGGTGAACACTTTGACATCACAGCACATACACTTTGCTAACAGTGTTATTTCCTTTTCTTTTTTTTCCACTAGGGTGATAGCATTCTTGTTGGATGTCATTCCTGTAGTGTCTGTGCACAAGGTACCTGCAGAGAGGCAGGAGAAATGGGGGTCACTTGTGATTGCCCTCCAGGTAGCAGTGGGGCTCTTTGTGATCAGACAATGGTCCCTATTCCCTGTCAGAACAACAGGTGAGCCATGAGAGTAAAGACAATAAAAGTTTATTTCTATCCAATGTCTACGAATGTTGCAAAAGCTGTAAAAGAAATGTCTATTAATAGCCAACTTACTTGACCAGCAGTTTTCCTTAAACCTTGTCTGTCTAGCTGACTTAAAGCAACTGTCTGTAAACCAAGGACAACTCTCAGCACATTTTTGTTAATTTTTTTATTTTCTTCTTCCTCCTGCTTTAGATGTGTCCATGGTCTATGTGTGATAAAGGGTCAGTCCTATAGTTGCCAATGTAATGAAGGCTACCAGGGTCAGTACTGTGATCGACAACGGGAGCCTCCAGCCTGCAGGGGGCACCACTGTGGACGAGGGGAGTGTCACATATCAGAGAGAGGAGAACCTGTCTGCCACTGTCAACCAGACTATACCGGACCAACCTGTGACGCGGGTAACACTAGAAAAAAAACATGGAATTAAGTATATATTTTAGGGGAAACAAATGCTCAAATTTCTATCATTTGCAGAGCTCACTTGCCGGGGTGAAATGGTGAGGGAGCTGATAAAGCGCCACCAAGCCCTGAGAACATGCACGTCTACTAGCAAGATTCCCCGTATGGACTGCCTGAGGTCCTGTCAGGCATCAGCACCCCGGGGTATTTGCTGTGGCATTACCAAAACCAGATTGAGAAAGGTGGTGTTCCACTGCACTGACGGCACCTCGTATTCAGAAGAGATGGAAATTGCTCTGGAATGTGGCTGCTCCAGATGTTCATTGTAACAGCACAGCAGTTTGTTTGCTTGTTCTGCAACACAATGTGAATTCAAAAAGTCAACAAGACTGAGATTTTATTTTTTTTCACACTGATAAACAGAGCACTCCATGAACAACTTTCACATCCTGTGTGGTTGCTACCGACAAGCTGTCAAAAAAAAAAAAAACATATACAAAGAAAACAAAAAAATGGGACATGTGTGATTTTTGACAGAAAACATATATTGTAAAATATGAGAAAAAAACATAGAACTTATTTTTATTATGGATTTTTCTAAGCTGATAAAATGACTGTTTTTGATATGTTGATTACATAATGTGTCACATAGTATGAAACTATTTTCTCCTTTGAAAGAAGAAAGAACTACAAAGCAAACTAGATTAACACTCCTTAAAATATATGAACTAAAATGTGAAAGTCTATATAAATTTTTACCCTAACCAAATTAAATTTATGTATATGAAGTTCATTTGCATGATGGTAATGTGAGCATTGATGCATGCGGGAGATTTTGGTTTTAAATATCTGTCAATAGAAGCTACATCCTTCCACACAAGGAGACAATGGCATTCTTTGATTGTCCCCCATCTTGGAGGGTAAACAAGAACTGTATGTGCCTTGCCAATCTGCTTCTCTATACAATGGGCATCATCCTCATGTTTTAGTTCACACAAAAGACTCTTCACAGAGATGTTTTAACTTTTTTTAATTCTAATATGGAGTTATTCTTGATGTTGTGCACCAGACTTGGTTGTCATATCTGGCTTGAAATATATGAGTGAGAATCAAATCAACAAGAAGAAAATGTTCCTGTATTTTGTGTTTCCTCATCTTTGCCAGTCACCCCTTATTGTTTCTCCTCCCTGTGTTCCAGCTCTGTCTCACCTGTGTGCAATTCAATCACTCACAGGTGCCTGTCATTTCACCTTCATTAGTGTCTGTATATATTCAGCTCCTTGGTGTCTTGTCAGTGTCTCTGGATTGTCCTTTTAACAGCTTTGTCATTTGTCTTCCTTAGTGTTCTCCATGTAGTAAGTTAGCTACCCTAACAGCATTTTCTTTAGTTTATTTAGAAAATAAACATTTTACTTATTTTACTGGAGTCTCTTGTCATCTTCCTGCACGTGGATTCCCACACATACAGCAGACCATGATAGTTACTTTATAAAGCGATATAAAAAACTAAAAACAGGAACATGTCTGCATTGTTTTTTGCCATGAACTTCACAGTTGTTTGAAGCCACTTAAGAGAGGTCAAGGTTGAGAGCTTCAGATTAGTGATGAGCAAATTAAGCTTTTATGAAGCATTGAACCAGTTGGGCTAATTGTTTCAAAAATAGGTTCATTTGTTGAAGCTTCAGTTACAGTGACCTCTTGTGGCATTTTGCAATGCTGCTGACAAATTAGGCATTCTGTTTTTGGTGGCACACACTGAAGAACTTCAGTGACTAGTGTTAAAGAAACTACTTTACTGTGGTAAAAACATTTTTTTTTTTTAATTTGTCAACTTTCTGTGTTGTCTGGTTTGAAATTTTATTTATGCTTACATGTTTTTGAATAAAGATTAATAAATGTGCATTGAAGAGATTTAAAAAAATGTTGCAATGGTATTGTGCTTGTGTAACTGTGGCAGAGTCCGAGTCTTTATCATTCTTAAAAATAACAATGAAATGATGTCTCCAGCATCTCCATGTTTGGCACTGAAGTGTCTAATCATAGAGGAAGTATCATGATGCTTCAGTTCAGTTGAACACACCAAACACTGCACCTGCTGAAATACACTAATGGAAATAAAAAATTAATTTGAGCCCATACTGATATTTGATTATTAAAATCACATACATCATTTTACTGTAATTATATTAAATACATGGGTTAAATGGGTTAGATAATGTCTTCACTGCTGAACATTATAACTTTTTTGACATTTAAATGCCAAAACCACCTTATCATGAGCAGAATGAAATGTTCCCACATGTTAGAACAACCTCTTTTCCTGGCTGGCTCTATAATTACTCAATTTCAAATAACAGCAAAAACACATCTACTCTCCAACACATTGCAAACATTTTAGAGCTGTTTCATAGTGTTGAGCGCTCTCAATTCAAAACTGTCTCAACCTGTCACCTGTCAGAATCGAGACGAGTCAGTGCCAGGGAATCAGCTGTTTGGACCGCGAACCAGTCAAGAGATTCATTCCAACAACGAAACGGTTTGTGTTTCAGACGTCACGTGTCATGTGACTTTTTCCGCACCAAAACCGGCTCCGAAGCAGTGGTTCGATGTAATTTTACTGCAGGGTTCAAAGCATGTTTTGAAGCTTTTGTTTCATACTACCATCACTGCTTCAGATCTTTTTGCAAGGTTTCTAGGATACAGGAGCGGAGTAGGAGAAGGCCCTTTTGCCTAGTTCAGTCTGCACTGGGGGAACACTGCATGTATTAATTTCCTGCGAGTGCACGCTGTAGCTGCACCCACATAATGACATGTAGGAGGAGATGTATCAAGGCAACAGACCAAGAAGTGATTTAAAGTTGAAAATGTACCAGTGAGAGTCTGTGTGAAGTTAGTGATGATCAGTTCACCAGTGAATACAGTGAATACCATGTTTGATGAATTATGATGTCTACAAAAGTAACAAAACAAACATCCTGTGATTTTTTTAAAACTGAGTTTAAAATGGTGTCTTACAGTTTAGGTCTGTTCAATGCCCTGAGACAACTTCTGTTGTGACTTGGTGCTATATAAATAAACTGAACTGAATTAATTGAATTGTTTCTGATCAAAAACTTAGAGCTTCAATTTGATCATAAAACAATATATTTTGTAAGGTGTTTCAAGTGTTGCTTTTCTAAAGCCATTTGACAGAGTCTGATTTTAACTAAATAATTTAAACATCTGAAAGAAAACTACTATGGTACATAGCTGTTTACTAATACAAATCAAGTATAGCAAAATTAGTATATGCAATTACTACTGCACTGTTTACAACAGAAGCTAGTGGAGTCAACATTGCAGTTTTTTCAGGTCTGGTACTTAGAGTTTGCAATATATCACTGTTAATTTTATCTGTCAAAATTGGAGTTTCCAACTCCACTTTCGTCTGTGTAATTCTTGGTACTTTTTGTTCTATAGATTCTAAAACTTTTTATTCTCACCTAGTTCTTCTTGGTTGCATTTCTGTGCTCTTCTTTTTGTTGAGCCATTAATTTTCACTTTCTCCACTTATTTTTTTTTACCTCTTTCTGTGTATGGGAGACTGCATCGAAGCCAAGATTAATCTTGTCTGCTGGATTCCTTAGATAGAGAACTACTAATTGGCTTTTATGTATGTGAATGTTTCTGTAAAGTGCCCTGAGATAACTTTGTTGTGATTTGACGCTATATAAATAAACTGAATTGAATTGTGTCTTGTGCACGTGTTTTTCTTTGATTATATTGTGCCCTTCTGTTCTGTTACTAGAGGAATGGTTATTTGTTGTGAACATATTACATCTCAGCCACCAGTTATTGACAATAAAAATAGCTGGTGAATCACACGTATAAGACCTAGATTTCTAAAAATTATGTGGTTATTTGATATATGATAATAGTTGCTTTTGTTGAATGTTGAAATTAAATTACTATCAAAACCATGGCATACTTGAGAGTATGGATTATTTTGATCATATAGATTTTTGCACATTTGAATTTGTTAAAAAAAAAAAAA
>NC_056501.1:17806-29383 GCF_014905685.2 Nematolebias whitei | reverse complement strand
GCTAGTATCACTCAGCCCTCTGTGAACAGTAAACAGCCATCAGTGTGCTAATGATCCATTGTTAGGCTGATGGTCCTTCTTGAGCATGTGATCAGCTGGTTTTGGTTGTCAGCAGCAAACTGGTTGATCCACTCTGAGACGGTGCTATTTAAGAGGCTGAGCTGAATACAGCTCCTCAGACTGAGGAAGTCTCTCGGATGAGAGACGAAACGTTTCTACATTTTTTGTTGATTTGCTTTGTTTTGTTTTTTTGAATGTCCAGAGGACCAGATTTAACTTTTTTAGATTTTTCTACCTGGATTATTGAGCATGCATCAGGATATCTCAACAACCTAGTTCCATCTTGTATTACAGATCTTATTGTTCCACATTTTCTTAACAGAGCACTTCGCTCTCAGGCTGCAGGTTTACTTGTGGTTCCTAGAGATTACAAAAACAGAATGGGAGGCAGAGCTTTCTGTTATCAGGTTCCCCTCTTGTGGAACCAACTTCCAATCTCTGTCTGTGAGGCTGACACATTATCCAGTTTTAAGACTAGGCTTAAGACTTACCTTTTTGCTAAATCGTATAGTTAGGGTCGGTTTGGGTTTCCTGAGCTGTCCCTTAATTATGCTGCTATAGGCTTAGACTGCTGGAGGACAAACTGATCACACTTTTCACTCTGCTACTGTCTTTACTTACTCTGCTCAACCTGTTTTGTATTTGTAATTATTTTTTTCCATCTCAACATGTGGGTTTTTTTTGTCTTTCAAATACACCTGGACCTATATCTGGATGTATTGTTATGTTTGTTTGTCTCTCCTTTCTGTCCTCTCAAACCATCCGGTCAAAGCAGATGGCCACTTGTTCTGAGCCCGGTTCTGAGCCTGGTTCTGCTGGAGGTTTCTTCCTTTTTAAAGGGAGTTTTTCCTTTCCACTGTTGCCATTGTGCTTGCTCAGGATGGAAGACTGCAAAAAAGCCAATATTCAACTTGTCTGCTGGCTTCCTTAGATAGAGAACTTTACTAATTGGCTTTTCTATGTATGTGAATGCTCCTGTAAAGTGCCCTAATACAACTTTGTTGTGATTTGATGCTATAAAAATAAACTGAATTGAAATGAATTGAATTAGCTCCTGAAAGTAATCCTTCCATCTTCCAGTCACACTTTCCTCACTTGTTAAGACATTACCATTCCTATCTTTAACAAGCCTAACGTGCTGCACATCCTTTCCAGCCTGATCCCTCTGTCTTGCCAATCAGTACAAGTCCTTCTTTAGTGTCCAGCCTCCCATACAATTCATCATATGCCTTCTGCTTTTGCTTAGATACCTCCCTTTTTGATCCTTGTCCAATCTCCTTATATTCCTGTTTCCTCTTTTCAGTTGTCATATTTCTTCTTGGCTACCTTTTTCTTTGAACAGTGTCATGCACTTGACTATTCCACCACCAGGTTTCCTTATCATCCATTCCCGGGTTTTGGCACCAAGTTGTTACGAACAAGAGATGGCTGCGGGTCTCCAGTTACCCAAAAGCCCCCTCTCAGCCCCAGAACCCACCTCCAGCCCTCGTCACTCCCCCCGGCTTGAACCTCCCTCAGAAGTTGCAACTCACACTAACAATAAATCAAGGAAACATGAATTCAGTTTTACCAATTGTATTAAAATCAAGGCAGGAAAAGGTTACAGTTTATAGCGCTGGCCTCTACGGTCTGTGACGTGATCACAAATCGGTAAGGCAGATGTCCCGTGTCATTACTCATTTATAGGGCCCTAGACTCCTCCTTCACAGAAGGGAAGCACAACCTGTCATGTTTATGAGGGGGCGTGACTAAGTGTGATCTCAGTGGATCTTGCGTGGTTTGACGTGTAAGGAAAAATGAGACGGTGCTTCAAAAGTCTTTCTACGTGATGAAGCAAGCAGAAATAAACTCTATTCCTTGACGGATATTGAATCCCTAGGAGATATCCTGATGCATGCTCAATAATCCAGGTAGAAAAATCTAAAAATGTTAAATCTGGTCCTCTGGACATTCAAAAAACAAAACAAAGCAAAACAACAACAAAAATGTAGAAACGTTTAGTCTTTCATCCGAAAAACTTCCTCAGTCTGAGGTGCTGTATTCAGTTCAGTCTTATAAATAGCACCTTCTCAGAGTGGATCAACCAGTTTTGCTGCTGACAACCAAAACCAGCTGCTCACATGATCAAGGAGGACCATCAGCCTAACGATGGATCATTAGCACACTGATGGCTGTTTACTATTCACAGAGGGCTGAGTGATACTAACAATAACAGCATTGTAAGAGGGGGGCAGTTGAACACGGAGGCCTCCACCCCTGTTTAATGATGGACGATTTTTTTTCACAAAGATGGCCTCTTTTACTCCTCTCTCAAACCATTGTTCCTCTCTATCAAGGATTTGAACATCTTCATACCGGAAAGAGTGACCTCTGACTTGTAGATGAGTGTAGACCTCAGGCCCTATTTATATGGACACGATGGGGGGAAACATAGGTTTTTTCGTATTTTAATTAGAGGAAAAGATTTGCATTGACACGATCAGATTTAGTGTTTACATGCATGCGGAGGAATTCCCCCCCCCCCCCCCCGCCCTCCCAAATCCGCTGTAGTTACCATGCCAGGTCATTAGTTGGAGCTGTGAATTTTGTACATTCACCTAATGCGCATGCGTGCTGCCTTGGCCCGCTCCTTTCCTCTGGCTAAAAGCTCAGCTAATAACAACTTAACAAGTTAAAGCTGGACTTTGGCTGGATTGTGGATAAGAGTCGACAGATATGATGCCAAGCAGGACTGCTTCGTCGAACAGCTCCACACCGGTCACTGAGTGGACCAGAATCGAGTCGACGATGTTGGACTTTACTCCACAATAATCAGTAGCTGATTTACAGCCGGTAAATCAACGTTCTTAATACTGTTAGCTTGTGTTTACTTTGGTTACAAAACAACCAACTGAGTTTTTATTTTTTCCTGTAAGAAGAAGAAGCTATCTCCCACCAGGCGGACCGGTTCTGAACGAGGCTTGGCCCAGGTGCAGTGCAGGAAGACGTCGAAGAGAGAGATGTTGCATGAACTATTTTTTTAAAATTCCCCTCAGTTCTTTTATTCAATCCATTAAATGTTTTAAGCTGCATTAATCAAAGGAGTGACAGCTTGAATGAGCCAGATGGACAATGTGGGACCAGATTCCAGGATGAAAACAGAGCGGATTCCAGTTCATTAATATAGTTTACAGTTAACGTGTTTTTAATGGTGTGTTCAGTTTAATTATCAGTGTTTGTGTGACATACAGTTAGTGGTGTTGAATAAATAAATAAAAATTAAACCTGATGTCTTCATTTTCAACTTTAATAACATGCAATATGTTTAGCATAATTTTAATCACATAATTTGAATTATATAATGTCTATGTAACTTCATTTAGCTTAGAGAGCTTCATTATATATCTCAAACTTAAGATAAATACTGTTTATTATTATTAAACTTGTTATTTAGCACATTTAGTATGTTATAGTGCAACGCGACATGTGCGTGTGCCTCGTTCTATAAACAGCGACATTAGAACTGGATCCGACTGTGTCTCTTCCAACACAGATGTCGGTCACAGCACCTGGAATCTGATGTTCATTCAACCTTTATTTAGACAGGTAAATCCCATTGAGCCTCGAGGACTCATTTACGAGACCTGATTTCAACAAAGAAAGATGACAACAATGGACAACAGCAACAACAATAAACAATTATAAAAAGTAATACTGCAGATTTTTTTTTATTTTTTTTTTTACAAATATCAATCAATCAACCTTTATTTATACAGGTAAATCCCATTGAGCCTCAAAGACTCATTTACAAGAGAGACCTGATTTCAACAAAGAAAGATGTCAACAATGGACAACAGCAACAACAATAAACAGTTATAAAAAAGCCTACTACAGTTTTTTTTTTAACAAATAGGATGGTTAAAAGGAAAAGGTAACAAAACAAAAAACAGCTAGATTCCAAGACAAATGTAGAAAACTAAAAACAGGAACATGTCAGCATTGGACCCTGCCAGGTGTCCAACAGATTCTTAAAGACACTTAGAGAGGTCAAGGTCGAGAGCTTCAAATCTTTTTGTAGATGTTCCAGGAAACAGGAGTGGAATAGGAGAAGGCCCTTTTGCCTAGTTCAGTCCTCATTGAGGGAACACTGCAGGTAATAATGTCCTGAGAGCGCACTCCGTAGCTGCACTCACGCAGAGACATTTAGGAGGAGATGTATGAGGGCAACAGACCAAGAAGTGATTTAAAGATGAAAATATACCAGTGAGAGAGTCTGCGTGAAGTTAATGATGTCCAGTTAACCAGTGAATACAGTGTGCAGTGGTGGGTACGATAATCACAGCCAGTTATGAATCTTAGTGCACCATGATAGACAGCATCCAACATCTGCAGGGTTCTTGTAGGAGCGTTCATGTAAATAATATCACCATAATCAATTGAGGGAAGGAAAGTCACAGATACAAGGCGTTTTCTAGCATTCAGGGTTAGACAGGATCTGTTTCTGAAAAAGAAACCTAGTTTAACTTTCAGTTTCTTTACCAAGTTTTCCACATGGAGCTTAAAAGAGAGATGTGAGTCGACCAAGATACCCAAATATTTATAGGAATCAACAAACTCAATGGGGACACCATTTGAGGATAAAATCGGAGGAAGAACTGCTGGGACCAACTTCCTATTTGAAAAAAGCGTCCCTTTGGTTTTGTCGGCATTTAGGACAAGTTTGAGGCGAAACAAATCAGTCTGGATGATGTTGAATGCAGATTTCAAAAGCCGGAAAGCCTTAGCAACAGTTTTAGCTCGACAATAAACAACTGTGTCGTCGGTATAGAAATTTATGGATGCATTTGGGATGTTTTTACCTACATTATGTATGTAGATTGTAAAGAGGGTGGGTCCTAAGACTGAGCCTTGTGGTACACCATTGTTGACTGTTAAATAACTGGAGGAAGTACCATTATGTTGAACACATTGCCTCCGGTCTGAAAGATAGTTAGAGAACCAACCAATGGTGTGATCTGAGAAACCGATTTCTGAGGGTTTATGATACAAGATGTTATGATCCACAGTGTCAAAAGCTTTAGACATGACTAAGAAAAGTGCAGCACAATAATCCTTAGCATCCAGTGCTTCAACAACATCATTAAGAACCTTCAGTGAAGCAGTGGTTGTGCTGTGTTGTTTCTTGAAACCAGATTGATGTGGAGGTAAGATGTTAAATGAGTCCAGGTAATTTTTGATTTGAGAGTTTCAGTTTTTCTAGAACCTTGGCTAAAATGCAGAGTTTAGAGATTGGTTGATAGTTGTTCAGTTAGGTGGGGTCTCCTCCCTTCAGCAAAGGAAGAACAAAGGCTGTTTTCCAAGTGTCTGGGATGGAGTTTTGTCTTATGGAGAGATTGAAGATGTGGGTCACAGGGAATGTGATGATATGAGTGGCCAGCCTTAAGAAATAAGGTGGAAGTTCATCTGGACCTGCAGATTTCTTAGGATCAAGATCTATTAACAGTTTATTGACCTCACTGACTGAGAATGGAGAAAAAGAGAAGCTGTGATTAACTGAGGATTGACTTGTAGGAGGGATTTGATTTGTAGAAGTTTGGTTATTAAGTGAAGTGGCTGATCTTCCATTAGTAACTGTGTCAAATAAAGAACCAGAAGCAACAAAATGTTTGTTGAGACAGTTCAGGATCTTGTGCTTATTTGACACAGGAACAGAGTTAATGAGAAGTTGTGATGGGAGGTCAGATGATTGGGGGGTGCCTGAGAGAGATTTGATGGTTTTCCAGAATCTGTTAGGGTCATTTAGATTTTTGGAGGTCTGAGATAAGAAATAGTTGCGTTTTGCTGCTTTGACAGCAGTTGTGCATTTATTTCTCATCTGTCGAAAACTCAACCAATCAGTGTCTGAGCCAGATTTTCTCGCTGCGGCCCAAAGATGATCTCTCCTGTGTAGGAGGTCAGCTAGTCTGGAGTAAACCAGGGGCTGTCTCGTCCCTTTATTCTGAACTGACAAAAAGGAGCATGTATGTTCAGGAAATAAATGAAATTATTATGGAAATAGTTCCAAGCAGAGTTCACGTCATCAGTTAACAGAATACGATGCCAGTCAAAGTGAGACAGATCCCAGAGGAATGACTGTTCACAAAAATGTTTCAAATCCCTTTTTTGAATTAATCTGGGCTTAGAAGGTGGAAGTTTAATATCTTTCAAAGCAGCTGTCACACAGTGATCACTCAAAAGATCAGCGAATACGCCTGTACCAGGGAATTTGTGAGGCATATTAGTTAGAAACAGGTCTAAGATGGAGGAATTTTGAGGATAGTTTATATTTAATCTAGTGGGAGAATTGATAAATTGGGTAAGATTAAAAGTCAAGCAACATTCCTTGAATTTATCACAGAGGGGGGGTTGACTTACACCAATCAATGTTGAGATCTCCAGCCAAAAAGATCTCTTTGAATTTTAAATTACCAAGAAATTCCTTCATGGCAGTTAATGCCTCAGGTGAAGCTGTGTGTGTGTGTGTGGGGGGGGGGGGGGGGCGATAGCAGCAGACTACAGTTAAAATCTGGCCTCCATTCAAGGTGATATTTACAGATAAGGCTTCAAACTGGTTTGGAATTGTTTTAGAAGACACAAGACTAGAAACCAGAGAATCTCTAATGTAAATAATGACTCCACCCCCCCCCCTTTTTTGACGATCACAGCGGTAGATGTTAAATCCATTGATTGCCACGTCATTATTCATTACAGATTTGTTGAGCCAGGATTCAGAAATAAAGATAACATCTGCCCCAGAAGAACTGACCAGGATTTTCAAAGCATCCAGTTTTTTCAGAAGGCTACGAGCGTTTACATGCAGAAAATGAAGCCCAGAGGCGTTTTTAAAGTCATTTGGTGTGCTATAATTAGTGGGGGGTCCAGGGTTGGGCTGAATCCCTGAGAGCAGTAACAACATTATTATCAGACATTTTCTTGAGTTTTTTGTGACTGATGTGTAATTACAGGAGTTAACAGTGTGACAATTAGCCCCCATAATCGAACCATGAGAAACATTAACGAAGACGCGATCATTCAGAACCCAAAAAAAGTGAAAGTTGCAGTGATGGACAGATTCAGGTGTATTAAGAAGATTCAGTGACTCCAGATAATCTGAGAACTGAAAATAGTGACAGTAATATGAATGATGCAGAAAAGTTTCAGACCATAAAACGTCACAGTTCAAATGGGCAAACAAACCCGACGAGTTGGCCCAACTGCAGTTTGAGTTGGGCTAACGGGGGCTCCGGCCCCCCAGTGAAGAAAGAAGGATGGATGGATGGATGCTCCCATGGGAAACAGAAGCTGGATCCAGAACCAACAGGCTGAAACAGAAACTGATAATTCGCAGCAAATAGCAGAGCGAGCTGCCAGAAAATCCTCCTGAAGTAAAAGGTATGATCCAAGCTCGTTTCGGGTCAACAGGGGCCAACAGCGTGATCCGGAATAAAATTAATTATTATCCAGGTGAGTTTGGATGGAGGCCTGCAGCAGCTCCGATACAAACTCCGAACTTCTCTCAAGCACCACGCAGATCCGCTCCTTCACTCTGCTCCTCCGCTTCTCAGCACCCGACAGCACGGGGCACCCCCGGTGAAAAGCGAGACTGACCGGAGAGGCTGAGGCTGAAGTCGGCAACTGGTCCGGTCCGGTTCTGCTCCAGTTCGGCTCCGGCGCTCCAAGCACGAGAGATGAAGAGGCTGAAGATATCCCTGGCCCGGTTCTGCTCCGGTCTGGCGGCCCAGTCCGGCGGCGCGGTTCTGCTCCGGTCTGGCGGCCCAGTCCGGCGGCGCGGTTCTGCTCCGGTCCGGCGGTGCTTCAAAGCACCGGAGCGTCTCCTCCAGGTGAACACAACAACTCCACGGAGGTGGATCATCCTTCGGTAAAAGTAACAGGCTGCTCACTGAAGCTGAGACCGGCTCTGTTGAAGACGAAATCCCCCACAGCCACCTCGGTTCGGTTCTGGTCCAATTCGAGGGACACAGGTACACAGGTATAGGATGGCTAAAAGAAAAAGGTAACAAAAAAACAGCTATATTCTAAAGCCAATGTAGAAAACTAAAAACAGGAACATGTCTGCATTGCTCCCTGCCAGGAGTCCAACAGATTCTTAAAGCCACTTAGAGAGGACGTAGATTAACTACAAGATTAACAATATATTCTATCAGTTGTAGTTCAGAAAGCACTGTTCACTGCCATGTTGATAGAAATATGCCGTCGGTCTGCGTGTGTGCATGTGGTTTAACACAAAGCCTCAGTGGGAGATGTTTACATTATCAGCGCGCGGTCAGCGAAAAACTTCCACTCTGGAAGGTGGGTTCAGAAACCTCCATATTCAAAGAAGGGGGGGGGGGGGTCACTGGCAAAATATTTAAAAGCCTTTTTACCCAGTTCAGTTCTGACCTTTGGGACCTGCATGAAAATGATGTCCTGAGAGCGCAGACTATAATATTTAAAAATTCTAGGTAAAAGTGAACACAAATATGTAGGAAGATGCCCAAAGATGCATTTATAGATAATAACCAGCAAGTGAGAAAGTGTAGATGAACATATCCTGTGATATATTCATAAATTAAACGGATTCATTCATTTTTCTGGACTGAATAATGTCGTGCGTTGAATTTAATAAAATGTATCGTGAGACGTTAATTTTCTTTGACCCATCAAAATGAATGCGGTCATTTATTTACAGAATCAAAGTTTAACATCACACATTTACATTAATTTGGCAAATTGAAAATAACAACATGGCTAATTTAGCAAGTTTTACAAGGAAGACCATACGGCGATGGTTGAAAACCTTGCTTCACAACAGACATTTCTGAAAATATCTGGAATGATTTCTAGCAGATAGAAGGGTTTTAAAGATGGAAATGAAGTTTAAGTTGAGAGAAAGGATGGATGAGGGAAATGTGTGTGTCGGCATCAGAACGGCACTCTCCGGTGAGTTCCCAGCTTCTTCCCCGGTACACTTAGGTGGTATAAATCAACTCTTTACCTGGAGATGTCTCCACTGGTACGAAGTTCCATTTAACGTGCCCTTTCAGCGTCTCCGTAGGAACAGCTGTGAATCGTCCGAAGTAGTGACGGTACTTGTTCGACACAAGTTCACCTCTTAGTGGAGTCACATGAGTGGAGTCCGTCAGAAGTTCCACTCAGAGGTGGAAGATGTCATAATCCCCACAAGACTCGGAAGAGCTCTGGATCATGCCTGGACTTCTGTTCTCCCAGCACTGGAGCTGCAAACGACTGAAGCCCCTAGCAACTCTCCACTCGACTGGTTTGAACTAGGAAGTACCGACATTTAAAGAACTCTATTTCCGGTTCATTTGGGAGGTTCCTGATTGGTCAATTCGACCAAACAGAGGTGTGTTTTTGTGATGTAAGAGGTTATTAAAAGTCAAGGGAAAAAGATTAGATTGTTTAAGAACAGACAGAAGATATTATGAAGAACTCAGACTTCATGGAGTCAATTCTCTAGTATCTTGCTGTAAAAGTTAAACATGACATTTCTTTTTCAGTAAACTTGCAGTTGACCGAAACTTGACCTTTGACCAACTTACACAACTTGCTCATTGAAGACAGAAAATCAGACAATGCATCATTAACCTGATTTCTACTTTGAATGAGGATAAAAATCACTAATACTGTTTCACAGTTGATTTAAAAATGATTAGTTCACTTCAACATTTAAAAATGGTTTGAACTAAACACAATTTGATTATCAAAACATTTGTAAAATAGTAATGATAATAGAAAAAGAGAGTGTTCTTTCAATTGATCAGTGCAGGACACTTAGAAAGTCTTCTGGATGGACTTGATCTTGTGTTTCTGGACTCAAATCAATGAAACACAGTTCTTGTTCCAGGCAGGCCCTCAAGGCCAGATTTTGACCTGAGGCTTAGTTCACTACAGTCCCCCCTTTGGAAATCATCGCCTGTCCATGGGGATGAATTCCAACATGAACTTACGCCTTCGAATGTCCCTGGTCTTGATGTAATCCAGCAAGGAAAACAAAAGTCAAAGGGGGTAATCCACAATGTTTTTGGTAATTCCATTGTGTTGATGGTAATTCCATAATGTTGTTGGTAATTCCATTGTAGCAATGCTTTAACCCCTTGGAAACAGAGTCTGTAATCCATTTGAAAAAGTCATATAATCCACAACGGTAAATCCACAACGAATGGAGGTGTTGATTGATCAGCATACAGAGGGGTTCCCTTGGATTGAACTGAAGATGCGGCCACTGGATGAAGAGTGGAGACCAACGTCAGGATTGCAGGTCTCCTCCAGCGAAGGTCGTCGCTGGGTGGATGTCCAGTCGATGCCGTTCTGGGTCAATGTGACATGCAATTATGTGGTTTAAGGTGGGCTTATGAAGGGGATTTTACATAAGGCCTTAAACTATATGCACCTGGTGTGTAAGCTATTATGATTGGGAACAGCTACAGCTACCAGTTAAAGGGTGGAACATGCTGAAAAGGGTAATAATAGGGATTTATACCTATAGAAGAGTGTTCCAAACTATTTTTCCATTCCTAACTTGGTTTAAGTTAGATTTACATGGTAGAATATAGTTTAATTGTTGTCTTTTAGACGAACGACTTGAGATTGGGTGTTTGGTTTCCCATAAATGTTTTTGGAAGTCTATGGCGAGACTCATCAAAAAGAATTATCTATCCCCCCGAATAGAATTGTTCGAGTAGGTTCGGCTTAAGCGTTGTGAGACCAATGTAGATTATGATACTTAAGGTAGCATTAATCTACATTGACTCCGCAAAGATGGCATTTTAACGAATGAACTGCATGTTGGCATGGTTAAAGGCCTCTTAGTCTCTAACTTAACTACACACAAAATTCATTCTTGCTTGGGGTGTTCAGAAACAATACCAAAAACCAATTAAACGATGTCTCAACATCGACAAAAACAGTGACTAAGCAACCAGTTAAACAACGTTTCAACATTGACAAAGACAGTGACTAAGCAACTAGAAAACGACGTTTCGGTGCGCCACTCACTCTGGATGTCAGATTTGCTCACGTTATCGCGTCTGGTAGCATTACCCTAACTGGCGTCACCCCCCTTCGGTCATGGGAGACCGTGAACACGGGTGAGGACGTCGCTCCATGAGCTAAAGTTAGGCTGTCCTTGAGTAGTTTTAACTGTTTGCGCAGCTGAAAGAGGACTTTAAGGTCTGGATTGGAATCCAGTTCGCCTTTCGATGGAGTGTATTTGTCTGGGTCAGTCAGATACAGTATCATCGATTTAATTGCAGGATCATCCAACTTCTGGAGTTGGATGATGTCTGGGTCAGGTGAAAATGGCTTTTCATATTTTAAAAGAACTTGGCGAAGTTTGTCTCTTTCTTCATCAGATGTCAGAGCGTCGGCTTGGGCGACCACCTGTTCAATCTGTGATGAGACTGATAAGGGTTCTTGCTCCTTGGGGAGCTCTAACGAATCCTTTTCTGAGTCGTCGGACCTGTCTATGGGTAAGACACC
>NC_056501.1:16396-17706 GCF_014905685.2 Nematolebias whitei | reverse complement strand
ACTCCCAGAACTGGAATGCCTAGTTCAAAATCATGAAAATCAGGTTCTGAGTGTTCAGCTTGCGATGACTCATCATCGTTTGTGTGTGAGTTTAACCCCCCTTCGTCCGATGAGGGGTTGTTGGAGGCCACAACAATAATGTCTTGGTGTGTTTCACCGACATCTGTAATGTTGTCATTCGCGCCTTCAGATTTAGTAGCAATCACATCACTACACAGTGCTCCGGGTTGGATTCCCATTTCAGCGTTTTTCAAAGTTTCTAAAAACCTGCGCATTTTCTCTGTCTCTTCCGAGCTCAGAGGTGTAGGGCCTTGTTTCTGGAACCTTTGTGATTTTATCGCCTCGGTTCATTTCGTTCGAGGTGGGGGAGGGTTAGGTACGTCTTTTGGGGGTTCCTTTTCGGACTTCCCCTGATAATATGGGTCCTCTTGGTTCCCATATCTTTGCGTCCTATGCACACCCCATTTACGATAATCACGTACATCCTCTGAAAGAGGAGCTTTTTTGTCCCAGCGTGCACCTTCATTACGCGGTCTGTTAGTTTGAAAATACTGCCTTTTCTCGCCCGTTTTAGGAGGAGGGGTCAATGCACGCCGTCCTTCCATTTCTAGGGAGTGGGGTTTAACCTTTATACCAGGAAACACCTCTATGGGCATCTTAGTATGAGAACATGCCTCAAACACATTCACAGCACACTGTTTAATCTCATTGATGGATTTTTCTCTGAAATTTGCCATAATTTGTACTGACATGCGTATGTCAGTGTGGAGATTTTTGCTGAAAACATATTTAAAACCTTCTTCTTCCTCCATTCCGGTTTCATTTCTGTAACCAAAATAAGCTTGGAAGATTCTTTTGTAATAGACTTTTGGATGTTCATGCTTGCCCTGCGTGACCTTGTCAGCAGCTGGGAAACCAGCAGGTCCCATGCAGGGGTCGTACTCTATGATCAAAGCTTCACACAGAAGGTTGTAATCCTTTCTCGTTGCATCAGGTAGACGCTCGATGAAGGTGAACACCTCTCTGTCTGAAGTGAGCCTTATCAGACTGAATTCAGACTGACTGGTTATCCTAATGCTACGGTTGAGGATAAAATCAATGTCTTTGAGGTACGCTTTTGTTCCAGTTGAACCCATTGGTCCCGGTACAAAGCGTTGTACATATTTTGAGAGTTTTAGCAGAACATCTATTGAAAGAGGAAGTTTCCATGCACGCTGTTGCATGGTTGGTAGTGAAAACCTGTTCAGGTCTGTCCCTACCACTTTAGGTATGGATGGAGGGGTGTTTGATGTGAGGAGATTTGGGTCTGA
>NC_056501.1:5643-16296 GCF_014905685.2 Nematolebias whitei | reverse complement strand
TATCCTGATGCATGCTCAATAATCCATGTAACAAAAATCTAAAAATGTTAAGTCTGTTCCTCTGGACATTCAAAAAACAAAACAAAGCAAACAAAAACTCCTCAGACTGAAGAAGTCATTCGGATGAAAGACGAAACGTTTCTACCTTTTTTTTTACTTTGTTTTGTTTTTTGAATGTCCAGAGGAACAGACTAGACTTTTTTTTAGATGAACAGTTTAGTTTATTTATTGCTTTTTCATTTAGCCGTTTATGTCACAAAAGAAAGCTAGGTGTAACCCGATAGAGAAAACGCATCCACTTTTCTTCATATTTATTTAAATTCATACATTGGACGAGGATGGACACTTTCCCTCTTGCTCCTGCTCTTCCTCCTGCTCTTCCTCCTGCTTTTCTCTTTGTCCTGTGATTCCTATTGGACCCTCTCACTACTGTACATATCCTCCGAATTGTAAATTACGAGTCTGGGCAGCTGGTCTCTCTAAGCAATTGATAACATTTTCTCAATGAGAAGACAGGACAAAGGAGAGCCCTCATGCCCTGAGGGGCCACTCACAGCTGGATATATTGTGGATTCCTGGGGACAGTGGAAAATGGTGTGTCTGTCTGTATTGTCCTTTGAGAATGTTGAAGACCTGTACATAAATGAATTTATGATAACAGAGGATTTCTGCTTTTTGGAGGTGGCGGTTACCTGGTTTATCGACAAATACGGAAAATGTCAGCAGCCATTCTGGTCTTGGTAAAGCTGCCTGGCTTGTATGAAGGAATGTACCGAGCGTTAAGCTTTCAGTCTCAAACGCTGCATGAGCTGAACCATAGGTTGCACGTGATTTCTGAGAATCACAAGCCACTTGCAG
This sequence comes from Nematolebias whitei, assembly GCF_014905685.2. Classification (NCBI taxonomy): domain Eukaryota; kingdom Metazoa; phylum Chordata; class Actinopteri; order Cyprinodontiformes; family Rivulidae; genus Nematolebias; species Nematolebias whitei. The sequence continues at coordinate 15,438 of NC_056501.1, read as the reverse complement.
CTCCTGGGACTCACTGGCAGGAAGGGACCAACGCAGACATGTTCCTGTTTTTAGTTTTCTACATTCACCTTAGAATCTATCCTTAGAATCTCACCTTAGCATCTAGCTGTTTTTTGTTGTTACCTTTTTCTTTTAGCCATCCTATTTGTAAAAAAAAAAAAAAAACCTGCAGTATGACATTTTATAACTGTTTGTTGTTGTCGCTGTTGTCCATTGTTGTCATCTTTCTTTGTTGAAATCAGGTCTCTCTTGTAAATGAGTCCTCGAGGCTCAATGGGATTACCTGTCTAAACAAAGGTTGAATGAAAAGGAATCAACCTTAGAGACTGCTACAAACTCGGTCAGTGGTTTGACCACAAAATTTGTCTGTTTAGAATTGCCACTGAGACATACCAGCAGAACTTTGAAGGCAGACATGGAAATCAAGCAGAGCTTGCCTGACCCAAAATAATTGTGTTATCTGAATTTGGCCTCCCCACTCGGCCTTGATTTGGCCAACTATCTCTAACTTCTCTTGGTTGTTTATGTGAATGTGAAGCTCTATACACACCCCCCCCCCCCCCCCCCGAGGACATTTGTGTATCTGTGTCAAAGTTGAGCTGGTTGATAGACATTGTGCCATCTTATCAGGACTATGGAACTTTCTGACAGTCCACGGACAACTCACTGCCCTCGTCGGCCTCAACATGCATATATGTATGATGATGTCATGTCTGCTGTTTACATGCAAGTTCTTTTTTTCAACTCTCACACTGTGCTCTGGCCAGGACGTAGTGTGAGATACGATTTTTTTTTAACCTCCCCTCCCCCTCGTGCTTTCTCTTTTCCTAACTTTTGTCTGTTTTTATGTCTAAAACAGGTTTCACTTGTAAATGAGTCTCCGAGGCTCAATGTGATTATTCTATATAAATAAAGGTTGAATTAATGAAATGTATCTTACTTTGAAAACATTTATTTTGCAAAGAGGAATCATTAATCATCTGTTTTATTTACTTCCTGTTCAACAAATAAGCTCCGCCCATACCTGTGTGTACTAAACTTTTTTGTAGTTTAGCAGTCTCTGATCAGAAAGAAAACAAATGTTGCATTGGTGAGTGTGATGATGCTAAATGCCAATGTGTAATGAAACATATTATTGGGATAAATAACCAATTGTTTTCTCAATCAGAAAGATGGAGCAGAGAGGTGGTGTGATGATTTCCTACTGTGCTAGACTTGAACAGCAACTTGGTGAGTCCTTTTAGCCACGTTAATGGCTCAAGTTTGTCGCCACATTTGTGTTAGAGTACCATGCTAGCGGCTAGCTTACAAATTAGTGCTCTACTTACCTGCAAAAGCCACATTGAAAATGCTCTTGCACTAGTTTTTCCAAGTCATTTTGAGTTATGTTACAGCATCTGATATCCTATTTGTATTGATATGTTCATTTTAAGGGAGTGAAATAAATGCTAAATAGCATGCTATAATCATACTTACCACAAAAGCACCTTGTGAATGCTAGGTATGGCTAATATATTCCTTATTTGTCAGTGGATGATTTAGGTTGCTAAATTCAAGCAATTTTGTTTCATTTCTTGATAGGAAACCTTTGCTTGAATTTTTTTTCAGCTTATTGTGTGTTCAGATGTTAATTTATTTTGTAAAGAAAAAATGGAATAATGAATCAATATCATGAGTAAGAAGTTAGATTTAACATTCAGACAATCAAGAAAACCAAGGATATTTATTATTTATTTATATGGAAACAAACTTATTTCATGTACACAAGGATTATTTTGAGTTAAAAACCATGCATTGATTCCAGTGTGTACTCGCAGGGGTGGGCATTTTTTTTCTCCATGGGGCCACATGAGAGAGAAAATATTGTGGTGGGCCAGGTCAAATTATTTAACTCAATACTGCATAATATTAATAGTATTTATTTATTAAAAGCAGTAAATAGCATTGTTTTAACAAGCTGGATAGACTGGTAAGAGTATTTGATATTCAATTCAGTTTATTTATATACAGCAAAATCACAACAAAGTTGTCTCAGGGCACTTTACAGAAACATTCACATACATAAAAGCCAATTCGTAAAGTTCTCTATCTAAGGAGGCCAGCAGACAAGTTGAATCTTGGCTTCGCTGCAGTCTTCCATCCTGAGCAAGCACAGTGGCAACAGTGAAAAGGAAAAACTCCCTTTTAAAAGTAAAAAACCTCCAGCAGAACCAGGCTCAGGACAAGCGGTCATCTGCTTTGACCGGCTGGGTTGAGAGGACAGGAAGGAGATACAGACGAACACAGAATGGTAGGTCCAAATATAGGTCCAGGTGTACCTGAAAGCCAAAAAAACACGTTAAGGATAGAAAAAAATATTACAAATACAAAACAGGTTGAGCAGAGTAAGTAGAGACAGTAGCAGAGTGAAAAGTGTGGTCAGTTTGTCCTCCAGCAGTCTAAGCCTATAGCAGCATAACTAAGGGACAGCTGAGGAAACCCAAGCTGACCCTAACTATATGATTTAGCAAAAAGGAAAGTCTTAAGCCTAGTTTTAAAACTGGATAATGTGTCAGTCTCTCAGACAGAGATTGGAAGTTGGTTCCACAAGAGGGGAACCTGATAATTGAAAGATCTGCCTCCCATTCTTTTTTTGCAAGCTCTACGAACCACAAGTAAACCTGCAGCCTGAGAGCGAAGTGCTCTGTTAAGAAAATATGGAACAATAAGATCAGTAATACAAGATGGAGCTAGGTTGTTGAGAGCTTTGTAGGTTAGAAGCAGGATTTTTAATTCTATTCTGGATTTGACAAGGAACCAGTGGAGAGAAGCTAAAACTGGATTTATGTGATCTCTCCTACTAACTCCAGTTAAGACTCTGGCAGCAGCATTTCAGATCAACTGAAGATGTTTTAAGGAAGTATTTGGACATCCAGATAATAAACCATTGCAATAGTCCAGTCTAGACGTGACGAATGCATGGATCAGTTTTTCGGCATCATTTTTAGATAAGATGTTTCTAATTTTAGTGATATTACGCAGGTGGAAGAAGGCAGTTCTAGTAATGTTTTAATGTGGGAGATAAAAGACATGTCCTGATCAAAAATAATACCAACATTTTTAACATTAGAGCTGGAGGACAGATTAATGCCATCTAAGGAGGGAGAAAGACTGAAAAATTAATTCCTAAAGTGCTCAGGTCCAAAAACCAAAATCTCAATCTTGTCTGTGTTCAACAGGAGAAAATTAAGGGTCATCCAGGTTTTTATGTCTTTAAGACATGCTTGTAGTCTAAGTAGCTTATTGGATTCATTGGGTTTAATGGACATATATAATTGTGTGTCATCAGCATAACAATGAAAAATTATACCACGCTGTTTATATATGCTTCCATTTAAAAAAAAAGCAAGATGGCCGCGCTCAGAGCAGTTGCAGCTTCACAGGCTCCCGGTACCATCCCAGTTTTTAGAAGTTTTGATATTGACTCTGTGCCTGACTCCGCGCGATTTATGCGTGTGAACTATAGCCGAACCGGACTGATGAGAATAGGAGCGGATTTGCCACGAAATATAGCAGAAATCAGCAACAAACTCAAAGCTACGCTCGGCAGAATGCAGATCTTAAAGTCATCTACCTGGAAGCTGCAGCAGAGGCGTTCCAGCGGGCAGAAGAGGAAGCGCTGCTCCCGGCTTAAGAGGAGAGGATGCCGGGCGGGGGTTATGGTGAGGCTACGAGCTAACGCTAAAGCCGGCAAACTCCCCATGCCGCCTCTCTTTCTGTCGAATGTCCGCTCATTGGACAACAAGGTGGATTTACTTCATCTGAGAGCGGGTGCCTCAGAAGAGATGAAGAAGTGTGTAGTGCTTTGCCTCACGGAAACGTGGATTACAAGCAAAACGCTGGACACAGTCTTCCAGCTGGATGACAGACTTTTTTTTTCGAGCGGACCGCTGCAGCGAGCTAACGGGGAAATCACGGGGAGGCGGAGTGTGCATTTACGTGAGTAAAAGTTGGTGCACGAACTGTACTGTTGTAAATAGCTCATGCTCGAAGGCTTTGGAGCAAATAACAGTGAAATGTCGGCCACATTATCTACCCCGAGAGTTCACTGTGACTTTCATCTCTGTTGTTTACATTCCTCCGGACGCTAATGCTAATGAATCACTGCAGGAGCTACATGATATCATCAGCTCGCTGCAGAACAAACACAAGTTTGCAGATGACACAGAGGTGGTGGGATGCATCACAAACAATGATGAGTCCAGCTACAGGCAAGAGGTGGAACACCTGGAGAGCTGGTGCAGAGAGAATAACCTTCACATCAATGTGAAGAAGACAAAGGAGATGATTGTGGACTTCAGAAGGAACAAAAACACCTACACCCCCCTGAACATAAGAGGATCTGCGGTGGAAGTGGTCTCCAGCTACAAGTACTTGGGTGTACACATGAATGACAACCTCAGCTGGAGCAACAACACCACCAGCCTGATCAAGAAAGCTCATCAGAGACTCTACTTCCTCAGACGGCTGAGGCGAGCTGGTCTGGGAAGCTCAGTCCTCACCTCCTTCTACAGGTGTGCAGTGGAGAGCATCCTGTGCTCCAGCATCAACGTGTGGCATGGAGGCTGCACAGCTGCAGAAAGAAAAGCTTTGCAGAGAGTGGTGAAGGCTGCACAGAAATCTGTCGGAATCAGCCTCCCCACCATCACAGACATCTACACCTCCAGATGCAGGAAGAGGGCCACCTGCATCATGAAGGACCCCACTCACCCAGCACACACACTTTTTGCCCCACTCCCCTCAGGAAGGAGGTTAAGGAGCATTAAGTGTAGAACCACTAGACTGAGGAACAGCTTCTACCCTGAGGCTGTTAGACTCATGAATCTCTAACTAGAATAATCACTGTGAAAAACCATATCATGTTGCTGCTGATCTGTTTCATGTTGCTGCTGATCTGTTTCATGTTGCTGCTGATCTGTTTCAATGTTGATGTGTTCATGCGTGCACATCTGCTCACAGACTCATGTTCATGTTTGTGCTGATGTTCAATGTTTTATGTTATAAGTGCTTAGTGTATATTTAGTTGATGTTTTTCTTAGTTCATATCTTAGATGTTATTACTGTTTTTCTTATACATTTTATTGTTGGATGTAACTGGGACCCCGTGTACATAATTTCGCTCCACCACAAGTACCACATGAGGTGCGAATGACAATAAAGAAACTCTGACTCTGACTGACTCTGATTAGGTGAAATTATTAAAGTAAAGAGTATTGGCCCAAGCACCGAGCCCTGAGGAACTCCATGACTAACTTTGGTGTATGAAGAAGATTTATTATTTACATTTACAAACTGGAATCTATCAGATGGATATGATTTTAAACCATTTTAGAGCTGTTCCTGTAATCCCAATATCATATTCAAGCCTCTGTAGTAAAATATTTTGATCAACCATATCAAAAGCAGCACTGAAGTCTAACTGGACCAGTATAGACACAAGTCTATTGTCTGAGGCTATGAGAATATCATTAGTGACTTTTACTAGTGCTGTTTGTGTGCTATGATAAGCTCTAAACCCTGACTGAAACTCTTCAAACTGATTCTTTCTTTGTAGATGTTCACGCAACTGACCTGCAACTATTTCCTCTAGAATTTTTTAGATGAAAGTTAGATTAGATATAGGTGTGGTTAGGGTTAGGGTTAGGGTTAGGGTTAGGGTTAGGGTTAGGTTTGGGTTAGTGGAGGTCCTGCTGCCGAAGGCAGCAGGATCTTCACGTCAGAGACCACGCTGCAGGAGACAGCAGGGCCCCTGAATGCACGGGCACACCCACTATGAGTCACACCCAAGCACTACCTCTCATTCAAACCACCGGGGAAGATGGTGCTGAGTCTGTTAATCCATGTTTTTTCAGCCCTCCTCCTTTGGGCTGTGGACCAGGTCTGGTTGGACTCCAGCACTGTTGCTGTGACCGCCTGCCAGCCATGCTCGACAAAGTGCCGGACCAGGGGTGTGAGTAGGTTTTTCTTATTATTGATATTATATCTATGTTGGGCAAAACGGGTCAGAATCGTGTTACCAGTTTCACCCACATAATTGATCTTACAGATTTTACATGTTATTAAGTAGATGCAGTTTTTAGACTTGGGGTTTCCTGATTGATCCAATTGGAAAACGGTCTTGTCAGATTTGCTCTGTATCCAGTGTAGTTGTTTGAAAAATTCACTTTTGCTCTTGGTTTTAGTCGCATTAATAGGTTTTAATTCTGCATGGACCAGGAGGTCTCTCAAATTCTTGTTCCTTTTGTAGGCCGCAATTATTCTGTGGTTTTTAAGAAGGGAAGTGTCGGATTGTAATTTATTAAAATTCTGTTTTACCTTGCAGATGAGTATGTTAGCTGAGGAGGAGTATGTCGTGATCAGAGGGAGCATTGGGGATGGATCTCGTGGCCTAGGATGCAGGAAGGATCTCCTGCACGACCTGAGAAAAGACCTCGAGTAGCCCCGTTTACCAAGGACTTTGAAAAGGATTCCCACTGCCTCCTCGAAATCTGCGTGTTGGGTACATATTCTGTGGAATCTAAGGAGCTGTGATTTAATTAGACCGGCGTAGGTGTGTTTGGGGTGGAAACTGGTTTTATAAAGTAGTGCGTGTGTGTCTGTGGGTTTAAAGTAAACTTTGATGTCCAATTTGTGTGTGGTGTTGAATTTGTCACTTTTATAGGTTGTGGTGTCCAGAAAGTCCACCGCTTTAACGCTGGTGGTAGACTTTAGTTTAATAGAAGGGTTGTAGTTGTTTAGTTCTGTTAAAAATTCATCAAAGTCAGCCTCTGAGTGTGGCCAGGCACCCCAAATATCATCTAAATATCTGAAGTAATATAATGGTTTTTTACTGCAGGCATCGAGGGCGCCAGTCTCCCACTCTGCCATAAAAATGTTGGCGTAGGCGGGTGCGAACCTCTTGCCCATCGCCGTACCCTTAATTTGCAGAAAGAATTGGTCGTTGAACTGGAAGTCATTCCGTTTTAAATTGATCTCCAAGAGCTGGAGCAATTCTCTGTCCGGTCTTTTACTGTCAGGGTGTTTAAAAAATATATTCTTAATGGCATTCAAGCCCTCATTAATGCTAATATTGGTGTATAAATTGTCAACATCCATGGTAAACAAGATGGATTCGTCTGGTAAGGTTATTTGTTTAATTTTTTCTATAAAATCATATGTATCTTTAATATAGCTGCTATGTAGCGTAGACAAGGGGTATAGGAAGTGGTCAATAAATTCTGCTGTGCCGTAGGTCTCACTGGCACAATCTGACACGATAGGTCTCCCAGGAGGAATCTCATGTGGTTTGGTCCATTTAGTCTGCTCCTTATGTATTTTAGGAAGTAAATAAAATCTCCTCATTCTAGGTTCTGAGGAGCCTAAGAGGTAGTTTTTTTGTTTAGCGTTAATAAATTTCTTTTTGTGTAAATCTTCAATTATTTTGGCCACCAGGGGGATAGTTTCTTTGTAAATGGGTTTGTCTATTTTTTGATAATAAGTGGTGTTGAACAGTTGTCTGTTCGCCTCAAAAACGTATTGTTCCCGGTCCATGATGACAATAGAACTACCCTTATCTGCTGGTTTAATAACAATATTTTTATTCTCCCTCAATTCAGAGAGGGCCTTGTTCTCTGCTACACTTAAATTAGGTTTAGTTGTGCTAATTCTAAAATGCCTGTCAAAGTATTCCAGGTCATTGTGGATCAATGTAACAATATCTGGAGGGAGTAAATTCAAATTAGGGGACCAATTGGATGCAGGCATAAATTTTTTCAAAATAGTATTGCTGGGAGTTGTGGTGACATCTTCCTTATAATAAACTGCTAGTTTGACCCTTCTATGGTATTTCTGGAGGTCAAACCTGGTTTGAAACATCATTTTTTTGTGATCTGTTTTTAACCGTGTGGGGATGAAAGTAAGGCCCTTGTTCAACAGAGAGCTTTGTGCTTCACTCAAAGTAAAATTTTTTGATAAATTATAAACATTTTCATTTTCAAAATTACTTTTATTGGGCCCCACCTGTATAGAGTTTCTGGGGCCAGTTAGTTTAACCAAAGCTCCCAAAGACTCATAAGGGATCTGGCTGTACTGCTCGACCAGTGAACCTGATCCCTGGCCACTCGAAACGTGCGATCATTGATGGCGGGAATGGATTCGTCCAATCTGTTGATATATTCATTCAGGTGAGTCAACATCATTTTTTCTCTCATAGGCAGTTGTTTGGAGAAGTTAACTGCTGGCACAAAGACTTCAGCGTTAGGACACCTGGCCTTAACTATTTTTAGAGCCGTTTTGAATTCCATAATCAGAGAATTCTTGTCTCTCTGGGATCTGTTGTTGATGCCCACAGAGATAATAATGCGCTTAACCTTTGGCATAGTGTCAGCCTTGTAGAAGAGAGCAGCCACGTGTCTCCACTTTGCGCCAGGAAAACTTTGTACGCTTAGGTCAGGATAATTTAAAATTGGGAGTTTATTCACATTAGAGTCACCCAGGATTACACATTTTGTATTTAATTTAATGGACCAATCATGTTTTTTATTAAGTGATCTCTTGTGTTTGATTGAGGGTTTTACCTGGTCATCAGGGAGGGCAGCGATGGTTGGAGACACTTTTTTAACACGTGAGGAAACATAACTCTGCTTTTTAAAAAAGATTCTTCTCTGTGTGCTGGCCTGCAGCCTGCGCCGAAGAGTCATATTATTGGACTTTGGTGAGTTGGGTAGAATTTCAGCAGCAGGTGATTGTTGTGATGGAGATGTCAGAACAGGAAGTGGGGGGAGCAGCACCACGTCATCCAAGCCGACCACTTCATCAATAGATGTGTCCAGTGTTGACATTTGTAGAGGAGTGGGGGGTGGAGCCTCAGACGTCATCCGTTCAGCAGCGTTGTTATCAGTAGACTTGTGGGCGGAGTTCCTCACACGTTGAGGAAGTGGGTGGAGCGTGGGGACCGGGGCAAGTGAAGGCTGCATGCCTGGGTGAAGACGTGTGCTGGGACCCTCATCCCCGGAGTCAGATGGGGACCAATAGGACCGGACGAGGTCAGTCATGGTCGCTGCAGTTCTACAGGTGGGACTGTGTTGGGATGAGGAAGAATCAGCAGAGGGGGGGGCGTGTCTCTACGGGCTGCGGCCGGTTGTTGACATTGTCGGTGTCGATAATCTGTTGTTGCTGCTCACGGTGAGCAGATGGGGGTGTCGAGATGATGTCATGGCCAGCTGTATGCAAAGGAGGTGGTGTGGGCGGCGACATTCTTTGATTCCGTGTAGAAACAGAACTTCGGGTGGGCGTGACGTCATCATTCTGCGTCTCTACAGCTGACGCTCTTTCTCCGCGCGTAAACAAATAGAGTCGCACAGCCTCCACAGTTCGCGACGAAAACCTCCTGCCCAGATTACGTTTAGCCCAGCCGGTGGCTATTTCCAAAGGGGCTGATAAATCACCGCCGAAGCGTAACAGGAAGTCCTTCTCTGCCAGCATTCCGTCTTGGTAATGTTGTTTTAATATCATCATCGTGTTATCAGCCCAAAATCTAGCGTTACCAGCGATTAAGTTTGTGGTTTTAGCGCTGGGTTGAGCTGGTTTAATTACTGTTTGTAAATGATGTGTGATACGTTGAATAGCCGGGGGCATATGGCTGTCGTCCGACACGTTAGCAAGGTGATGCTTAGCCTTTAACAGTCTGTAAATCGCTCTGACCTTTTCAGTGAAGTGCTCGTCATCAGAGCGGTGCTGTGGTTCGGTGGGACGTGTGGCCCGTTGATGGTAGCGACG
>NC_056501.1:902-5633 GCF_014905685.2 Nematolebias whitei | reverse complement strand
TGCTGTGGTTCGGTGGGACGTGTGGCCCGTTGGTTGTAGCGTCGGTGCTGCGGTTCTCTGCGACGAGTCCTGCTTCTGTTTTGCCAGGAGCTCTGACGGTGGTAGCCCCCGTCTCTTTGTGGGGGGCCACGGCGCTGGTGCCAGTCACCATCACGGCCCCTGTCCTCTCGGGCCGTCCAGCGGTCCGAGGGGTGGCCCCTGGTAACTGAGGCATAGCTCCTGCGTGCAGGTCTGGAGGTTGGACGGTCACGACTCCTCCATTCGGACCTCCTGGGACCTCCGTCCGGTTGGTGGTGACGGTTGAAGCGGCGTCGTCCTCTCCGGTAACTGACAGTGGTCCAGCTGGGGTCCTCGTAGTTCTCAAACATTTTAACTAAAAAATACTCACTACTCCAGACTGTTGTTCAAAATTCAAAAAATGAATAAAAATGAAAACTGTGGCTTGTTTTTGTGCCGTGTGGCCTTTTAATAATAACTATATACAATATTTACAGAGTACAGCAAATACAACGTTTCGGTTTGATTCAACCTTCATCAGGTACAAATGCTGTCCAAAAAAGCTGTAACAGTTAGTCTCCACTATTTATATGGGACAAGTTCAAATTGTGTGTTTTAAATTCAAACTGAACCCTAATTGGTTTACAGAGAATCCTGTGTGCCAATCATGCATTGAGGGTGTGGCCAGGTCTTGGTTTAAACGTTCAGGTGGGCCTTGGCATCACACAAAGCAAGTTTACTCTTTAAAAACATTCAAATGTGAAAAATGCAGCATGTGGCAACAAAGTACAATATAAAAGTTCAACATAAACCCATAAGTGAATCATAAATCAAAAATAGAAATAAAATAGGAGTCAGTTGAGCAAAGATTAGCTTCAAATTACATTACCATCTAAAAACAACTAACTAAAAAATGTTGGAGTCTTATTAAACGTTCTTGTAACCTTAAAATTTGTTTTTTTTATGTCATATAGGAGCTGAGCTACAGACTGGGCTTCAAAACCTTCAAGCGTGGAGCAAGGCTGCCACCTTGTGGACAAATCCGGTAACAACAGAAAAACATGAAATATTAACATCAGGTTGAGTTTAAGGTTGATTATCTTTGTGGATTATTAAACACCTGGTTAGGTTTAGGGTTGGTTAAGATTTGGGGTTAATTGACAGTTGGTTAAGTTTAGGGTTGGTTAACTTTTTAGGGTTAATTGAGTCCTGGGTTAAGTTTAGGGTTAAGTCCTGGGTTAGTTTCAAGTCCTGGTTAAGTTTAGGGTTAAGTCCTGGGTTAGGTTCAAGTCCTGGTTAAGTTTAGGGTTAAGTCCTGGGTTGTTGAGTCCTGGGTTAAGTTAAGGGTTGGTTAAGTTTAGGCATAAGTCCTGGGTTAGGTTCAAGTCCTGGTTAGGTTCTTGGGTTGGTTAAGTTAAGGGTTAAGTCTTGGGTTGGGTTCAAGTCCTGGTTAGGTTTTAGGGTTGGTTAAGTTTAGGGTTAGTCAAGTAGTGTAGTAAAACGTCATCCAGGGTTGTCAGAGAAGCAGTAACAGAGGGTTAGGGGATGTTGGGCCATTGTCTCACAAATTCTACTTTAGCGTTGTGCAAACTGCATGTTTGTGGCAAAATGTTTGGGGTGTGGCCCGATAAGGACAAAGCCTTGCACGTGCTTCCTGATTAGGCCTCACATGCGGCCTTGTCTCACACAGCTGCTTCCTGATTAGGCCTCACATGTGCTCAGGGGTGCGGCCTTGTCTCACACAGCTGCTCAGGGGTGCGGCCTTGTCTCACACAGCTGTTAGCAATTTAATTAGTGACTGTATAAGAGGCAGAGCTGGCAGGATTTGACACTCAGTCAGTGGCCTGCACGAGAAGGAGACACACCAGACGACTCACCAGAGGTAAGATCCACCCACCCACCCACCCATCCATCCATCCATCCATCCATCCATCCATCCATCCATCCACCCACCCACCCACCCATCCATCCACCCATCCATCCACCCATCCATCCATCCATCCACCCACCCACCCATCCATCCACCCATCCATCCATCCATCCATCCTGACTGTGTTTTCTTCTTTTTCAGAAGCTTAGAGTTATGCCGCCCCGTCGTGGATCTGCCACGTGTCCAATTTGTTTGAAGACTTATTATGCCATGTCAAACCATCTCCAGCGAACGCACTCGGTCAAGAATGTGGAAGAGAGAAAACTGTTGTTGAACTTGGCGTCTGGACGAGTAAATGTGAGGAACGGCAAATGCCCAGTTGAAGCATGCTCCTACAGTTCTGGCCGCCTGGATAAACACCTGTTCAAGGCACACCCAGCGTTAAGTACTGCCGTGAAAGGTAAAATGCTTGACGCTGTGAGGAGGGCCAAGACTATTGAGCTTCTCCAAGCTCTCGCGGACACGGAGCCTTCTCCTCCCCTGACCTCCAGCCTCTCCGTGGAGGGCTTGGACGCCGACTGTGAAAATGAAGTGTCGGGAGCCACCTCCTTCTCGCCGTCCCCCCGTTCAGACGAGGATGTGCCCGGCCCGTCGTCTGCGTGTGCCCTCCCTGACTCGACCGGGGCATCTGCTTGTGAGGAGCAGGTGCCAGAAGCTCGTTTTCCTGCATCTATCGGTAAGTCGTGTCCTCGACACTTTCTAAACGTGGCCTGGGCGTGAATAACCTTTTGCTTTTTGTCTGCTCAACCAGTCACTTTTGTGGAAAGCTACAAGCGTTTTCTGGAGGGCGGGTGCCCCAGCGCCAAACGCCGGGAGAACGTGGGGTCTGCTGTGAATCGGGTCAGTTGTTTTCTCCAGCGTATGGCGTCTGGTTGTAATCAGCTGGGCACCTGGCTCTTCCTGGATGACGTTGGGCGTATTCAAAGGTAAGCTGGTTTGTGGTGGTCGCCATGCATGCCTTTCAAACGACTAAAATGGCAACGTTTTTCTGCAGTTGTGCGCACGAGCTGATGTCGCAGGGGAGAACCGTCACCACTGCCTGCACTCATCTCAAGAACGTGTACCAGTTCCTCGAGTATTTTACAGAAACTCCTCCACCATCATGCAGGTTGTCAAGAGCCCAGCAAATCGGTGTCTTGAGGGCATTGAAGAACTGCATTCGCCAGCTGCGTAAAGACGTGGTGCTTCACCAAATAACAGTTAAAGATGCCAAGGTGTCGCGCATCATTTCAGCACAGACCCTAACAAAGTGCCGGGACTTGGCCCGCTCCAGAATCCCTCAGCTGCTTGGTAAGACTTTTTATCTCTTCTCCCAATCCTCCTCTCTTTCTATAACTTTAAACCACTCTCTCGCCATCTCTCTCAACCCCCTCAGACATGATGGAGGACGACAAATCCCCCGAGCTGAGGCATCGCTTCTACGGCTACTTTTCTGCCCTGATCGCCTCTGTCTACGGTCACCGGATTGGCGTTCTTATCGGCATGGCTGTGTCTGAGGTGGAAGCTGCCAAGGCACGTCATCAGTCAGAGTCTCTGGGCTTCGTTGTGAATGTACGTAGTGAGGTACTAGGTCGACGCGTGGCACGCAGGTGAGCCAACTAATTTTGCATGCCTCCTTCCCCAGGTGAGGGAGCACAAGACAAACGGTGCCTTCGGTATGGCACAGATCTACTTGAACCACGAGGAGTTCTCCTGGGCTGAACGGTGGCTAAATATGCGGGCTGCTCTGTCTCTGCCGGAGGGGAGGTTTCTCCACACCACTTCTAACAGCCCGGGCAAGATTCTCCTCAAGTATCTCCGGGTGGTGTGGGAGGAGATGGGGCTTCCAGGATTACCTTCCTTCACAGACATCAGAACGTCTGTGGCTACGCATGTACGGTGCCTGCTGCTAATGTACCCTCACGTTTCAGTATAGTGAACATGATGGTCTTTTGTAACGACATTTATTTATTTTCGCTTTTCTTTTTTTCCCCAGGTAAAGAACTTTCACAGCGCTGAGGTTCGCCGAAGATTGGCCAACTTCATGTGTCATGACACCTCGACCGCTGACAGATTCTACGCAATGCATCTCACCGCTGAGCAAGCGAGAACGATCAGAGTGCTTTTCGAGCAGTCGACATCCAACGCAGAGGCCCAGGCAGGAGAGCCGTGATTCAGAGACGGGCTAGATGGGCGTCAGTGAGGCCCAATGTCGCTTGACCATCATGAAAACATGTATTTTTTTTGTTTGAAATAAAAGATCTGCTGCATGATCTGTGCCCAGTCTCAGCACTTAGTCAGAGAATCAGCACATGTGATGAAAACTGGGACATATCCACACAAAGTGCCCAGGGCAGGAGCTCGCAGGCTGGGTACGTTTCCTCCATGCTCCCCCGGGGGTGTTGGAGGAGCGCGTGCCCAGGGCAGGAGCTCTCGGGCTGGGTACGGCGCCGCCTGGTTGTGGGAGGGTGGCGGGGTGAAGGAACGGCCGTAAAACGGTCAAAAAAGCAGCTGCGGCCTGCAGCTCGCCACTTTTCTGGTGCGCGAGAGCGAGCCGAGTCGGGATCTGTGCTCGGAATCCGCGTAGCACCTTCCTAGCCGAAGTTATTAACGTTTAGGTTTTGACGTTTCTCAGAGAGAAGGTTTGAGCTGAGAAACGTCAAATTTTGACGTTTCTCAGAGCTGAGAAACGTCAAACTTTGAAGGTCCGTAAAACGGTCAAAAAAGCAGCTGCGGCCTGCAGCTCGCCATTTTTCTGGTGCGCGAGAGCGAGCCGAGTCGGGATCTGTGCTCGGAATCCGCGTAGCACCTTCCTAGCCGAAGTT
>NC_056501.1:0-802 GCF_014905685.2 Nematolebias whitei | reverse complement strand
TGAAGGTCCGTAAAACGGTCAAAAAAGCAGCTGCGGCCCGCAGCTCGCCACTTTTCCGGTGCGCGAGAGCGAGCCGAGTCGGGATCTGTGCTCGGAATCCGCGTAGCACCTTCCTAGCCGAAGTTATTAACGTTTAGGTTTTGACGTTTCTCAGAGAGAAGGTTTGAGCTGAGAAACGTCAAATTTTGACGTTTCTCAGCTCAAACATTCTCTCTCTGAGAAACGTCAAATTTTGACGTTTCTCAGCTCTGAGAAACGTCAAAATTTGACGTTTCTCAGCTCTGAGAAACGTCAAAATTTCTCCTGAGAATTAGTTAAAGTGGAGCCGTAGGGGAGGTTTGGCCAAACCCGAAAACAGCCATCGGAACGATTTCAGAAACCTAGTTTTTAAGACACTTAGAAAAAAAACGCTTGTCGGTTTTCGCTCAGAGACTAAGTGTTTGACTTCCAGAGACTTCAAGGGACTTGTCGTAACGGGTGATCCGCCCCGTGCTAGGTTTCTGTCGGACTCAGAAGGTTTCGGTGAACGGAAAAGATGGTTGTTTGCGCGTCGAGGCTCACGTCCGGAACTCGGCCGGCCGGCAGCGGCGAGCGGGCGCCCGCCCGCACGTCACCGGGCCCGGGTTGGGGTTGTGGGTCTCGTGGGCGCGCGGTTCTGGTCGTCCGAAGGGGAGCTCCGGCGTGCGCCCGGGGCCCGTTCGGACGCCGCGTGCCCAGGAAGGGAGTCCTCGGGTGGGGCTTTCCAGCGCGCTGCGTCGGCCGGTTCTTAGGCTCTCCGGAGCTTCCGCGGCAGGGCGTCCGG
>NC_056500.1:61181116-61191238 GCF_014905685.2 Nematolebias whitei | reverse complement strand
GTGTGTGTATATACACATGTATATATGTGTGTGTATATACACATGTACCTGCTACAGAGAAGGCCCTGTCACCTCTGCGCTTAAGACGAGATCCTGGAACTGTAGGAGCAACTGATCTGCTGACCTCAGGGAATGCAGGGGAACATACGGTTGTAGCAGATCAGAGAGATGGGGGGGGGGGGGACGAAACTGTTCAGTAATTTGTAGACACATGAGTATTTTGAACTGGATTTGAAAGTGAACCGGTCATAAGTGAAGTGAGGCCAAAACTGGTGTAATGTGCTCTCTTTTTCCTGTACTGGTTAAAAATCGGGCTGTTGCATTCTGGACCAGTTGTAGTCGCGCAATGGAGGTTTGACTGATACCAAACAGGAGTGAATTGCAGTAATCAAGCCTAGATGTAATGAATGCATGTATTACTGTCTCCAGGCTATTTTTGGATAATATGGGCTTCAGTTTAGACAGCCGCCTCAGTTGGAAGAAACATGATTTAACAATCATGTTTACATGACAAGTTTCAGGGAAGGGTCCATTATCACGCACAGATTAGTGACTCTTTGTTTTTCTGACAGGGTTAGAGCGGAGAGGTCGATGCAGTGGATTGTGATCGTATCATTGGGAGGGAACAACATGACTTCAGACTTATTTTCATTGAAACTTAAGAAGTTTAAAGCCATCCAATCCCTGATGTCACCCAGGCAGTCGAGCAGTGGTTGAATAGAGCATGTACCATTGTGTCTTAGGGGGAAGTAAATTTGACAGTCATCGGCATAGAAGTGGAAGGGCATGTTGCGTTTCCGGAAAATAGCACCAAGTGGCAGCAGGTATAAGAAGGAATAGGAGGGGACCCAGGATGGACCCCTGCGGAACCCCCCATTTAAGCTCTGCCTCTGCAGAACTAAAATCTTTGATGGAGACACAAAAGGATCTGTCAGCGAGGTAAGATCTGAACCGAGGGCTGACCCTGTGACACCCACCCACTGCTCTAACCTAACAATGAGGATCTCATGGTCGATGGTGTCAAAGGCAGCTGTGAGGTCCAACAGGACAAGCAGCACAGAATCACCAGTATCTGTGGATCTGAAGATGTCGTTAAAGACCTTCAGCAGGGCAGTTTCAGTGCTGTGGAAAGGTTTAAAGCCAGATTGGAATAGCTCTAAGATGGTGTGACCTTCCAGGAAGCACTTCAACTGGGACTCGACTATTTTCTCCAGTAGTTTAGAAACAAATGGGAGTTTGGAGACAGGCCGGAAGTTGGATACGACTGAGGGGTCAAGGTTTGTTTTTTTCAGCAGAGGCTGGACAGCAGCATGTTTAAAGGATTTTGGCACCACGCCAGTGGATAAACTACTGTTTACTCTATCAAGAATGGACGGACCTAGAGTGGAAAAAACCTCCTTTAGTAGTCGAGGGAGGACCACATCAAAGGGGGAACCAGAAGGTTTCAATCTGCACATGACCTGCTCTAGAGAAGATAGAGTGATGGGTTCAAAATGGTCAAATAGAGCTACAGATTGAGGTGGGATGGATGGGTCATGAGTTGGAGGGGAAATGAGAGCGCGGGTGGTCGCAATTTTTTCCAAAAAGAAATGTAAGAAGTTGTCGCACAGCTCAGTCGAGGCTTCCAGAAGTGATGGTTCAGTGAGGTGGAGAACAGAGTTTAGGGTGGAGAAGAGGACACATGGGTTGCGAGAGTTTGAGGTAATTATATCAGAGAAGTATTTGGATTTAGCAGCTTTCACTGCTCTCTGATAACGGCGCCAAATCTCTTTAAGTATTTGAAAAGAGATCTGCAGCCCGTCTTTCCTCCACTTGCACTCCGCCCTCGTACATTGCTGCCAAACAGCCTTGGTGATATCACTCAGCCAAGGTTCTGCTCTGAGTTTGGATTTTTGGTTTTAATAGGCGCAACATGATCTAGAGTCTTTAAGCAGACAGAGTTGAACTGGGATGTCAGCTCCTCAGTGGTTGTGAGAAACACCGGGGGCTGAATTATCATTTCAGAATTATAAAGCTCTGTGAAACGCACGGCAGTGAAATGGTTAATAGCCCGGGTACTATGTGCAGGAATGCATGGCTTAGGAGTTAGATGGGGGAGGGTGAACTCAAACTGGACTGGCATGTGGTCTGAAAAAACATTATCACCAATAACAAGATTATTAACAGTCACATCTTGAGTTAAAACAAGGTCCAGTGTATGTCCACGCTCTTGGGTGGGACCGTTTACATGCTGAGTTAAATTAAATGAGTCCAATAAATCTAAAAAGTCCTTAACCAAGGGCTTCTCCTGACAGCACATGTGCAAATTAAAGTCCCCAATAATTAATACATGCTCATATTTTGGTGTGATTTCAGCCAAGAAGTCAGAAAACTCATTTATGAAATCCTTAGATTGAGGTGGGCGGTAGACGAGTGCAAATAACATCGCAGGTGAATGTCCGAGTTCAAAGACGCTCAGCTCAAAGCTGGCGCGGGAAACTGGGATGGGCAGTTGTTTACAGTCAAAAGTTGATTTGAATATTGTTAACAATCCACCACCGTGCCAGCCTGATGGCCGCGGGGCATTAAAACACAGACAGTTCGGTGGCAATAATCCCGTCAAGGCGCTGGACTCACCCAGAGACATCCAAGTCTCTTGTCCAACTCATGCTTCTGAAAGTAGTCCGAGGATAAATGTTTTGTTGGTAACAGATCTTGCATTGACCAAACACATCCGGATACTGTTCAAAGTGGAGCCAGCAGCGGTGGAGTTTGCGCACGCTAATGGCTGCAGGTTTTCAATAACAGCCCCTCCAGGTCGGTCCGAGCTGTGCACTGGCCGACAACTCCCGTTGTTTACCTGGTCCGGGCACGCGGGAAAGTGGCGATGGAAACCATGACCACCAGCTGAAGAGGAAGATGCAGCGCGCAGAGCTTTAAGCTTCACCAGCTGACCAGCACGTTTTCCCCAGCATCTGAAGCTATGTCTCCGGGCAGGCAGGTGAGGAGCCCAGCGGAGGTAAACTGGCATGTCTGCCAGCAGGGGGGGGGAGGAGGGGAGCGGGGGTCCAGAAGTACGCTGATAATGGTCCAATTAAGCGACATCAGTAACAGAAAAATGAAGATCCAGAAGCTGTTGTCGGTCATACATCAGGAGTGAATTTATGCCACAGATAAAAAACGAACAAAACAAAAATAATCCGAACACCATCAGCAGAGGTGGATTGCAAGCCATGCACACGGGCACCATCTTACCGGAAGTAAGATAGGAAAAGGGGGAGAACCATGAGGGTAGATAGTGGTATTACAAAAAAGATCTTTCACATCTTGTCTATCAGAACATGATTTGAGACATAAAAAAACCCTCTACCAGCAAACACAATCAAAACATGATTACATATGCATTTGACATCAAGGTGTTGAGATTTGTTCATGAGCACTTTTCAGATCGGCCACAGTTCTGATGATGTTGTTTCAGCCGGCAGTTCTGATAAGCTTGCACAGAAAGTTCTCGGGGGGGGAATAGATGAAGATTTTATCCTTGGTTACCCATGACCCAGGAGAAATTTGATGCCTGAGTGTTCGTGCATGGTCTTACTCGGTCTTCTCAGTCCCTCCAGTGCTCTGATCACCGATCTGTCCAGGACAGTGTTGTTAGTGTAGCATATACATTACATATATGGATATTTATTTGAGTTGGTTACTGAGAGTTAAATCAGAAGAGTCTGTGTTTGACTGCTAGAGAGAAGTGGTACCTTGTAAAAACAGACAACCATATAGTGCAAAAAAGTGAATTATATTATATAATATTTACAAAAATCTATATATACACACAGAGACAAGTACTTGAAAGGTTCCAAAACATGAAATCTCCACAATTGTTTTTGCTTAGCCAAGAAAGAAAAAACAGAGTTCACAGTTCAATTCCTTGATGGGAGTAAGATGGATTGTTGGAAAGGATCCAATTCAGTTCAGTTCAGTCCAGAAAGAGAATGTGGATGTGGCTGTAGGCTTAAACACCTCCTACCAGACTGGAAGGAGTTGAGGGGATTCAATAGTTCTCCTGGTTCATTGTAGGGTAGCTCGCCAGTCTGGTCAGCTCGACAACAGACACAATCCGGAATCAGGATCAACATCAGAATCAGGAACCTGGCCTGTATAAAGCAGACCTCTTAATAAATAACCCTGGGTTTTTATCAACATCAAAATCATCTCATAAACATAATCAATACATGTACATGCTTTTCCATCTTTACTATAGTAAATAAGTTTAAATTATAAATAGAATTAAACTCATTTAAGTACTCTTCAATAAATCATTAACATTAGATTTCTTAATTTTTCACATTAGCACACAATAGCATTTCATTTAATGTACCTTCCAGATGACGTCAAAAGAATATTCAAATAAAGTTTGTTAGCATCTGCCAGCTCCAGAAAACAAACAAAACACTCACCAGTTCCCACAGTTAAAACACATGATCAGCAGAAGGTTTCTGTCCCACAAATACACATCTAAAAGAGTTGAGAGGCATATCAGTCAGATGTGGCAAACATAGCATTAGATAGAGGCTTACAAACAACTTGAAGCCTACCTGCAGCAGCAACTGTAAAGCCTCTCCCACCTTGCCTGATGAGCACCAGCTGACTTAATGAGACACTGATGGTTGCATACTGCTACCAGTCAGGTAATAATGAAACCATGCGAGAACAAACACATTGAATGGTGTTTGTTCTTGCTTGTTTCCTTTTTACTCAAGAAAATTAAAGGAAAGGAGGACTTTTTCCAAATAAAATATTTGAAATTAATGAAATAATTAACAATAAATTATTCTTTAAGAAATTACTTCTTGGGAACCTAATTTCAACCAGAAAAAAAAAAAAATGTAAGGGGGAAAAAATACTATTATAATAAATAACGAAATTATTCTGATAGGAATGGAGAAAATTACTCTGGTTACATCAGGGATGAAAGTACAACATCGGCCCATCTCTGAGGCCAACGGGGAGTCAGATTCAAATAAGCTTTGTTGATTTTCTTTCAGGCAGACAAATTTTTCTTCAGCCTTGAGTCCATCTGGATGTTCTGGTTCCAAAATGGCCTAATTGTGGGAATCCATTCCACTGATCCATGTTATGAGCCACCTTCAAGGTCGAGCTCACCGCGCTGACTAGTCCCAGAAGCCACTGGTGGCCTGCGATTCTCATAAATCGCCTCCACCTTATGGTTTAACTCGTAAATCAGCTGATTTTGAATGCTTACAAGACAAACCAAACCATCATAATGACTCAGAAGCTTTGTCATGGCCGAAATCGATAAAACAGAGCCCCGCCGATGCCAAAAAGCAGAGTCCCTGCTATCATAAATCCAAATATATAAACATCTTCACCATCCTCCTGAGACAAGACTGAGAGGCACATCAACTGCCACACTCCCCACGAGTCCATGACATACCCTACAGCGTGCGTCTCAGCTGGACAAGAAGGTTCTCCAGGACCTTGTCGTTTTGTTGAAAAAAATCTTGTCGATAGCGTTGAACGTCCAGGATACCAGATCCATAATCTTAATTTACGTTCAGGAGATGTATACCTGGCGCTTCAGACACACAGAGAGCAGAGCAAGGGGAAGGAAAAAACAGGAGAGGAAAGACAAGCAGCCACCTCGATAGAGAGCCAGAGGGGGGAAAAAAAAAGTCCCATCTGAAGCTCAACTGAACTTTTTACCTCTTTCAAGGCCTGTCAGCGCTTGGTGAAATGGCCATGTGCGGCTGGCTGAATTATGGCAGGCCGTGTTATACTATAATTGAATCGCGTCTGATCCTGACCTAATTAAAAGCCCGAGACCGGCCCAGCCCACGCATTAATCACATCATAACGGCCCTGCTCGGCCCTAATCTGGGTTGGGCCGGGTTTCGGGTTCGGGTTAGAAATGACAGTTCTAGACAGTAGTAACAGAGATTGGAGCAGAGATTACTAATGTTTTCCATTTACCAAAAATGTTTGAAAACCATTCTTCTAAGGCGTTCTCACTGCCTGAATGTTCATGCATGGTCTTACTCAGTTTTTTCAGTCCCTCCAGTGCTCTGATCACCGATCCGTCCTGGGCAGTGTTGTTAGGGATGAAAGTACAACATTTTTCTCCAATCATAGCACAGCCCCCCCCCCCCCCTTCCGGCTAATACCATGTCCAGTGCCATGCGATTTTGTATGGCCATCAGAGAGGTAGGTCCTAATTGCTCAGCCAGACCCTCTACAGCATCTCTGTTCATACGTGGCTGAGTAGTCTGGGGTCCAAAATGGGCCAGTATAGGCAATCGCTGAGCTCCAGGCCGGGCACCAGGCCTCCAGCGTATGTGATTTATCCATACATCTTTTTAGGTTAAATGCCGTCATACACAAATAAAGATCATACCCTCTCCAGCTGGCCTGGTGTTTTCCACACGCTATGATACTGAACAGGTCGAACCGGAAGGTGGTTGCATCGCCCAAGGTGTAATTCAGCTCGATGCCCCCATAGTTGGATATGCAAAAATCTGTACATACTGCTGGAAAAAGTAAGATCAGGACCGGAACACTGCAGGAATTCCCCTTTTTTTTATCAACTTGAGTCCGGCGATTTCTGTTTTCTGTCTGGGCTGCCAGTTTGAACTGTACCTGTTGGTCTTGAAAAGTTATTTAAATAAATTTATGTTAATATAAAAAGGTCACTTACCAATTATATGCCTGATGTGATGATTTTTTCCTCCGCCTTTGGTTTTATAAGTCTGTGTACATTTCCAGTCATTAAGTGACCTTGTACTAGATGGCTGCTAAAGTTATCAGTTTTCAGTCTTATACATCTGTAAAGTAACCCATATTAGTTATACATTAACAAACACACACTATCATTCATACAGCAGATACTCACTCACACGCCAACATCATTCATGTAACAAATATACATGGCATTTATAATGTTATATTTCCCTATACCTTCCTAACTAAGGTTCTTGTTTGTCCCTTAACTTATAAAAACACATTTCCATCACTGCCTTATTCTAAAAAGCTATCAATCTCTGTCTTTAACCATAACAGCTCCATATGGTCATCTGCAGGTATTCTTCTTCTAGATTCTTTCTAGATATCATCCAAATACAGGTGTTTATTTTAAGGATTCTGCCATATCAGAAGCACAGCCTCAAGCACAAGAGAAAAAATAAAAATGTTGCTCGGGGATGTATTGCTGACCAGTCTGTTTTCAAGTGCAGACCTAAGGAGGCTATAATAAACAGAAACCCAAGGTCATCAACTTCTTTTGAGGAGTTAGCAAAAAACTCCCCACAGGCACCCAAAAACCCTGTAGAGTTTTCTTCGAACTGTCACATGACCACACCTCTTGACACTTTCCAGACGTCCAAGTTTTAACGTGTTTCTAGTAAACAGCGACGGGCAATTACACCTAGAATATCTTTCGGACTGAGCACGCTTCTTGTAAGGATTTTAACGTCAGCAAAAATGACGTCCCAATTTTTATATGGGGCTTTAAACCTTCAGCCACGTCGGATCCTTCGCATGTCATCGACAAACAAACAACAATTTATATACAGGCATTTAAATCAACTGGACGAAGCATAAATTTTAGAGAAAAATTAAGCCCCTTATCCACAGTTCCGTTCTTGTAGAACCCTATTGGGGCTTATTTAGGCTGGTTCCAGTGGGACCGATTTATTTCTGTCTCCACAGTGCCCATAGTTCCCCTTTAGTAGGCGTATAGTTAACCTTTAGTGGGCGGATAATTAATATCAACGCACCTTACCAGCTGGTGGTGCTAGTGTTACATTAAGCTCTTTACTAACCACCACTAACACGTATTAGTGTCAGGATTTGTGGTCAGGGACGAACCCAGTTGTACAGACAGGACTCAACTCGGCAGATTACAAAAATAAATATTTTAATGATGAATAAAGAACAAAAATAACCAGCTGACGTGGCAGCAAAACTTACATGAAACAGAAGGCTCAGGGGGAAACTCAGAAAGGACTCAGGAAGCTCAGGGAAGACTCAGGAGACACAGGAGAACACTGGATACCCAACAAATACGACGCGACAAGGAACAAGACTGAACTGGCTTATATACAGGGACAAGACGAGACGTGATTACAAACAGCTGTGACGAGACAAGGGTGGCACCAATTAAACTAAAGAGAAAACACTAGGGAAACACAGACACAAACCGAGCTACCAAATGGTACCATCCTTACAGTACCCCCCCCCAAGGACGCCCCCAGGCGTCCCCAAAAAAAAACCCTCCCGAAGGACTTGGGCGGGTGGAGGGCGGCACTGCAAGGGTGGAGGGCCCGAGGAAACACAAGGAAGAAAACAAAGACCAGACAAAAACTAAGGCAAAACACAAGCAGGAAAACACAAAAGATCTGAACGGTCAAGAGACCGTCCCTAGAGTCATTGTTCCGGCGGGCGGCCGGGAGGCCGTCCATCACAGGAACCACGTTCCGGGGGGGCCGTCCATCACGGGAACCACGTTCTGGGGGGCGGCCGGGAGGCCGTCCAACACATAGGACCTTGGAGGCCGCGGCAGGCGGCGATGACGACTTGGAGGCCGCGGCAGGCGGCGATGACGACTTGAAGACCGCAGCTGGCGGCAAAAAGACCCTGGAGACCGCAGCTGGCGGCGAGGAGACCCTGGAGACCACCACTGGCGGCAAAGAGACCCCGGAGACCGCAGCTGGCGGAGAAGAGACCCTGGAGACCACAGCTGGCGGCGAAGAGACCCCGGAGACCGCAGCTGGCGGAGAAGAGACCCCGGAGACCGCAGCTGGTGGCGAGGAGACCCCGGATACCGCAGCTGGTGGCGAGGAGACCCTGGAGACCGCAGCTGGTGGCGAAGAGACCTTGAAGGCCGCATCAGGCGGCGTAGATGACGAAGAGGCCACATCAGACGGCGTAGACGGCGAAGAGGCTGCATCAGGCGGCGTAGACGGCGAAGAGGCCGCATCAGGCGGCGTAGACGGCGAAGAGACCGCATCAGGCGGCGTAGATGACGAGGAGGACTTGGGGGTCGCATCCGGCAGCGAGGAGGACTTGGGGGCCGCATCCGGTGGTGAGGAGGACTTGGGGCTTTGGAGAACTGCAGTGTACCACATAGAGTCCTGGGGAGCTACAGTGTGCATCATAGAGTCCTGGGGAGCTGCAGCATGCATCATAGAGGACCATGGAGGCGAATCCTCTGTGGTAGTGGAGAGCGCCGGTCCCTCTGGAGACTTGGAGAGCGCCGGCCCCTCTGGAGACTTGGAGAGCGCCGGCCCCTCTGGAAACTTGGAGAGCGCTGCTGCTGTCATGGAGGCCAGGGGAGTTGCTGCTGCTGTCATGGAGGCCTGTGGCTCTGCAGCAGACGACGGAGAGGCCTGTGGCTCTGCAGCAGATGACGGAGAGGCCTGTGGCTCTGCAGCAGATGACAGAGAGGCCTGTGGTTCTGCAGCAGGCGACGGAGAGGCCTGTGGCTCTGCAGCAGACGACGGAGAGGCTTTGGGTGCTGGAGAGGCTTTGGGTGCTGCAGCGGCGGCAGGAACTGACTCCTCTGCGGCGGCGGCGGCAGGAACTGACTCCTCTGCGGCGACGGCAGGAACTGACTCCTCTGCGGCGGCGGCAGGGACGGATCTTCTGCGGCGGCGGCAGGAAACAGAAACAGATGCTGAATCTTCTGAGGCGACTGGAGCAGGTGCACCAACGGCGAGGCGCTCAGCAGGCGGACCAGCGGCGAAGGTGATGGGTGCAGGAGTCAGAGGAGCAGAGGAGAGTTCAGAGACGGTGGTGACAAAAGGTGCAGGATGAATTATGGGTTCAGAATGTGTATTAGTGACCTTGGGTGTGATGAGAGTCCTAATTTCTATTAATAACCGATTATACTCTGGGAGCAGAATGAGACCGGGCCGTGAAACTAAAAAAGCCTCCATCAGGGAAAATATAATGTCTGAACAGTACGGGTTATGTTTAGCATTAAGAAATTAATCTAGTAAAATCTGGTTTATAGAAGCAAGTTCATGGGGTGAATATGTGACTGATGGACAAATGTCTCTATGTGAGGGTGTGGTGTCAGGTGTCGCCCCCACCGGAAACCTGGGAGGTGGGGCGGCGGAACACGCCCCC
>NC_056500.1:61179633-61181106 GCF_014905685.2 Nematolebias whitei | reverse complement strand
CCGGACTCGCCGAACCGAACAGGAGTGGACCGGAGCTCCCACGGGACATCAGATCTCGCCCCCACCGGAAACCTGAGAGGTGAGACGGTGGACCCGGCTTCCACAGAAACCCCGTGTCCCCATGGGACATGTAGTCCACGTCTCTGCTGGGCAGAAGCGTGTGCGTGAGCTGGTGCACGTATTGCGGCCAGAACATCCACTGCACAGACTGGGCAACGTCTCTTCTCGTTGTATTTTTAATAAATAATCAAAATAAAAATGCACAATGACTTTGGACTTTTAGGGGCGGAGATTTGAGTTGGTCAAAATTAGTGTTCCCGGATCTTGTTCCGGCAGGATCTGGCTCAAATTAACCACTGGCTATAACTACTTATATAAATCAACTAGGGGTTGAACGACTACATAATTTTTAAACTCGACATTAACATAATAAAACTCGAGTAGAACTGGAGTACTTGATGACATCATAGGATCTAAAGATACAAAAATAAATTAATAAATAAAACCGCAAAAAAGGTCATTTACAAAAAAAAAGACCAAAAAACATTGGGAGCATATATTATGCTCCTACCATTTATCATATTGCAAATAAGTCACAGGAAAAACTAAACTATTAGTTATTATTATTATTATAGCTGCAAACGTGAAGAAACGTGCAGCACGTCAAAAACAAAACTAAAACAGTGGGGGTCCCACCCCGCACCACCGCCAGCTGTGGTGCGCATTAAGTTTAGTTTTAGAGATTAATATGTTTATAGATTTTTTATATAGGTTTAGAGATTAATATTTTTTGCTTTTTGTTTGTGAAACAAGGTCAGAAGGAAGCTGGTTGGTAGATTGGACCCGTGTTGCGCCATACTCTGAGACCTGGAACAGTGCAACACCGCCCCCTACTGTCACAAAATATGGTGTATCACCTGTTTGCAACGCACTCCAGTCAGGAAATTGTTTAATTTTCTGTTTCCTTACGGTAGTTGAACTAGAAGATTCATCTTTAGTGAAATATTTCCAGACTATTGATGCATTTCTACTTGTTTGTCAAGACTGGGCCTGCTCTGCTCCATCCGTCTGCTTGAAGGAATCCATTTTGTAACCCGTGCCGGTGCAGATAACGTGACAGGTGACGCAATGACGTAACGGAGGCGTAATGATGTCGCCACGAATACTCGACGTGAAATTAAAAACCTCGATAGGTGTCCTAGAAATCGATGTGTAGATTACTTGAGTAGTCTGTTAAAGCCCTAAAATCAACTGAATTAAATTGGTGCACAAAACTTTCAACAAATCAGTAAAAACTTATTTTTTTACAGTATTTTGGAAAAGAAATATCTTCTTTCCTGGCTTCCTCCATATGCAATATAAACTCTCCCTGGTGTGGATATATTTTCAAGATTCTGGCATGTAGGTGAGTGCATGCATGCATGTATGTGTGTGTGTGTGTGTGTGTGTGTGTGTGTGTGTGTGTGTGTGTGT
>NC_056500.1:61175053-61179623 GCF_014905685.2 Nematolebias whitei | reverse complement strand
GTGTGTGTGTGTGTGTGTGTGTGTGTGTGTGTGTATGTATGTGTGTGTGTCTGTATTTGTGTGAATATCTGAGTTCTTGTGAATATACATATCCCCAGAGCAGATTCAGTTTCACAACATAGCACTGCTAGACCGGCCTCTGTTTAGGGCTCAAGGATGCCTAAATCACAAAGGACTGCTTTTTATGGTTCTCAAAAAATGCAAGAGACCAGCAAATTTTCTGGTCCTATGTGACTACATAACTCAAATCCATGTGCTGAAAATAGTTTAAAATAAATGGTATAAATCTGTGGAAGTGTGTTTTAATAGTAATAAAACTTTATGGTTTTTAAGAAAACGTTGGGCTTTTTTCCCCTCCTTTTTTTAGTACATGAAACATTTTTTTAGTAAAACAACATACATTCACATTGCACTTCTAAACGCTAGATGTCGCTGTGGCACTAACACAGAACTATGATGCGTCTCTCTCTCAGTCTGCTTCCTAACTGGTCTGTACTGATTACAGGCGGTTTATGAACTTGCATTTATATTGAACAGAACAACATCAGAATGACACTGTGAAATTTTGTTTATCCCCTCTGACAACAGTTGATTTACAATTTTTCCACTCCTTTTTTATAGTCATAAAAGGAGCACATCTTGCCACTTGTGAACATGCAAATTAAAGCCTATAAAAGCTTAACGGTGAGCCTGGTTTGACTGGTTTAACTTGTAGGCCAACATGCCCTCTGAGATCATGCAGGAAGCTGAAGTGCAACCTGCAGGATCTCACGAAGAAAAGCTAAAAGCATACTCTAAATCCAAATTCCTCACCCCTAAACCATAATTTCAGAGGTTGGAGGGGAAGTTCAGTTTTAAGACAGGCAATAGCTCTTATCTTGAATAAATGTCTGTGCTCCTTTGTTTCCAACACAAGCATAGCCAACAATAACATGCGTACAAGTGCCTCTCTGGGACTTTCCAGTAGCTGATCGGTAGAACTTCGAGCTGCGGAGCTGCAGTCTGTCATGACTGTTTGCACACCCACCAGGTATCAGATAAAACTTGCCCGCACGCTGTGCATAGCCCGGGGGTTGCGTGACTCTGGCTGCGGAAACCTCTAATTTCCTGGGAGCATCAGAGGAAAGAGAAAGGAGTCTGAGGATGGGGATCTCCAGCTCTCCGTTCAGTGCTCCAAGGATAAACTGCGCGTAAATTTTAAGAAAGTAATCTATTCCTGCTCCTTGTTTTATCATTGTGAGCTCATGAAGGAGTGAGCTGATTCTGTGCAGGGAGGAACAACGGCAAGAAGTTCCACCAGTTTCTTTTTTTTTTTTTTCAAACCAACCTAGTGGAGGTTTCAATAGCAGCAGCCCGGCAGGGGAGGGACACGCCGCCAGCAGTTAGTCGGGATACTCACTACACACACACACACACACACACTCTCTCTCGCACACACTCCTGCCCATAGAGACTAGTTAAATCAGCAGGAAAACTGCAAACAGGCATCAGAGGGCTCACTTAATCCGATTGAGAGGCAAACAAATGCTCAAAAAGTGAGGGAATACCGGACACGAGGACAACTTTTCCCTTTTTCTTTCTTCTGTGAAATCTTTTCAGTTATTTTTTCTTCATTCTTTTCTTTTTTTTTTTTTTTTTTTGAGTTTTGACAGTAAGAAACACGTCCAGAAAACATTTCCGAGAGGTAAGACTGTCTCATCATGTGAATATTTTGGCTTTTCTCCTGCATGCGTCCAACCCGAGCCGACCTTGAGAGTCTGACTTTTGCGTCTTAACTGACTGAAAACTTTTTGAAGACTTTCTTTAAAAAATGTGCAGAAAAGCTCTCAATAAGATCTTTACTCTGGAAGCAAGTGAGACAAAAATAAAAAGAGGGGGAAAGAAGAGTTATTTGCGGTTTATAAACTCCTAGAAGTTTTAAAAACACTTCAATCAAACCCCGACTCGCATGATGTTTTTATTCGGGCTTATCTCGGTTTTGGCTGAAGAGTTGACGAATATTAAGGGAAATCCTTTTGCCGTTTGTGTTTTCAGTTCCCATGCCCCCAGGGGTGACACATGCAGCACCCAATAATAAAGGCGATTTATAAATTCAACTCTGCGCGCTTCTTCACAATTTCACAAAATGAGACGGTTTTCTGCTCACTGCGGGTCACCAGGTGCGCTTTTACGCACCCGTTTGGTGAAAGGAGTGAAGCGCTTTTATTTAAGCTGTAAGTGAAAATGAATTTAAATGATTCAGGGCAGATTTTATAAGAGTTTGGGTCATGTCGGCTGTTGTTGACCTTCATCCGGTCCATGTGAGAACCCTTTGAGAGTAAAACCCGGAGCTTGTATTTGTGCTGCCTCCCCGTTTTACTTTCCCTGGAGAATGAATCATGGAGGAAAAGAAAAAAGAAAAGAAAAACAGTCCTAAAATAGGAAGGTCTGCGTCGCATACCGTAACTAAACCGTGATTTGCATATGAAAACTCTTGGGCTGAAAGAATTCAGTTAGTGTTGCTGCAGCAGAGTTCATCCACAGAGGTGACAGGAGTCGTGTTTTTACTTGTTTTTTTGTCGCACATCCAAAGTCACTGGTTTAAAATTAAACTGTTTAAATGTTCTTTAAATTGTGCATCATTTCACCACCACACAGTTTTTCAGGACACGCTCGCGTTGCAAAGCACTTTACTGCCCCCCCCCCCCCCCCCCCCCCCACACACACACACACACAGAGACGCAAGAAGGGGTCGAGCCCGCGCGCATGCATCCACAGAACATCCACGGATGGCGAGCCACTCATTTCCCACGATGCATGGCCGTGCGCGTGTGCCTTCCCCTTCTCTCTATTTTTCTCTATTAAGATGATGGGAGGTGATTTTCCCATAGGCAAGTATTTTGTCTCACTCCAAGCACATCAGTCAGAGCAGCTACTCCTCCATCCTGAATTCCATCTTTTAAAGTAAATAAGAAAGCGACCCTAAAGACAAACCAGCACACAGTACGAAAAGGAAACTGGGCTCTCCTTTCTGTGATGGTGTGCCAGCCCCGTCATGCTTCTGATGATGTGGATGCAGAAAGTCAAACTGTGAGAAATGTGGATGGCAAGGTGACAGGTTCCAAGTAATGATTTAGACTCACACAGAGAGTGGAGCAGTGGGATCTAATGGTTTGGATCCACACATGCACATAAGATTAAAGTCTCCTTTTTTGGATCCAAGTCCTTACACAGTCTACCAAATCATTAATGAGCTGTCCAAGAGACCCAGACCTGATTTGGTTTGGCCTGTGTTTAGCACAGGTCCAGGTTCTGTGTAGTTTTGGCTCCGGGTTCATCTACACACCCACCCTTGCATACGCCACTCCCTCCAATTCGCACATTGGCCCTGAAGTGACAGCGCTGATGGAGCTCTACACCGAGGACCTGACTGTAAATCTGTCTTGAGAAAACACAGAAGCTTGCCAACGCCAGGATCTTGTTGGGTGGAATGTAAAATGTCTCTTTATTTGTGTTGAAAATAAACTGTCTTTGTACCCTCCCATTCTGGTAATGGGCTCCATGTGGCAGCAGACAGAGGACTTATCCTTCTTGACAAGGACGAGCTGGAAGGGAGGAGAAACAGGATGCTTGAAGAAAGTGAGGGTAAAAAAAAGGGAGGTTAAGTTTAATGTGGGCAGGCAAGAGCATACGTGCATGATCACTGGGGTGTGGTCTACCTTGAGTTTAAGAGCAACACTTGTCAACATTTGTGTGATTTTAATCAGTTTGTTGCTACAAATACACACTTCACATGCACATAAAATATCAGGTGGATAAAATTGTCTCACACTACGTTATTATTGGCAAAAAAATCTTTTTACTATATGGAGACTACAGCACAGCCATTAAACCACCAAAAAAGACTCTAGAAGACCGGGACCAAAATTATGTTTTTTACAATGTTCATGGAGACTGATAAAAATTCTCTCAGGGGTGTTAAGTATTTATTAGGAGACCATCGACAACCATGCCTCCCTCTGAAGACCACTAAAAGATCACTCGTCCACCTCTGTGCCAACATTGGTGCTCTTTGAGAGACCGAGATCTCTGAGAGAGCAGCAGCAACTGACGGTGATCTCTGACTAACTAAGATAGCTCACTCAGAGAACTGGAAAAATCTCTGGGCTGCCTGGATGTGTCTGTGTATAAATGTGAGCTGATTCTGGTGCTCTTCCATCAGTCTTTGACTGTGGTTGAAGAAGAAAGGTCTCCTGAAGGTAAATAAATCAAAAAGATTGATAAATGATTTGCAATAAAATAGTGTTAGTAAAGGTCAAACGAAAAATTTACAAGACAATGATGAGGGCAGCACGGTGGCGCAACTGGTAGAGCTGCTGCCTCTCAGCGAGCAGGTCCTTGGTTCAAACCCTGGTCCAGGGGCCTTTCTGGGTGGAGTTTGCATGTTCTCTCCGTGCATTCGTGGGTTTTCTCCAGGTACTCCGGTTTCCTCCCACAGACCAAAAGCATGCATGTTAGGCTGATTGGTAACTCTAAATTGCCCCTAGGTGTGAGTGAGAGAGTGAATGGTTGTTTGTCTCGTTTGTCTCTA
>NC_056500.1:61171954-61175043 GCF_014905685.2 Nematolebias whitei | reverse complement strand
TGTGGCCCTGTGATGGACTTGCGACCCGTCCAGGGTGTACCCCGCCCCTCGCACAGTAATTTCTGGACATGGGCACCGGCGACCCCCGTGGCCCAAAATGGAATAAGCGGGTAAAGATAATGGATGGATGGATGGATGGATGGATGGATGACTGGACAGTGGTGAGACCAGCTATGTTGTATGGTCTGGAGACAGAGACATGGACAAAAAGACAGGAGACAGAACTGGAAGTGGCAGAAATGAAGATGTTGAGATCTCCTTGGGAGTGACAAGGATGGATAAGATTAGGAATGAGATCATCAGAGGTACAGCACAGGTTGAACAACTGGGAGATAAAGTTAGAGATGCCAGACTGAGAAGGTTTGGACATGTCCAGAGGAGGCACAGTGGTTTGGACATGATTTGGACATGTCCAGAGGAGGGGCAGTGGATATATTGGTAGAAGGATGTTAGAAATGCAGCTTCCAGGAAAAAGACAAAGAGAACATATATGGATGCAGTTAGAGAGGACATGGAGGTAGTTGGAGTGAGGACAGAGGATGCAGAGGACAGAGTGAGATGGAGGACGTTGACTCGCTGTGGCAACAACTGAAGAGGGAAAAGCTGAAAGAAGAAGAAGAAGACACGGTGCCCTCCTACTAGAAGCGCCAATCATTCCTCCAGGACCAAATGGCCATAGATACAAGGTAGATATAAGGTTACAGTTTGGTGACTACTATGCAAAAAGTGAAGCTGGAATAATGAAGGGGACCTCAACAACATGTTGTGCATGGAGTCAGTTTTATTGGACAAGTTCTTATGAAGTGTTGACCCTAAAATCACAAATGTTGATACCAACTGGAGAGATGGTGTAGAACCAGGACACATGTTGGCTGTGACCCTCTGGTACCGGCAACAAGTTGAGGCCGAAAATTCCTCTAAAATGTTGTGATGATTAGAAATTGCTGATAGATTATTGGAAGACCATACCCTCTCAGACCATTGAGCTTTGAACCAGTTCAAAACTTGAAGTAGGTCATGACAACCATTGTATTAGCTGAAAATCTTTGCAAAATCATCACAAGGTCATGGAGATAATATTGTGTTGACTGAAAGAGCGCTCTAACAAATTGTTTTGGACACTTAAAGGTCTTGCCTCTGTGGAAAGCTGGTGCAGGTGATATTTAGCTGTTTGAGTCTTATTGCAAATTATTTTAATGTTGCCGTAAACTGTTGTTGCAGGAAAGATCACATCCATCTGGAGGACAGAAACGCATTGTGAAGAGTTTGCTTTGGGTTTGCAGATCAAAGCTATTAAAATTAGAAATTATTTTGTGGAGGGTGGCATCATTGATCACACAAAGAATATGAAGGTCTTTCCTTTTTCTTTTACTGTAGATTTTCAAAGGCAGCCGTGGGAAAGAAAATTATGGCTAAAGTGCTGCTTTGTCCTTTAATCCCATTACATGACCCTCTGGATTTTAGTGTGCCAATTAGAAAACACAAAATGTTTAT
This sequence comes from Nematolebias whitei, assembly GCF_014905685.2. Lineage (NCBI taxonomy): Eukaryota > Metazoa > Chordata > Actinopteri > Cyprinodontiformes > Rivulidae > Nematolebias > Nematolebias whitei. The sequence goes on along the minus strand of NC_056500.1, from coordinate 61,173,549 downwards.
GCACTCTCGATTCTGAGCTTTTCCCACTAAAAGAAAAACAAATGCTATAAATACACACACATAAAAACTCCAACCAATCAATTAAAAGCAACACCAAGACAAAGTTGACACCCATGTCGGTTTTGTTGCCTTGAAATTATCTGTTTTTCAGACCGGAATCCTTTTCTCCTTGTTGTAATTAAACATACCCCTTTATTTCTTCCAGATGCTGTTTTTAGGGGTTATTTTTGTAGATGAGCTGTGTGGCTTGAGAGGGGTGCAGAAAAAGCTGCAGTGACTGAACACAGAGATGCAACCCAACACAGCTGCTTAGATATTCAGATGTCATCCCCCTGCAATATACAGCTTGGTGTGATGAAGAACTGAGAGCTTCAGTGTGTGTGTGTGTGTGTGTGTGCGTGTGTGCGTGCGAGAGAGAGAGAGGGAGAGAGTGAGTGACTGAGTGACTGAGTGATGTGTCACATATGAGGAGCACACTGAAGTCACCTATACATGGTGCTAATGACACGGGCCATAAAACACTATAAGTGTAGTGACATCAGTGTGGTGGTCATGGCTGGTTTGGGGTCCCCCAGAGTGTCTGTGTGGTGTTTAGGGATGTTGGAATGAGCAACCGCTCTGACCAACTATGTACATACCATCTTAACACTGTCTTGAGTATTAATCGATATGTCTTTGTTCCAAAGGACATGATTTTTTTAAGTGAAAAGAGACAAGTTGAGGCGATAAGAATCGCAACTGTGTGTGAGTCAAACCTCAAAGTACCACTTAGGCGGCTTTTCTTTCGCTCTCTGATATCTGGCAGCACAACAGAAGCCTAGACCGAGACACTGACAGAAGCTGTCAAGGAACTTTTTTCCTCCCCATTTCTTGTAGTTTTAAAGGATCTTAACATAGAAATAGATATTTTGTGGAGCAAAAGTCCATCCAGCTCACTAGTGAACTCAGGTTTTTACTAATTTGCCTCTGGCTTGGAGAACATGTAAAATAGGAGGAAGGGATGTGTGTGCACAAGTGTGAAAAAGACTATTTGCTCGATGAAGAAAAATGATCAACGGTAATAGGCAGGACAAAGGAGTATGAGCAGAGAAAGAGGGGTCATTAAAAGGACGACATCTCGCTTGCAGTGAATGGCAGTAAAGTATCTGTCTAATCTGCCATCATTACCCTGATTAAATCACAAGGGATTTGGCTTTCCCATCAACTGCAATCAATGGAGCAAAATCAATAGACAGGGGATACGTGAGAGGCACTCGGCCACGGTCAACCATACCTCGCCCCGAGCACTGCTCCAACTGCACCAACAATCTTACATTAGAGTCAGTAAAACTTCAACATGTGGAATGGGGGATTTTATGTTAGGGGTTTTATGAAATACTGTAAAGTGCTTCCTTGGGGTGTTGAGATGTCTGCTTCCCCTCACAGATTCTCATTTAAATTTAATCCCACCTTCCTTTCTGTGTCCAAAAGAACTCATTCACACACTTTGTTTTTTCACTCTTGCTGTCACACTTGATGATTCTTTGTATGATAGTTTTGGTTAATACTGTCCATCCATCCATCCATCCATCCATCCATCCATCCATCCATCCATC
>NC_056500.1:61162582-61171854 GCF_014905685.2 Nematolebias whitei | reverse complement strand
TTATTGAAAAGTTGGCTTATAACAGTACTGTTGATTGAACCACTGAGTTAAACAGTGTGTGAATCTCTCTGCTCACTTAAATAAAATATTTACCTGTTAAAAACTCTAAGTTTGCAACTATTTAACCAGATAGGTTTGCTGAACAGTGTATAACCATGGCAGATGTGACAAAAGCTAATATTTTTCCATGTGATAAGAAGGACTGGTTAGAAAGAGCGTTAACGCTGCTAACAGAATCCTTACATCCATATGGTGAACAGGTGGACAGCATGAACTCAACAGAGTTATTGGACGAGCTGAAGGAAGTTGCAGAAAGTGTGACTTCTGCAGACATAACAAAGTCAAGCTATGACCAACTGGCTAAATTAGCACTCTTGCTGAAAGCTAAATTTTATAGGGAGGCCAACAAGGCAGAAGCCCTTGATGAAAGGTTAATGCACGAGACAGAGGACCACGTGGCAGCACGTGAGGAGTATCTAAAACTCATGGCACAGTTTAAATTTGATAAGGAGACCTGGGAAAATGAATTAAAACGTGAGAAAGAGCTCTCACAATCTCAGCTGTCGTTACAAGCAGACTCATATGAGGTGAAGCTGCGTGAAGGAGGGATTAAGTACCAAGCACTGTGTTCAGACAATTATGCTCTACAACGACAGGTGCAGCTCACATCAAAAGCTCTGGACGAGTGCAGATTGGAAAAAGCGGCGTTAGTCCAACAAGGCGTGCGTTTACAAAGTGAATGTCATACATCACATGAACGCTTAAAAGCCTGTGAGGCGAAACTAGCCGCAGCAACGAATGAGATTTCTGACGTGGGGCAAGGATGTCTGGAACTCAAAGACGAACAAAGTCAGAGTCTAGGACACCCACCACCACTTCAGAAGGATTTTGCTGTACCTCCTGCACTTAATCCCCTTCTGCCACCTCCACGTGAGTCTAGCGACTCACCTCCGTGTGCTATTTTGGTTCCAATAACACCAATCACTCAGCCTCTGCTCTCCATTTTGGATTTGCATAAAATTGTGAAATATGTCCAACGCTTTGAACCAGGGCCGTTGGGTTCAACCGACACTAAGGCCTATCTGAACCACCTTGACTTCCAATTAAGAAGCTATCCCAACGCTACGGTTGAGGATAAAGTAGGTTTGATCAGGCTCACTTCAACCAGGACGGTGTTTTCCTTCATAGAGCGTCAACCTGATGCCACAAGAAAGGATTACCGCCTGTTATGTGCTGCTCTTATGAAAGAGTATACCCCTTGCGCGGGACCTGGTGGTTATCCAGCCACAGACAAGGTCATTCAAGGTAAGAATGAGCACCCAAGGGCATATTATTCTAGGATTTTGCAGGCTTATTTTGGTTACAGGAACGAGATCGTCATGGAGGAGGAGGAAGCGTTTAAGTTCGTTTTCAGCAAAAATCTCCACCCTGACATAAGAATGTCAGTGCAAATGATGGCTAATTTCAAAGAGAAATCCATCAGTGAGATAAAAAGTTGTGCTGTGAATGTCTTTGAAGCCCGTTCACAGGCCAAAACACCCATTGTAGTGTTCCCAGGTGAGAGGATTCCTGCCCAGTCTTTAGAATTGGAAGGGACAAGAGCTTCAGCTCCCCCTCCCAAAAAAGGCGAGAGGAAACAAGGTTTCCCAGCAGCCAAACCACAACTGGTGAGTGCCCCCTGGTCCAGACGAGATCCTAAATGGTTTCCCAAGAAACAAGAGGATGAACGGAGGTACCAGAAGGGGGGCAAATGCCCTAAGGGTAAAAAGTATGGCACCAAAAGTGACCCATACAACCAGGGATCCCACTGGGAACCCCAGAAGAGGGGACCTGCTTCCCCACCACATCGGCCTGAACAGCCTCAGATGAAAAAGAAACAGCAGCAGATCCAGAAAGGGAGCCCCAGACCTCTGAGCTCGGACGAGACAGAGTGTGCGTCGGTTCTTGGAATTGTTGAAAGGTGTTGCCACGGACAACCAACCTAACGCGTTGTTTGGCAATATCGTTGCTGATAAATCAGAGCACACAAACAACACTGTTACTCCTGTCACAGACAGTCACCATAATGCTGTTGGTGTAAACTCTGACACGCCCTCACCTGAAAAAAGGGGGGTACGATCACACGTCACCGACGGTGACCCGTCACAAACTGAAACCTCAGAAACAGCAACAGCTGTGCTAACGGTTCAGTCAAAACAGGACGACACAAACAACAACGTTACCGCTGTCACGGACAGCCACCAGGACCTTGTTGTTACAAACAATGAGAGCCTCTCAACACACAGTGGGTGGGTGATCTCATACATCAATGACGGAGGCCCGTCAAAAGCCGAACTCCCAGGAGCAGCAGCAACTGCACCAACGGTTCGGAAAAAACAGGATTACACAGGTAAAGGTAAACGTAAGAAGAAACGTCGGCCAAGACCTACAAGATTCCTGTGTAACCTGATCAGAAAGGGGGTCGCTAAAAAAACTTACCTGTCGATCACACTTGAAGAGTCCTCACACGTGAAGCCCTACTGGATGGTGGAGCTGACATAACTATTATGTCAGCCAAACTGTTCGAGAAGCTCAGGACCGCCCCTAACGGTGTTCACAGGGAAATACCTCTCATAGAATGTGCTATAGGACTGCAGGGCCTCGCAGAGATGAGGACAACCCTAACAGCTATAGCTATGGTTCACATGCAAGTTGGCGAGATGACACTATTCCACCCGGTATATGTGTCTATGGTTGACTCATTCCCATTTTTGATCGGCCAGGATTTTATAAATCGCTTTGACGTGATTATAGATTATAGTAAACAGACAATGTGGGCCAGAGTGAGCAAACCCCTGCCAATACTCATGCCTCCTGAGACTGTCACAGACTGCCCAACAGCAGGCACCACAGAAGACACCGAGGACCTCTCGGCAGAGAACACAGTCCCGGTAAGTAAGCCTTCAAAAGCATGTGAGACCAAAGAGACCCAGCCGGTGGACCCAACTCTGACTGAACAGGAAAGCCTCCTCTGCGAGCTGAGACAGTCAGAGCCCACCGGATACTACCTACTATTGGTAGTTAAAGGTGTAGAGATCCAAGGATCCCACACCAAAGATGCTGTACTGTCGCTGCGGACAGATAAATCAGCTATCAAGGACGAAGCCGTGGACGGCCCACATTGGTCCTCTGACCCCTCCGGACTGCTCGCAACTCTGTCAGTACAACCTACAGCCGAGGTGATGGCAGTCACACGTGCACAGGCTACAGCCAAGCCGGCTGACAACACAGTCTCTGTACAACCCGTGCTGACTGACCCAGATATCATCCAACTTCAGAAGTCGGATCCTGCGATAAACTCGATGATGCTGTACTTGACTGACCCAGAGAAAAACTCTCCATCCGAAGCCGACCTGGATTCCAATCCAGACCTTAAAGTCCTCTTTCAGCTGCGCAAAAAGCTAAAACTAATCAAGGGCATCCTAAGTTTTGCTCATGGACCGACGTCCTCACCCGTGTTCGTGGTCCCCCATGACCACAGGGGGGTGATGTTAGTTCATGCGCTTGACCTCCTGTCCGCAGGACACAAGGGAGATAACGCCACGCTGAAAGCATTAAAACAAGTTGCTTATTGGCCTGGAATGAAAAAGGATGTCAAGAACTATATTAAAGGGTGCCTGGTCTGTGGCCAGTTTCAGCCATCCAGACCACTCTACAGAGCACCACTGCAAAGTAGAGGCATTGCATTCCCATGGTCCGACTTCCAGATCGACTGGGTTGGACCACTTACTAAGAGCACTAGAGGAAATGAATATTTTTATCACGGTAACTTGCGCATTTACCAAATGGGTAGAATGCCTACCAGCTCCTAACGACACAGCACAAACAACTGCTATGTTACTAATGAATCATGTATTTTCAAGGTTTGGACTTCCCCTCAGGGTGAACTCAGACCAAGGTACGCACTTCACAGCTGAAGTGATGAAAGAACTGTGGAAGATGCTAGGTATCAAAGTCAACTTCCATGTTGGCTACCACCCACAGGCCTCAGGCCAAGTAGAGAGAGCAAACAGAACTGTGGTAAGTATTTTGAAGAAATACGTAGCCGCAAACCACAAGGACTGGGACGTGAAACTCCCTCTGGTCCTCATGGCCATAAGGGCCACTCCACAGACATCAACTGGCATCTCTCCCTTCGAGATGATGACGGGTCAACAAATGACTCTCCCTCTACACCTGTTGTACCAACCAGGCGATGCCGCCATGGCAACAGCCTACGCCACACAACAATACATGAATGATTTGGCGGAACACCTTAAAAACACCTTTGCGTTTGCCCAGAAAAACCTGGAAAAATCCGCTGATGGACGAATGGCGTACTATGACCAAAAGGCCTCTCACGAGGAACTCTAAGTGGGAGATAGGGTCTGGTACTACACGTTCGCCCCCACAACCGGGAAAAGAGAGTCTGAGACCGAAACTCTCGCCCGCAAACTGATGCCCAGGTGGACTGGACCCCACCTGATAACAGACAAACTGTCTCCAGTTGTCTATCAGATCAAAATCAACAAAGGCCAAAAGGAGCCAATGGTTAAATGGGTACATCAAAACCAGGTTAAACTATACAAGGCGTTCAATAACTCCACAAGAGACAAAGATCTCACAAACTCAGACCTAGTGGGAAAAAGTTCGTACAAGAAGAAACTAAATAAGTTTAAGCTTAATTAAGTGTTAAGATAACGACTCAGACGCGATAACGTGATCGAATCTGACAATCAGAGTGAGTGACGCACCGAAACGTCAGTTTTCTAGTTGCTTAATCGCTACTTTTGTTTATGTTGAAATGTTGTTTTCCTGGTTGCTTAATCACTACCTTTGTCGATGTTGAGACATCGTTTAATTGGTTTTTGGTATTGTTTCTGAACACCCCCAGCAAGAATGAATTTTGTATGTACTTTAGTTAGAGACTAAAAGGACTTTAACTATGCCAACATGCAGTTCATTTGTTAAACTTCAATCTTTGAGGAGTCAATGTAGATTAATGCTACCTTAAGTACCATAACCTACATTGGTCTCACGACGCTCAAGCCAAACCTACTCGAACAATCCTATTCGGGAGGGGGGGCTAGCTAATTCTTCAGTTGAGTCTCGCCATAGACTCCAAAAACATTTAGGGGGAAACCAAAAAACCAAACCTCAAGTCATTCGTCTAAAGGGACAACAGACAATTGAACCAAACTATATTTTGCCATGTAAATCTAACTTAAACCAAGTTAGGAATGGAAAAATAGTTTGAAATGCCCTTCTATAGGTATAAATCCCTATATATCAATTTTTCAGCATGACCCACCCTTTAAACTGGTAACTGTAGCTGATCTAAACCACGATAGCTTACACACCAGGTGCATATAGGTTAAGGTCTATGTAAAATCCCACTCATAAGCCCAACTAAAACCACATAAATGCATAACACATAGAACCAGAATGGCACCTACTGGGAACCACCAGCAGCAACCTTCGCTGAAGGGACCTACAACTCCAACGTGGGTCTCCAATCTCCATCCAGTGGTCGCCTCTGCAGTTCAATCGAGGGAACTCATCTGCATGCTGATCAATCAACACCTCCAATTGTTGTGGATTTACCGTTGTGGATTATGACTTTTTCTAATGGATTATAGACTTTGTTTCCAAGGGGTTAAAGCATTGCTACAATGGAATTACCAACAACACAATGGAATTACCAAGAACATAATGGAATTACCAACAACATAATGGAATTACCAACAACATTGTGGAACTACCTAAACCGTTGTGGGATTACCTTCTTTGACTTTTGTTTTCCTCTTGCTGGATTACATCAAGATCAAGGACATTCGGAGGCGTAAGTTCATGTTAGAATTCATCCCCATGGACAGGCGATGATTTCCAAAGGGGGGACTGTAATGAACTAGGCCTCCGACCAAAACCTGTCTCTGAAGACCTTCATGGGACAGGAACTGTTATTTCATTGATTTGAATGCAGGAATACAAATTATCTCATCCAGAGACAGTCTATTTGTATCCTGAAGTAATCAATTGAAAGAACACTCTTCTTTTTATATTATCATTACTATTTTACAATATCTTGATAATCAAAGTGTGTTTAGTTCATATCATTTCTAATGTTGAAGTGAACCACTCATTTTAAATCAACTGTGAAACAGTATTAAAGATTTTTTTTAAAACCTCATTTAAATGAGAAATCAAGTTAAATGTCTATTTACAAAGTAATTATGCATTTTGATTTTCTGTCTAAAGGAGAAGTAGTGATGCCGGTCGAAAGTCAGAGACAGTCAGAAAACAAGTTATTAGAACGGGCTGTATTGTTTTTAAACCTAGCAGATGGTAAAAAGAGAAACATTGGCATCTGCGTTGTCTCACTCCGCCATAACATTTCTCTGTCTGTACTAAACGTTCCTAAACATTCCTGAATTCTCTGTTGACTTTTAATAACCCTCTGACATCACTAGAACCACCCCCTGTTGGTTGTTTCAACCAATCAGGAAGTCCTAAGTGACCGGAAGTGAGAACGCTTTTAAATGTCGACACTTCCTGGGTCTTCTTCAGTCTACTCTGTCTTACGGAGTCTAGCCCGTCTTCTGGAGTCTTGGATCTGAGTTGTACTCAGTCTATGATGGAGTCTTGTCAAGCCTTCGGGAGTCTTCCACTCCTGAGTGGAAACTCTGACGGACTCACAGATGCTTGCTGTGAATCCACCCGGGTGTAACGCCTCCAACTTCAAAGGGATCTGAGCCTGTTGGTTGAACGGAGTAAATCGACACGACTTCTGACGATGACCAGCCGCTCTTACCGGAGACGCTGGAAGGTAGCGTTGAAATGGACCCGACACCGGAGCTGATTTATCTCCTGCAAAGGTAACGAGTCGTGATGCGCTAAGTATACCGGAGGTTTGAGCTGGTGATGGAAAGAAGTGTGTCAATTCTGGTCAACAACATACACCTCCCTTCATCCATCTTTTCTTTAAACCTCTAAACTCCTTCCTTTAAACTCTTCTATTTTGCCAGCAATCTAGATGCCTTCAGAAATGTCTTGTTGTCTTATTAGTAAAGCGTGCCAAGTTTTATTAATCAGAACCAGTTCAGCTAATCAAGTGTACATGTTTTGATGTTAAATTTTGATTCTGTTAAATAAATTACCACATTTATTCTGATGGGTTAAAATGAAAATTAACGTCTCTTGTCACTGATTAAACAATCCTCACAGTTACCTCGTCACATGGCATTAATTTAACTCGAAAAAGAAAGAACCCGTTATATTTAAATAATTAATTAGTAGTGAAGGTACAGTAAGCTGTCTCCCACTTTCACTACATTTAGTGGGAACATACGTGTTTTAAATAACACATTTGGTGGGACAGTATGTCCTCAGCAAAGCTGTCCTTGACACACTACACATCACCCATCTTTCCATCATCTAACCAACCAACCAACCAACCATCCATCCATCTATCCATCCTTCATGTAACCAACCAACGATCCATCCATCTATCCATCATCTAACAACCAACAAACCAACCATCCATTACCTAACCAACCAACAATCCTTCCGTCCGTCCATCTGTCCATCCATCACTTCCTTCCTTCTCTTTACCCAATTTTTTTTAGGTTACAGGGGAGCTGTTATCTATTTCCAGCAGTCATTGTGGGAGGGTGTGTGTGTGTGTGTTTGGGGGGGGGGGCATGCTGGATAGGTCACAAGTTCATCATATGGACACAGAGACAAACAAGACAAACAACCACTCTTTGCTCTCACTAAAGACATTAACCTAACATGCATATTTTTGGTTTGTGTGAACCTTGAGAAAACCCACACAGGGTGCACAGGGAAAACATTCAAAGTGTACACAGAAAGGTCTTAAGCTGGGAGTTGATCCTGCAACCTTCTTTGTTGTGTGTAACTGGGACCCTGTGTACATAATTTTGTTCCACCTCACGTACCACATGTGGTGCAATGACAATCAACCTACTTGAACTTGCTGCTTTGAACTAACAACTCTAACCATTGTTATTTTGTGTTGCTTTGACATTATTGTTGACTGAGATTAAATCTAAAAGCAAACCCTGCCAAAAAACACATAAAAACATGGACGGACGAACAACAGAACACCCTTGGTGACACCAGATAGTTGCAACTTTAAAGAATTTATTTAGAAATGCTAAAACAAAAAAGATTTAAAACACTTTATTCAGAACTTAATTAGCATTTTTGGACACAAAATAGCAAATATAAAAAGTAATTGATAAAATGTTTTAAGCAGCAGTTAACTTTTGGTGCTTATTTTTTTAGAGAAGCCAAGGGGCTAAATATCAAGTAAATATTGAGGCAGGCAGCCTAGCTTTGTTTAGCTTAGCATTAAGACTAAAAGCAGCTAAATTTGTCTACTTGTCTGATTGTGTCAGCCCAGTTATGATTGATTTTACTTAATTTGATAGTATTTACATATTTATATGTATATACACACACACACACACACACATATATATATTACACACACACACACACACACATATACAAACCGGATTCCAAAAAAGTTGGGACACTAAACAAATTGTGAATAAAAACTGAATGCATTGATGTGGAGACGGCAAATGTCAATATTTTATTCGTAATGTAACATGGATGACAGATCAAAAGTTTAATCTGAGTAAATGTAACATTTTAAAGGAAAAATATGTTGATTCAAAATTTCACAGTGTCAACAAATCCCAAAAAAGTTGGGACAAGTAGCAATAAGTGCCTGGAAAAAGGAAATTGAGCATATAACGGACAGCTGGAAGACCATTTAACACTAATTAGGTCAACTGACAACATGATTGGGTATAAAAAGAGCTTCTCAGAGTGTCAGTGTCTCTCAGAAGCCAAGATGGTAAGAGGATCACCAATTCCAACATTGTTGCACAGAAAGATAGTGCAACAATACCAGAATGGTTACCCAGCGTAAAATAGCAAAGACTTTTAAGTTATCATCATCAACCGTGCATAACATCATCAAAAGATTCAGAGAATCTGGAACAATCGCTGTGCGTAAGGGTCAAGGCTGTAAAACTCTACTGGATGCTCGTGATCTCCGTGCCCTTAAACGTCACTGCACCTCAAACAGGAATGCCACTGTCAAGGAAATAACAGAATGGGCTCAGGAATACTTCCAGAAAGCATTGTCAGTGAACACAATCCACCGTGCCATAAGCCGTTGCCAGCTGAAACTCTACAGTACAAAGAGGAAGCCATTTCTA
>NC_056500.1:61160216-61162482 GCF_014905685.2 Nematolebias whitei | reverse complement strand
AGGCGACCACTGGATGGAGATTGGAGACCCACGTTGGAGTTGTAGGTCCCTTCAGCGAAGGTTGCTGCTGGTGGTTCCCAGTGGGTGCCATTCTGGTTCTATGTGTCATGCATTTATGTGGTTTTAGTTGGGCTTATGAGTGGGATTTTACATAAGACCTTAACCTATATGCACCTGGTGTGTAAGCTGTCATGGTTTAGATCAGCTATAGTTACCAGTTTAAAGGCTGGGTCATGCTGAAAAATTGATATATAGGGATTTATACCTATAGAAGGGCATTCCAAACTATTTTTCCATTCCTAACTTGGTTTAAGTTAGATTTACATGGCAAAATATAGTTTGGTTCAATTGTCTGTTGTCCCTTTAGACGAATGACTTGAGGTTTGGTTTTTTGGTTTCCCCCTAAATGTTTTTGGAGTCTATGGCGAGACTCAACTGAAGGATTAGCTAGCCCCCCCTCCCGAATAAGATTGTTCGAGTAGGTTTGGCTTGAGCGTCGTGAGACCAATGTAGGTTATGGTACTTAAGGTAGCATTAATCTACATTGACTCCTCAAAGATTGAAGTTTAACAAATGAACTGCACGTTGGACATGAAAAAGTCCGAGTTTTGAACTTGAATGAACATGATAATTCATGCTTTTGGTGATCAGAAAGCTGTAGTTTATGTCTATGTGTTCATTTTAAAGCTGGAAGGTGTCAATCTGTTTTGTGTAACTAAGCTGGGTGCAGTGAGAAAGACGCTTCATTCTGTTTAAAACTCTTTCATGACCGGGAGGTTCTTCTGTCCGACCCCATTCTGATTCTTGGACTCGAACGAGTCGTGTTTTAAATGGATGAGACGCTGTTTGGAGCTGTCGCCACCTCAGATGCTGTTTGTATGCTGATTCGTTACATTTTTAACAGTAAATAGTACATTTTTGAAGTTTTAATGGGCGATAATTTGGCCGGACTGTTAATGCTAACTGCTAATTTGGAGCAGGTAAACATGGGCCGTGATTGGTTGAGAACCGCTGTTTGGGTCGTTCTGATTTGCTGAGAAGCTGGTGACGTATTTCTGTACGTCTACTCATTCTGATGTCAGTGCGTAAAGCCCGCCTCCGATGTGCACGTGTCTGAAAAGTCGCGTGACCCCAGAAATGAAGCTCGTTTTTACAGAGTCCTCCTTTGTGTTTAAAAACGCTAAATAAAGCCTGACACTGTTCCTACACTCATGTGTTCATGCAGATAAGGTGTGCTTGTTGAGAGACGCCACATTAGAAGCTTTAAATCCTTCCATAAATGCTGATTTGAACAGTGTTCGACCGTTGCTACATTGGAGCTAACGGCTAACGACCGGATGTCAACAGGACGTTTCACAGGAGGTTGTCATAGACTCCTACCGGTAATAGTAAGCTTACACCGCCACCTGCTGTTGAAAAGGAGTATAACAGTTTTCCTGAAAGAAGGCTGCACACTCGCTTTTCATTTAATTTTTTTTTCCCTGTTAATCAGAGCCTGGTTTCTGTGTCCTGTTTAAATAGCGAATTCTGGTAAAATAAAACTGCTTAAAGAAGCGTTTAAAACTAAAGTTGATGTCAGACTTTTAGAAAAATTGTAGGTTTATTAATTTTAAGTGTATTTGAGTAAAATAACACTGAAATGGCCTGGTTCATTGTGTCTGTTACCAAAAAAGCTCATATTAAGTACACTGCCACAGAAGGCATTTACTTACAATATTTATGAGGTAAGGCCTGAACAGGGGCCCATTTATTGAAAAGTTGGCTTATAACAGTACTGTTGATTGAACCACTGAGTTAAACAGTGTGTGAATCTCTCTGCTCACTTAAATAAAATATTTACCTGTTAAAAACTCTAAGTTTGCAACTATTTAACCAGATAGGTTTGCTGAACAGTGTATAACCATGGCAGATGTGACAAAAGCTAATATTTTTCCATGTGATAAGAAGGACTGGTTAGAAAGAGCGTTAACGCTGCTAACAGAATCCTTACATCCATATGGTGAACAGGTGGACAGCATGAACTCAACAGAGTTATTGGACGAGCTGAAGGAAGTTGCAGAAAGTGTGACTTCTGCAGACATAACAAAGTCAAGCTATGACCAACTGGCTAAATTAGCACTCTTGCTGAAAGCTAAATTTTATAGGGAGGCCAACAAGGCAGAAGCCCTTGATGAAAGGTTAATGCACGAGACAGAGGACCACGTGGCAGCACGTGAGGAGTATCTAAAACTCATGGCACAGTTTAAATTTGATAAGGAGACCTGGG
>NC_056500.1:61155543-61159963 GCF_014905685.2 Nematolebias whitei | reverse complement strand
TTTTTTTTTTTTTTTTTAATCTTGAACTACCGCTCGTTGTGCACTTGACAACAAGATGGAGCGGCAGAAAAAAAAGCTATCCGGGGCGCAAAACAGAAAAAGGAAAAGGGAGAAGGACTGAGTACCACTACTGTTATATATTTGTACTTTATAAAACTTCTTATTTGTTTATGATTGAAATGATCACCTGATATAATATGTAACATTAAAAAAATCTGTAATATTACTACTGTATTTTCTAAGTGCATGACTAAGCTGTATGAGGCGGCAAGTAAAAAGGAGCGGGTGGGGGGGGCGCCGATGATGTGTTCGCATCCACCTCAAAAATATGTAGTTGCGCCCCTGACATCACTGACCTGGAGGGATATACGACACTCCGTTTTGACAGAGACACACAGCGCACGGAGAAAAGCATTGGAGGTGGGTTGTGCATGTTTGTGGATAAACGCTGGGCAACTAACATGACGATCCGTGAGACTGACTGTTCAAAACACTACGAGATAATGACTGTATCCTTTCGCCCTTACTATCTGCCCCGTGAGTTCAGACAGATCACTGTGATTCTGGTTTACGCGCCCGGACCGGACTTCACTTTAGCAGCTGAGCGCATAACTGACAGCTACACCAAGGCACAACGTCACTCTGTGGATGACCCAATCTTCCTACTTGGCGACTTTAATGGTTGTGATATTCCCACTTATCTCCCGAACTTAGAACAATATGTGACCTGTCTGACACGAAAAGACAAGACTCTTGATAAATGTTTTGGTAATTTGGAGGTATGTGGCCAGGTGTTGCCCACCCCTCGGCCAGTTTGACCATAACGTCATCCACCTGCTGCCAAAATATCGTCAGAAAGTGAAGAGGGAGAAACCTGCTGTTAAGACTGTTCAGTGCTGGACAACAGACTCTGTTGATGAGCTGAGGACTTGTTTTGAACTGACTGACTGGAGCCTGTTCTTCAGCGAGGAGGTCTCTGCTGAAAACTCTGAACTGCTGAATTTTATCATCACCAGTTACATTAAATTTTGTGTGGATAATATTATCAAAACAAAAACAGTTAGATTTTACCCTAATAATAAACCTTGGGTAAATAAAGAAATGAAGCATCTTTTAAACCAAAAGAAAGCAGCTTTTAGAGGAGGAGATATGCAAAGGATGAGGGAACTAGAGAAGGAAATAAGTTGCATGATTAAGAAAGTTAAAATAAATTATAAAGATAAAGTTGAGAGGGAACTGAGTAATGGCAATGCAAGAGATGCCTGGAGGGGACTGAACACAATAATGGGGAGGAAACAAAAAGATTCCCTTCAGCACACTGACCCTTTTGGTCTTGCAAATAAACTAAATGTTCATTATTCAAGATTTGACATCCATGACTTCAGTGATGAGATTGACTCTTTCTGTGCAGCCTTGACACCAACTCCTGTGGAGTTACAGGAGAAAGAGGTAATTTCAAATTTTCAGAACATCAATCCTCATAAAGCAGCTGGGCCAGATGGGATTAAGGGAAGGGTATTAAAAGAATGTGCCACACAGCTGGGTCCTGTGTTCAAACAGATATTTGAGTTGTTTCTTAACACTACCTTTGTCCCACAAGCATGGAAAATGTCAACTACTGTCCCAGTGCCCAAAATAACACATGCAAAGGCACTGAATGACTTCAGACCAATTGCCCTCACATCTGTATTATGCAAATGTATGGAGCACTTAGTGAGCAGAGAACTCATGTCTGTTACAGCTGAGCATATGGACCCTTTGCAGTTTGCATATAGGACTAACCGAAGGGTGGAGGATGCCACTCTCTCCCTCCTCAACAAGGTCCATAATCATTTAGACAACCCAAAGACATTTGTTCGCATATTATTCATGGACTTTTCATCTGCTTTTAATACGGTTCAGCCACATATACTTTTAAAACGCCTGTGTGATCTAAATGTCAGCAGCCATCTTGTGTTGTGGATTAGCAATTTTTTAAGAGGAAGACCCCAGCGAGTTTGTGTTGACAACACTCTATCTGACTGTAGGGTCTTGAACACTGGTGTTCCACAGGGTTGCGTGCTATCGCCGCTTTTATTCTCTATATACACAAATGAGTTGCAACACAACAGTAAAGATTTCACATTAATTAAGTATGCTGATGACATTACCCTAGTTGCTGGTCTGAAAGACACCAACAGTCCCTCCTACTCCCAGCTCATAGACCAGCTCTCTATCTGGTTTGATGACAGTTTCCTGGCCCTTAATGTCAGTAAAACCAAGGAACTTTGTTTGGGAGGTAGATGGGGAGCAGCCAGCACCAGACCTACTTTTAGGCCTTCTATTATAAAAGGGCAGGAAGTAGAGCAGGTGACTAATTTTAAATACCTTGGAACAATAATTGACAACAAGTTGACCTTTGAACCCAACACTGACTATATTTACAAAAAAGCTAGACAGCGTCTCCACCTTCTGTATAAGCTAAGGAGCTTTAATGCAAGCAAAATTACTTTGCAGTTGAGCCCCTTATCCACGGGTCTTTTTGGTACTCCTAACTAGTTGTGGCCGATTGCGGGTTTTATCAACAATGCCTCTAGTGGTGGAACCCACCCCATTTTTGGGACCTAAATCACTGAGGTCCCAGGTCTGGTTCTTGTAGGGTCTAATTGTGACATCAGCGCACTGTAGGTCACTGATTGGTCAGGGGGCGTATTCATTGGTGGAGGGCGGAGATTCAGTCTTCCACCGGAAATCACAATCCACCATTTTCTTTTTCACCCGCATAACAGACAACAAGAAATCGGAGGAGCTTATTTTGGAATATTTTATAAGGTAAAACAAATAATCATGGCACAACCGTGGTCGAATGCTGAAGTTCAGGCATTTCTCTGTTTGCTGGCCGATGAACAAGTGCAGCGCGAGCTAGATGGAACCAAACGAAATGAAAAGATTTTTCAAGAGGTGTCTGCGCAGATGGCGGTGCAGGGCTTCCATCGCACATCAAAGCAAAGAGGAAAGCTTAAAAAACTAATAGTTGATGGTGAGTGTATTTTATTTACTTTAAGCATATTTCCTTTTCCTCATGCAACCGTTTCTTTGCGTTTTCTGAAAGTACTCTGAACAAACGAGGCTGACGCGGTTACGTCGTCATTAGTTAGCATCATTGCTAACTGTACTCTGTTGCTGTTTTTCCACTCTTATTTTGATGCAGAAAGTCCCACTGAACATCAAGGTTCGCCAGATTCTGCTTTTGACTGTCCAATCCTCCCCGCTTCTGACCCTTCCCGACCACACCAGCTCCGAGTACATCTACGCCACCGAGTACATCTACGCCACCGGGCACATCTACGCCACCGGGCAACACGCAGCAGAGCGGCACCAAACAGCACCCGTTACTAGGTAAGAAGAAGCAACAATTGTGTTTAACATCACATTGATCATGTCGATATGAATGTTGTTTTGTTTTTGTTGTAAAACACCTTGCATGTATTCAAACTACTTGTTTATTCAGTTGTAATGTATAAATGTTAAATTTAATTATTCATTTATTACTTAAACTTTCATTTATGAAGTTTATTATTGAAATTATACAGGGTGTAGTGATTTTTGTTCAGATTAACGATGCTCTGTTCTTTTTCTAAATTAGCACAAACCGTTGTAAATGACTACATGTAGTTTATTTATGCCCACCTGCTTACTATCATTAAAGTACTAGACTGCTTTATGAACAGAATCATTTCTGATCTTGTGAACAAACACCTTTTGAAATTAGCAGGAACTTTAATGTAAATAATTTATTTAAAAACTCTACCTGTACTTCATCATCTAACAGCCATTTTCTTGTGTGTTATTCCTAGGCAATAGAAAGCGCAGATCAACAAGTGCAGCAGAGAGCTTTGTTTCTGCACATACAGAACAAGAGGAGATGAACCGGAAGCAGAGAGAGGAACACTTCCATTTTATTTGTGAGGATGCCAAAAAAAGCAAGGCAAGAAGAAGCTACAGCAGCGAGGAAGCAGGAGAAGGCAATTAGGAGGGAGGAGATGGCCTTGAGGAGAGAGGAAGCAGATGTTCGCAGAGAGGAAGCAGCACAGCGAAGGCAGGAGGCTGAACAGAGTGCTGCTTTCAGTCAGGCACTCCTTGGGGTGCTGGAATCCATTGCCCGTTCCATGGCAAACAGACATGTTTAAAAATATTTATAGTAGATCATAGTTGATCTATAGAAATGTAGATCCTGCAAGGTAAGCCCACAAATAGCCAAACGTAGCTTGTTAAGTTTGCATATATAATTAGTGTATAATTGGTTTTTTTTGTACAGGTCTTTATTTCTAATAAAAGAAACATTTTCAAGTCTTGAGCTTCCATCTGATCATCAAAAGTGAAGTGCTTACAGTGTTTTTTTTTTACGTCAATAGTGTAGATAAGTGAAGTAATTGTTTTT
>NC_056500.1:61150346-61155443 GCF_014905685.2 Nematolebias whitei | reverse complement strand
TCTTACAATGCTGTGATTGCTAGTATCACTCAGCCCTCTGTGAATAGTAAACAGCCATCAGTGTGCTAATGATCCATTGTTAGGCTGATGGTCCTTCTTGAGCATGTGATCAGCTGGTTTTGGTTGTCAGCAGCAAAACTGGTTGATCCACTCTGAGACGGTGCTATTTAAGAGACTGAGCTGAATACAGCTCCTCAGACTGAGGAAGTCTCTCGGATGAGAGACGAAACATTTCTACATTTTTTTGTTGATTTTTTTTTTTTTTTCCGTTTTTTTTTTAATGTCCAGAGGATCAGATTTAACTTTTTTAGATTTTTCTACCTGGATTATTGAGCATGCATCAGGATAAAAAACTGAAAACTTCTCTTTTTCCTCTGTCTTCTCACACACATGCACCGGAGATATGCGGACCTCTTCCTCCCACCGCACCCTCCACCTCGATCTACCCCTCGCTGGCTGGACTCACAGACCCACCACCCTATGCCCCACCACAGATAGAAACAAATGAGACCCGCCCTGGACTGAAACCTGCTTGGGCCCTCACCTCTGATGACGACTACACTGGACAAAGGCCAGCACCTGCCCCTCAGCAGCAGGATGAACATGGAGCAGCAGGAGGAGGAGATGTTGCAGCTGGACTACTCCCACCACCGTCCCCTGCTACCAGTACAGTCTCATCAACATCAATGTCTTCAAGCCCATCGCTTCCATCGTCTTCTGAGGGTTCTTCAATCGTAACTCGGTCCAAAGCCGCAGAGCGAGATGAGCAGGTTAAAGCTCTCAGAGAAAAAGAAAAGCTGCTGGAGGCTGAAATACAGAGACTACAACAGTCACAGCATAACAACGGTTCCATAAGCTCCCCCATGACTTCAGATGGCGAACACAGCTCCACAACCATGCCAATGTTGGAGGTGGGCGAACCTGACGAACCACAACTGGTGTTCAGAACTTGGCCACTGAGCGACCTGACAAGCCTGGCCAAACAACACCTCCCAGACATGGCCCAAGGAGGGGACGCTGTGGGTGAAGCCATCACCAACATGGTTTGTATTCTCTGCCCCACCATACCAGAACTGAAAATGATTCTCACAGCTGTCTATGGTATGAACTTTGTAAGCACCATAGGCGCACAGCTGTTTGAGGTCCCACCTGGCAACCAACGGCTGGTGCGTGTCGAATACGCCCACACAGATAACCAGGACTTTGTAACAGCTGTAGGTAACATTGTCAGGAGAGTTAAGACAGCATTTCCACAGACAATATGCAAAGATCAAGGACACGGTCCAGAAGAGTGGCGAACCCCCTCAAGAGTACGTCGATCGTCTCATCCCTGTGTTTCGCACACACTCTGGCATCACTTTTCCGGACAACGACTGGCGTGATGCTACACAGGCTTCAGCCTTCGAAACCATCCTGTGTCAATGTGTGATAGATGGATTTTTGCCAACAATCCGCAGGTCTGTCCAGAACACCTACATAGGCTGGAAGGCTGGCATTCGCCTCAACGACCTCCTACGTCATGCCAGACACGCCTGGGAACAGCACACGGCTGAAGAAACTGCAGCACTAAAGAAAAAGACCAGACAAGCAGAAAATGCTCAGCTCACTCTTCTTCAAGCTGCACAACAGATGACCTTGAACACTGCCCCACCACAACAGCTTCCAGCTTTTCCACGCCCACCACAACCTCCTGGTCCTTGGCCAGGCACATAACAGCAACAACCATGTGGGTACGCAGGAGGGCCACAGCCATGCTTCCTGTGTGGAGGGACTGAACATTGGATGAGAGACTGCCCACAAAAACGCATCACATGGCGAGGGTGTGGCCGACCATTCCAGAATCGGGCATCAATGCCCCCACGAGATCCATGGCCCATGAACAATGAACAGAACTTTTACCCAGGCTCCCAACAATCGGTTGGTCGAAGCCAGGGTCCACCCAGGGGTCGTGGCCACCGAGGCGGGCACTCATCCTGACTAGGAGGGGGCGGCGAGGAAGGTCCAGGTCTCCAAACAGCAAGTACACGCACACACACACCAGCTGTTTCACCTACTGATACCACATGCACCTCCATGTATTTTAAATACACCCAGTCAGCATGTTTGAAGTTACCCATGCTCACAATACTTGTAAACAATGCTCCACTAAAGTTCTTAGTGGACTCAGGGGCCACTCAATCTCTGATAATGAAGAAATGTCTCCCACATGCTCCACTGTGTGGCAAAATTGTCCACTCCACAGGAGCATCCGGTGTAGCAATCCCAGAGGCGATGACAGCTCCTCTGAATGTGATTGACCCTTTTGACCACACTACCCACTCACATCAGTTTCTACTTTCACAGATGTGTCCAATAAATCTTCTGGCCAGAGATCTGATTCTCAAATTCAATCTGTCCATCGATTGTAGCCCTGAAGGACTAGTGGTGTCAAAGTCTACACACTCAGTGGACACTTTGGTGACACTAGTGCCTGATCTGCTGTTTGTGTTTGAATGGTCCCTCACTGATGAGAGTCAGCGTGCAGCCTTGCTCTCTACGGCCAAAGATAGACTTCCACCTTCATGCACATTCATGCATGAACAACAGCTGCATTGCACTGCTCGTGTTACTTCAGACCCAGCTGACCAGCTAGGAGATTCATTCATGCAAACACCACCAACTGACTTACATACTACAGATATCTGCTGGACAAAGACTACATGTTTCCTGTTGATGTGCCTCACAGATGATGTCACACCACAAACATGTTATTTCACAGTACCTGACTCATTTCCTCATGTTTCTCTTGCTAAACCTCCTGAAGCTCAGTGGCGCTCTCTATGCCCTCTAGCACTGAGAGCCCATTGTGCATCTGACTGGCAACCACTTGACACTTGTTTCTACTCTCCTGCTCTGGAGATGTACAGACAACCACTTATTTCATCACTTCCGGTCATCCCATTCAAAGAAGTGATTGACACCTCTGCATGACTAACACTGCCTACGATGACTTCAGACAACCAGACCTCTCTGCTGTTCCACCCACATTGTGGGCCCAGACAAAGTATGATGTAGGTCTGATAAAAGGTCAGGAGCCCATCCAAATTACCCCTAAATCTTCTTACCAACCGAAAATACCACAGTATCCACTGAAACCTGAGGCAGCCTCAGGCATTACACCTGTTTTCCACTCTCTTCTGGAAGCAGGCATAATCGTTCCTTGTCCTACTTCACCTGTGAGAACTCCAATTTTTCCAGTGAAAAAGATCCGCCCCACTCCTCCTGATGAGTGGAGGTTTGTTCAGGATCTTAGAGCTGTAAATGCTGCAGTCCAAGCTCGTGCACCAATCGTCCCTAATCCTTATGTGATCTTGTCTCAAATACAAACTGGCTCCACCCACTTTTCAGTCATAGACCTGGCTAACGCTTTCTTTAGTGTACCTGTACATCCAGACAGCCAGTACTGGTTTGCATTTGAGTTTTTAGGGAAGTCTTACACATTCACTCGCCTTTGCCAGGGCTATTGTGAGTCTCCAACCATTTTCCACCAGGCTCTAAGAGATAGTCTGGCAGGGTTCAGTCTTCCACCTGATTGTGCATTGCTTCAGTATGTTGATGATCTTCTTTTGGCTGCTCCTGATGCACAAACATGCAAAACACACACAATCCACTTCTTGTAGTATCTAGCTGCAGAAGGCCACAAGGCCTCGTTATCTAAGCTACAGTTTGTATTGCCACTGGTTACATTTCTGGGTCACAGAATCTCTGCTGAAGGAAGAGAACTGGCTCCTGCGCGTGTTGCAGCCATTGCTGCTCTTCCTCTTCCTGAGACAAAGAAACAGCTAATGTCATCCCTAGGGTTATGCAGTTACTGTTGACATTTCATTCCAAACTACACAGAACTTGAAACACCACTCCGCGCTGTTTGTCATGAAAAAGGCCTTCAAATGAGCTCTAAATTGACTTGGACACCACCTGCACTGTCCGCATTTGAGACTCTCAAATTACAGCTGCAGAAAACACCCACCCTGGGTATTCCTGATCCAACCCGCCCGTTGGTGCAGGCGGTGGATGAAAGGGGGGGGATGCATGACCTCAGTTTTGTTGCAAAAGAATGGTGACGGCATGAAACCGGTGGCCTACTTCTCATCAAAACTTGATCCAGTTGCTGCAGGACTTCCACTTTGTTTGTGCGCTGTCGCTGCAGCAGAAAAATCTGTATTGGCCAGTAGAGACATTGTGGGGTACTCTGATTTGACCTTGCTTGTACCACACGCTGTCACTCACATTCTAAACGAGTAAAAAACTGCTCACTTGTCTACATTGCGTTGGTTAAGGTACCACACCACTCTCCTTGACATGCCAAATATCACTATCCAACGTTGCAACGTTTTAAATCCAGCTAAACTCTTACCTTCACCTATCGAAGGTACACCACATGACTGTTTAGCTGAACTTGAAGTGCTTTGCACACCTAGACCTGACCTACAACAAGAACCTCTTGAACACCCAGACTGGGAACCCTTTGTAGACGGCTCATCTTCACGTGATCCTAACACTGGCTCTATTCACAGCGGTTATGCAGTTGTAACTTCCTCTTCCACCGTTGAGGCTCGTTCATTGCCTCCTTGTTCAGCTCAGGCCTGTGAACTCATAGCCTTGACCAGAGCTTGTCAACTCTCTGAAAACAAATCTGTCAACATCTTCACTGACTCTCGCTATGCTTTTGGTGTTGTACATGACTTTGGAGCTTTGTGGAAACACCGTCACTTCCTTCGTTCAGATGGACAGCCCATATTGAACCACAAACTTGTTGCTAACCTTCTACAAGCAATCACACTTCCCAAACACATTGCTGTAGTAAAATGTGCAGCCCATACCCAACACACTGACTATGTCTCTAGGGGCAACGCAGCTGCTGACATCGCAGCTAAGTCTGCTGCTACCACACCTCCTGAAAGTATCCACCCACTTCCTCTTATGGTCTGCTCACCATCTCAGGCCACAGCCTCACCTGACTCATTCACCATCACAGACATGCAAAAACTCTCAACACCTTCTGAGCGAGCAGAAGGTGTTGAGAGTTTTTGCATGTCTGTGATGGTGAATGAGTCAGGT
>NC_056500.1:61147766-61149395 GCF_014905685.2 Nematolebias whitei | reverse complement strand
CTTGTTTACTCTTTTGTTTTCTTATTTTGTTGTTCCTTTTGGAACAAAAGGGGGGAAATTGTGAAAAAATTAATAAACTGACACAGTATTGGTTAAATATTGGTTAATTTAGGTCCATCCTGCAGTTTTAAAGTTGATGTGTAGATGTGAACTCTGGTAAACTCCTGAAAGTCTCCTGCTCAGCAACGTCCTTGCAAAACACCTGCAAAGAGACGAGGACATGTACGAAGACGTTATCTGAACTGTTGGCGAGCTGAAGACGCTTTTTGTATCAACATGTTCTCCCTTTATCAGAATGTTCTAGCCACAAGGACAGAAGACTGTTACAAATCAAATTAAAAAACACC
This sequence comes from Nematolebias whitei, assembly GCF_014905685.2. NCBI lineage: Eukaryota > Metazoa > Chordata > Actinopteri > Cyprinodontiformes > Rivulidae > Nematolebias > Nematolebias whitei. The sequence continues at coordinate 61,149,048 of NC_056500.1, read as the reverse complement.
AGCTCCGCAAGAAAAGGAACACCTAGTACTAACCAAGAGCCTGTGTCTGATATCAGTGTGAGAAACCATGTACTCCCTTCTGCTGTGACGCACGAAACATGTATAAATATGTGTACTGCCTCTTTTGTCTTCAGTGCTCATTCTGATTTCGTTCAGTGAGCATCTCCTTTCTGCAGAAAGAATAAACCTTGCGCTCCGATTTGAGCTAAATAGAGATGTCTCTGTTTCTCCTTTTCATTAAGAGTTTTTAAATTTTAAAATAATTACTATTTTTCCACAAAATTTGGAGGCACCGCTGGGATACGCCGAGAGTTCGTCCGATCGACGGGGAATCACGACGGGGCTGATCACCGGACCTCCGACCCTCCAGTAGGACGTTTTTGGGAGCAGGAGGACGTTCTGGTTCTCCGGAGAGAGGTTCGACTCCGGCCGTATCCGAGACAGGAAAACAGAGACATCTACAATAAGGTAAAAAAGATCGCTCTCATAAAATAAGTGTAAGTTCTGAATTTAGAAGTAAGAACCGAGGGTAAGTTCTCACTAGGAGAACCGAGTGTAAGTTCTCACGAGGAGGACTGAGTGTAGGCTCGTCTTGATAAAAGAGGGCTGAGGAAATGAAATATTTTTGTCTTAAAGAAAGAGAGACTAACATAGATAAAAATGGGAGTGGCAAAAAGTAAAAATCAAGATTATATACCAAGCGGTCCGATTACAGAAAGAATGAAACGCTTACATGGGGATTCCTGCCTCAGCTTTGTTTCCCAGTGGCATCACGAATTCGGCTGTCCTAAAAATGGGTCTTTAGAAACCGAAGATATTCAGAAACTCGAACAACAATTATTGCAGCAGAAACAGAAAATGATTCAAATGAAGAAAATACCTCAAAAGGTTTACTTAACGATGCACAGACATGAGGAAGCATTTAAAATGTGGAGAAATGAGTCTAAAAATATGATGGGTAAAACGGAGTCCAGATTATTACAGATGTCTCAAAAAGTTGAAGACCTACAGAGGCAGTGCAAAGAGCAGGAGACTCAGAAAGACAAAAAACAGATAAAGAAAGTGAATAAAAAACTGAAATCTAAAAAAGTTAAATCTGGTCCTCTGGACATTCAAAAAAACCCAAAAAACAAAACAAAGCAAATTAACAAAAAAATGTAGAAACGTTTCGTCTCTCATCCGAGAGACTTCCTCAGTCTGAGGAGCTGTATTCAGCTCAGTCTCTTAAATAGCATCGTCTCAGAGTGGATCAACCAGTTTTGCTGCTGACAACCAAAACCAG
>NC_056500.1:61145453-61147666 GCF_014905685.2 Nematolebias whitei | reverse complement strand
AAATCATATGATTTTTTTTTTAATGATTGTCTACTGTTGTACTGATAAATATCTCCTGGAGGGTAAACTATATCTTGGCTGCAAGTATCAAGCTGAGAAATCCTTCGTTTTCTACAGCTGATAGCAGTTGGTCATTAATTATGATGAAGTTTAGCAACTTCTCTGTAAACATTTGAGCTCTGGGGCTTCAGCGATACTTCCACACAGCGGACATGTTCAATGAAAAGTTGTTTAGCTGTTAGCCACAGTGCTGCTAACTCTGCCCTCACGTTGTAGCTGGCTGCAAACTATGAAATGGATTTCATGAATGTGAGGTGGGTCTTATTACTCTGGGCTCATGAGACACGCCTCCATTAAGAAAATCCATTCCATAGTTTGAAGCCAACATACATCATGCATCAGAAATATTGGCAGGTTGGATCGGAAAAATCTGATACGTAAATTATGCTGGTATCAGAGGCCAATAACGATACTGGATCGGATCGGCCCCATCCCTAATTATATTTGTGCTAGGCTACTTTCATGACCTTGTCACAATCACAGCTGTAGCCTTGGCATGAGGCTAGCATGCTCAGTCCTGGATATGCTGCCATCTGGGGCCAAGATGGGGCAGACATAGGTAAGCTGATTCAGGACCCAGAAGTCCCAGGCTCGATCCCCCGCCATTCCCACATGTCGTGGTGTCTCTGAGCAAGACACCCAATCCCCAGGTGCTTACATAGCTGCCCACTGCTCCACCTGGGTGTATCCCAGGTGCAATGGGTTAAATGCAGAGAACCAATTTCATCATTGTATGGGAACATACAATGATGACAACACAACACTTTAATTGAGTTTAATTAAACTTGCCCACTCCACCCAGGACCTTGATAGGCTGCTACCACAATCTTCATTGTTTTGTGCAGAGTCAGTTAGGAGCCCCCATAATTCCTGATACATGCCTGAAAAATTTGCCAAGATCCTGCAAAGACCACCCAATTTGTGGCTGATTTTTATTTATTTATTTATTTTTAACTTTGTAGCAGTGTTGTCAGTAAAGGTGGCTGACACTGAGTAAGACACTTAACAAAAATATTTTGTTTAGATGATGAGGACATCTTTTAAACCACCTTACATTTACATATTTATTTTATAATAAACTATCCATTCATACACCCATCATCTTTACCTGCTTACGTTTTGGGTCATGGGGATTACTGGTGCCCATATACAGCAATCAATGTGTGAGAGGCAGGGGATGCCTTGGACAGGTCTCCAGTCCATCACAGGGACACATATGCCCCTTTTCTATTAGTACCGGTACGGGCCGACTGGACCCGACTTGGCCTGGTTCTGAGGATTTTCCATTAGTACCGGTACTTAGCACCTGCTACTATTTTCAGGACCCTTGGCTCTGTGGTTCTAACCCGAACAAAGAGGTACTAAAACGTGACGTCAGAACACAGTCGGTCACTGATTGGTCGGGGGCGGAGTCACTGGATCCTTCAGAAACTTTTCAAAACAATGATCTGCCATTTACAATTTCTCGGACTGGAGCAGCGGCTGGACTTATTTTAAATATTTTAAAAACAATAATGACAACATCTTGGTCTAATGCTGACGTGCTGGCATTTATTGTGAATGGTGGCTGACGACATATTTCTGCGAGCTGCAAGCTGGATGGAGCTCTGCTGGTCTACCCCAGTCCTCCCCCCGGAGCCTCGGAGCACCAGGGCATCATCTCCCCGGCTCCGAGTTCCGCTGGTCACCGCGAACGATCCTTCGTTGTGCCGACTCAGAGGCTCGGGTTCCGGATCCCAGCCTTGTGTGCTCAGAGCTCCGCTGGTCACTGCGAAGCTGGAGATGGTGACTCGCAAAAGGCCACTGCCAGACCCCGGCCGCACGTAAACATAGAGGCCGAATCCCGGTCCCGCCCGGCACACAGGCAGACTGGACAGACTGGGACGGATGGTGGAGGCGATTTTTAAATAAACAAATATTTTGTTTTATATAAAAAATGTTTTCAAAAATTGCTGAAGTGATTTAAAAAAATGTTTTTTTAACACTTAAAATGTTTATAAACATTGCTTCCACAGTTCGTCACAGACCCGTCTCTGTCCGGCTGTCAGTGCGGGTCGGGCCTTCATGATTACGTGAGGCTGGGGTCTGGCAACGGCCTTCTGCGAGTCACCAGCTGAGCTCGGAGCTGGGAAGATGACGCCTGCCCGTCCTGG
>NC_056500.1:61129578-61145353 GCF_014905685.2 Nematolebias whitei | reverse complement strand
AAAACAGCTACATTATAAAGTGATGCAAAATACAAAAAACAGGAACATGTCTGTTGGTTTATGCCATGATCTTAGCAGGTGTTTGAAGCCATTTAACATTTTATTTTATTTTAATTCATTCATTTAAAAGAAACAAAATTTAAAAAATCATCAAAAAGAAAATATTGAATGAAAAGAGTGCAGAAAGAAGAAAAAAAAACTTATATCTGCCCCTTATTTAAAAAGTATAAAATAACTTTAAACAATCACTTAAATTAATCACTTTAATATCCACTTTAAAGTTAGGAATAAAAAAACAAACATGTTTTGTGTTAGCAGAATTTAATTCCAACTTTAAAACTTATCCAACATTAATAAAACTTACCTCAAGTTGCCTTTTTGGACATGCATGCATATATTTGTACAAATTGTACTTGAGAGGAGATTATTACAGCCTCATATAAAATCAACAATGATAATGATATCAGAACAGGATCGGTATCGGCCGATATTCAGATTTAGGTATCGGGATCGGATCAGAAGATTAAAAAAGTGGGTCGTGTATCCCTAAATATAATACCTGTGGTGGTGAGCTGTGCTAGGTAGGGGTGTGTTATCTTCAAGAGCATAGCTGCATCTTAATGTGGTTTGAGAAAGTTTGATCACAACAGGACCTAGAGCATGTTGTGGTTGCACATGGTAATCTCTTTGTGGTAACATGCTGCTGTGTATACAGAGGGTGAGGGCACAGGAGAGTGTTTCAGGGACATAACAACAGGGGAGAAATTGGTGTTAATAATAGTGTAGCAACGTTATACTTGTGTTCAAGCTGAGCATAGGATGAAATACCAAAAGGGTCGGGTGGGTCCAGACCCCCACAATTTTAGAAAACAGAATGTCCCGCTCAGTAAATCATTTGAGAAACTATACTTTAAAGCAATACAAAACCAGAAATCATTTTCACCATTTATAGAGGCAAAACAAAGCATTTGATTCATGTGACAGCTTCTTAGTGTGCAACTACGTGTGGGAGACAGAGTTCAGTTCCCTAACAGATCATTTTACTGTTATTTTACATTTCATATATGCCCCTTCCCCCACAAAAATGTGCTAAATCTTAAATCTTCCTTTTTCTATTGCCTCCTCTTCACAACAATAAAATAGAATTTCTGCATTTGATACTAAAAAATGTTTACAACTTTGCACCAATGTTTGCTCATTTGTTGCCTCTTTATGTTTATTCATTTGAATAATGTTCTGAATTTTCATATTTACCACACAAACAAGAGTATAGAAAGACACTTATTTCATTCAATTCAATTCAGTAATACTTTATTAATCCCAAAGGGAAATTATATGTTGTTCTAACTCGTTATCCTCGTTTCATTAAGAGATGTTATAGATACTGATGGCTGTAGGCAGGAAGGATCTCTTGTAAAGGTCCATCCCACAGTTGATCCTAAGAAACTGGCTGCAAAATGTCGTCTGATCCATCCATCCAGACTCGGCTGACCTCTCGGTTCCTCCGGGCTATAGGACCGCCTGGCTGGGCTGAACTCGTCCCAGAGCGATGGTCACTCCTCCCAGCAGTCTGCCAAGCTCCTTGTTGCTGTGGACAGCCAACTGTAGGTGCTGAGGGACGATCCTGTCCTTCTGCTGTCATGAGCCGTGTTTCCTGCTAGTTCCAGGATCTCAGTGGCCAGGCACTCGAGCACAGCTGGCAGGTAGATGAGAATGCATCCACAGAACATCCTTTTCAACTCATTTGAGATTTGGGGCTGTAGTTGAGATATTATTTGAGCTTTTTAGATGTTAATCAGCTGCTGTTGGTTGTAGAAAACTGCCTTGTTGCCATGGTTACGCATCATAACAAATGTCCAAAACTAGAAAAGTTTCAGTAAAAATCCTTCCAGCTGCTCAGCATCTGATACCAGAGGAAACAATCATCCAAAGAATGTGATTTACATCCAGCCATTCATCTGGGCAAAAACAAAAAGAACAAACAAGAAAGTCATATATGGGTCAAATTTGTTTCCTATTTGATTATTTTCTGTGTGTTTCAGAATGAGGCAGTGTAAAGGCTGGAGCTTGGTGCTGTTGATGCTGTTGGGTCTGGGGTGTTTGGCCCAGAAGCTGCCTACAAGAGATGAAGGGCTCTTTCAGATGCAGATCAGAAACAAGATGTTGTTTCACGACTCCTCCATCATACCAGACGGAGCTGAGATCAGTGGCTACCTTTTCAGGGACACGCCCAAAAGGTAAGGGCAATGACCCAATGAATGGCATGAGTCTGATAATTACAAGTGTCTACTAATCAGAATCAGAATCAGAATAAACTTTATAAGTTTATTTATATATAGTTATTTACTAAAAACTGAAAACAAAAGCTAACCAATTTCACCTTGTGTTGATTAATAATGAAGATTGAGAATGTAAAAACCTTACTGATGACTTATTGTTCCTGTAAATGTACAAAAATATCAAATGTTTCTTTGTAACACAATCCATTATGTTGATCCAAAAAGTAAATAATGGATGACAAAGTCTGTGAGCTCAGACGGCACATGAGCAAAGTCAGTGGTATAAAATTAACTCCGCTGTTTCAGTCTGTCCATACACACCATTTGGATAACACCAGACTATAATGAAGTATATGAGGCAGTGCTCATATCAGTCCCATTATTTTCACAGGTACTACTTTGTGGTGGAGGAAGACAACACACCCATGTCTGTGATAGTGACACCCTGTGATGCTCCTCTGGAGTGGAAACTCACCCTGCAGGAGCTACCAGAAGAGTCCAGTGGAGAGGGATCAGGTATAACTAACGCCAAGCAGCAGTGGTAGAGGTTAATGACACCGTATGTGGAAATATGCCCCCCCCCCCCCACACACACACACACACACACACACACACAATTACCAAGCACAGTGATGTTAGGCTTTGTGTTCTGGTAGGTTTTAATTTAGTCACACTTGTAATGTCTACTCTGACCACTAATGAAGCCTGGCTCAACCCAAGTGGATGTCTATAATTAAAAAGTGTTTCTACTTCAGTCTATCAAAGTCCCTTTACTTAACATCTCAATTTTCATAAGAAAACCATGCTGTTCTCTGTGGTGTCTGCCATCCTGCCTCTTTTTTTTACTTTTCATTTTTGTTCCACATTAAAAATTTATTTATAGGGCTCCTTAAAAGATTTTAAAAGTGGCCTATGAGACCCACTGTTAATCTAGGAGTGGCACAGAAAATCAAAAAAATCTACAACATAATTTTAGGCGTTTTATTGTGCCGTTTTATTTACACCACAGAGAATAGCACAGTCGGTATGCAGCTGAAACTTACCACCTCCTTCATTTAGTTCAAATTTCTAATTAAAACTATCATCCTTCATGCTTGCTCAAGATGAGAGTTCTGTGATGGAGTTAAACTTAAAACAGTCTGCTCCTCAGATAAATGATGTTAAATTTTTATTTTATATATGAATGTTTCTTTGCAGTGCCCTGAGATGACTTCTGTTGTGACTTGGCTCTATATAAATAAACTAAATTGAATTGGGAAAAAGAGAGCTTCTTATAGTCTTATGTATCAAAAAATTATATCTCACTAGATAGGTTAGTGCTCAGAGTATCACTCCCTTCAGGAAATAGACAACACCATAGTTCTGTTACTGATGGATTTATTCATCAGAACAGCACTTAGGTCACTCTGCATGGTCATCAAATCCACCGTCAAACTGCTCAAAATACATAATAATGTACAAAATATACATATTCTTATATTGCACACAAATATGCACAATGAAATATAAAACAAATAAACATACCTCTCTGGCTGTACACAACCAAAGAGGGAATGAGTCCTCCGGAACAAAAATAAATATTCAAAAGGAAATGGACAATGTTTTAAGCTTCTTTTAAGCCTTTAGGCAGAACATAATACTTGCTTCATCACATTCATACACTGATGGGACACACATCAGAGGCAATGAGGGGTTCAGTGTCTTGCCCAGGGACATTTCGGCATGTGACTGCTGGTCAAACCCCCAACTCTTGCATTGGACTGCTCTAACCACTCAGCCACAGCCGCCCATGGCAAGTAAAGGCTGTACAGGACAACAAACAGCTACAGCTACAGCTACATCGAGGCCTGATGCACGTCTGCCTCCTTGACCTCTAGTGGAACATGTGACAATGATGTTGACGTTCCCTCCAGGCCTCTTGACGTTGAGGTTATAAAATGGGACCTGTTGCTGTTTCTATGGGTGGATTTTGTTTCCATGATGAAAACAGAAGTCAGAGCGGTTTTGGAAAATGAAATGGCAGTGATTCAAACAGATGTGCGGGCAGTTCGAATGCGCTTTGAGGAGTTTAAAACAACAATAAACAGATATAGCATTGCTACATAGCACGCTGGGTGATGCCGAACAGAGCTTAATGACCTGCTCTGACAACATTGAGTCACTGAAATGGGGGGTTAAGTGGCTGTGAGTTGTGACTGACTCACTCCAGAATAAATGTGAAGATCTTGAATTCAGATCCCGGAGAAATGATATCAGGATCGTTGGTGTTCCAGAGGGCCCCGACAGCTGCTCCCCCTCCTCCATTGCTAGTCCACTATAGAAGGCTCTTAACCTATTGTATATGATGTGCCGCTGATCGACAGGTCCTACAGAGCCCAAAAACCAGTGCCAAAAACAGGACAGTGATCAAGAACCATAATAGCTCGTCTTCACTACTACAGTGACAACGTCAGGATTCTACGTCTCGCCAGAGAGAAACAGAGGCTGAAGGTGAATGACATGGTTATCGCCATCTTCCTTGACTATACAGCTCGGGTGGCTAAAGCCCGAATTGCATTTAACGGCATCAAGCAGCAGCTCAGGGGTCTGGATGGAGTCTGTTTCGGCATCTCTCACTCGGCTAGGTTCCGCATAACTTAGAACGGCAAAGAGAGCTTTTTCTCTTCCCCAGAAGAAACCCAGACCTATGTCGCGCAGTTTATCACTCCACACGTAGCTCGGTCAGGTGGACTGGTAACTTCTTAATTACTGAATCAACTGTGCATGTTCTCAAATAAGATGGTTATATTTTGATCAGAGACTTCTATTTAAAAAAATATAGCTCTCTGAGTTTTTCTGTTTTCTATTGTTATTTTTATTATCATTGGTAACATATTTTGTTATGTTACCCAGATTGGCTCTATTTTTTTTTTCAGTTTGTTCATAGAACAATTAATGTTATACAGGGTGGAGTTCTTTTTCTTTTTCACTAATTCTAAGTAATCCATTTGAGGGAGCCTTAATGTTAAGATAAATTTTGTTCTGCAGGTTCTGTTTAACCTGTTTTTTTCCTGTGCAACATGCACTTTTCATGTGCCTTTTCTTCCTTAGGTTGGAGGTTAGTGCGACATTCCACTAGGTTGGAGATCAGCATAGGGGTAGTGTTATGGGACTCCTTCCCTTTCTCCTTTTATTTCCTCCTTTCACCCCACCCCCCCACCCCCCCACCCCCCACACACACACCTATTTACTTTATTTATTTATTTATTTATGTTTTATGGTGCAACAAGAAGATGCAGGGACTTCAATTCTTTACTCTAATCAAAATCCATACCATTCAGTACTGCTTCCAAAACATTAATATAACATGGTGACACCTGATACTGGTCCTTCAGGCTCTATTCAGTTTACCAGCTGGAATATCAAAGGGATCAACCACCCTATCAAGTCTAGTAGAGTATTTACACACCTTAAATCTCTGAGATCAGATAATTTCCCTACAAGAAACTCATCTACGTACTAGCGAACACTCAAAATTGAGCAGAAATTGGATTGGGCAGATTTTTTTCTTATTTGCACAGATCCAGAGGCACAGCCATTTTGATCAGAAAAGGAATTCCTTTAGTTACAACTTCTGTAATTTCTGATGATATTGGTAGATTTATAATTGTTGCTGGCAAACTTTTTGGCTTACAAATTGTCTTAGTTAACATTTATGGTCCGAACTGGGACAATCCACAGTTCTTCACCCACTTTATAGCTAAACTACCTGACCTCCATTCCCACCATTTGATCTTGGGAGGTGACTTCAATTGTGTGTTACACCCAGGATTAGATAAGTCTAGACCTAGACCAGACAGTTCAATTTCTATATCTGGTAAGGTTCTCCTGTCATATATTGATTTATATAAGCTCTCAGACCCATGGAGGAGACACAATTCCACAATTAAACAATGTTAATTTTTTTCATCAGCTCATCAGTCATATTCATATATACTGTAGATTTCTTTTTGCTTGACAATGGATCTCTTCATTTTGTGAAGGACTGCCAATATCACAATATTGTTATTTCTGACCACAGTCCAGTTCAACTAGAAATGTGCTTCCCTAACTACATTGCACCGCAACGCAATCGGCCTTTTGATCTGATATTGTTGTCCAGTAATTAATTCATAAAATTTTTGAATACTCAAATTTACATTCATTTGGACATTAATTTGACTCCAGGAATGGCATATGCTATAGTATGGGAATATCTAAAAGCTTTCCTGTGAGGTCAGATAATTTCCTATTCAGTCAATGAGTAAAAAAAAAACTAAAACAGACGAGCCGTCTTTCAGAGTTATCAACTCAAATAGCTGATATTGATTTTAAAAAACACTATCTATTAACTATAAACCAGAAGAGTAGCTTTTGCTACAAACAAAATTTGAAAATTTATCAATTAAGCATACGTAACGACTTCTATTCAAATCCCGACAAATGTTCTATGAACATGGTGACAAAGCAAATAAACTTCTCTCCCACAAGCTTAAACTAACGGCAGCAAATAATGCTATTCCAGAGACCCAGGTAGCACCTAATCTGACCTCCACCATTCCCAAAACTATTAATGAGTACTTCAGCCAGTTTTATTCATATTTTTATTCGTCTGAGACCAATGCAGACAAATCTGAGATCAATTATTTTCAAGACCAGATAGAGATTCCAAAGATTGACTTAGAAACCCATAAAATTATTGAAGCACCAACAACATCTGAAGAAATTATTAAAGCTATTAGTTCTATGAGAAGTGGCAAAGCATCAGGCCCCGATGGATTCCCTACTGAGTTTTTAAAAACGTTTAAATCTAGGCTCGCTCCTCTTTATGTTCCATTTATCAGGAAAAACTGCTACTTCACAAACTATCTGAAACAAGGACGCAAGCTGTAACTTCAGTTCTATATAAAAAAGATAAAGATCCTCTAGAACGTAGCGCCTATCGGCCGATTACCATTCTTTGCTCTGACTACTAGATTCTCACAAAAATATTTGCGCAGCGTATTGTAACAGTTATCCCAAAAATTATCGCTCTGGACCAAACAGGATTCAAACCAGGTCGACAGTCTTCTCATAACATGTGCAGATTATTTAATGTGATTTATTCCTCTCACTCAAATGTTCATGCAGAAACTGTGCTTTCTCTCGATGCAGAGAAAGCTTTCGATCATATCAAAAGGAACTACCTTTTTTCTGCTTTGAATAGATTCAGTTTTGGCCCATCATTTATAACCTGGATTAGGCTACTTTATGCCTCTCCTACTGCATCAGTTTGTACCAACTCTGACTGTTCTAATTACTGTAGTCTCTATCGTGGCATTAGACAAGGCTTTAGTCGATCTCCTTACTTATTCAATATCTCAATTAAGCCACTAGCCATAGCCCTCAGAGCCAATGACAAAATTGCAGGGATTTTAAGAGGTAACTCCTGCCATAAAGTTTCTATTTATGCAGCTGACCTGCTTCTTTATACTGTATATGTCATAGCTCTGCTCTCTGTCAGCTCCTTGTTATGCCATTCGGCCTCACCAACGCTCCTGCCGTTTTCCAAGCCCTGGTTAATGATGTCCTTCGTGACATGATTAACATTTACGCTTTTGTTTACCTTGATGACATACTTATCTTTTCACAAGATAGCATTTCTCACCGTCGCCATGTCAGAGCTGTCTTAACCCGCCTTTTACAGAACAACTTGTTTGTCAAGGCAGAGAAGTGTGCTTTCCACCAAGTGTCCACCTCATTCCTTGGGTTCAACATTTCTCCAGGTCAAGTATCCATGGAACCCGGGAAGGTATCAGCGGTGGTGGATTGGCCCAAGCCCAAGGATCGTAAACAGCTGCAAAGGTTTCTCAGTTTTGCAAATTTTTATAGGAGGTTCATTAAGAACTACAGTTCAGTTGCAGCTCCTCTTCATTTTCTCACCTCATCTAAGACCAAGTTCATCTGGGACTCCGTTGCCAACCAATCATTCCAGAAGCTCAAAACATTGTTTTCCTCTGCTCCAATCTTGCACTCTCCAGACCCCGAGAAACAATTCATTGTGGAGGTCGATGCATCCAGCACCGGGGTGGGCGCCATCCTCAGTCAGCGCAGCACAGATGGTAAGATCCACCCCTGTGCTTACTTCTCCAGGGCACTCTCCCCCGCTGAGAGAAACTACGACGTGGGAGACCGTGAGCTTTTGGCAGTCAAGATGGCCCTGGAGGAATGGAGGCACTGGCTGGAAGGTGCGAAGAAGTCCTTTTTGGTATGGACCGACCATAAAAACCTGGAGTACCTTCGCACAGCAAAGAGACTCAATCCCCGTCAGGCCAGGTGGGCTATGTTTTTCTCTCGGTTCAGTTTCACCCTCTATTACAGACCCGGGCCCAAGAATGCCAAGCCGGATGCCCTGTCCCGGGTCTTTGAGGTCAAGGAAGGGCCCTCAGAAGAGGTCGAGTTCATCCTGCCTGAGACCGTACGTCTTTCTTTGACTCAATTAGAACTCGATCTCCAACAAGTCCAACTCTCCGAGCCACGTCCACCCACCTGTCCTAGGGGGCGCCTGTTTGTCCCCAATCAAAAGGTAAAAGAGGTTCTTGAATTATGCCATTCATCAAAGTTGTTCTGTCACCCAGGAATCACCAAGACCCTCCAACTCATTCGCGCCCGATTCTGGTGGGCTACGCTTACGGAGAACACCAAGCACTTTGTCAAGTCATGTCCCGAATGCAATCGTGCCAAGTCTTCCAATCGCCCACCTGCCGGGCTGCTACGACCACTGCCAATTCCTTCACGCCCATGGTCACATATTGCTATGGACTTTGTGACTGGATTACCCCCTTCTGAAGGTAATTCAGTGTTATTGACCATTGTGGACCGTTTTTCTAAAATGGTCCACCTGGTTCCTCTCCCCAAGTTACCTTCTTCCAAGGAGCTCAGCGTTATCATGGCCAAGGAGGTTTTCAGGCTCCATGGGCTCCCCCAGAACATTGTGTCTGACCGAGGTCCCCAATTCATTTCCAAGTTCTGGAGGGAGTTTTGCAACCTGCTAGGGATCTCGGTCAGCCTCTCGTCAGGTTTTCATCCCCAAACGGATGGACAATCTGAGCGTACCAACCAGGAGGTGGAGACCAAGCTTCGGCTCCTCTGCGAGGGGGACCCGAGGAAATGGACGTCCAACCTCCCTTGGATTGAACAAACAATCAACTCTCTTCCATCCTCTACATCAGGTATTTCACCCTTTCATGTTGTCTTTGGATTCCAACCCCCTGTTTTTTCAGTCCAGGGGAGAGAAGCTCGGGTTCCCTCTGCACGACTCGCAATTTTACGTTGCCAGCGAGTCTGGAGAAAAGCCAGGAGAGCCCTAATTTTGGCCACCAAAAGGTACGTTCGGGGGGCTAACCGCAGGAGAACGCCTCAACCATTGTACAAGGTGGGCCAGAAAGCGTGGCTCTCCACCAAGGACCTTCCTCTCCGTGTGGAATCTAAGAAACTAGCACCACGTTTCATTGGTCCTTTTCTGATTACCAAAATAATCAATCCTGTCTCTGTTCGCTTACAGTTACCCAGGTCCATGCGCATTCATCCAACGTTTCATGTCTCAAGACTCAAGCCATTTGTCCTGCCACGTTTTCGACCCACCACCGACCTCCCACCACCCGCCCGACTCATTCAGGGGAGCCCAGCCTACACGGTCCGACGCCTTCTTCGATCCAGAAGGTGGGGGAGAGGACTCCAGTATCTGGTAGACTGGCAGGGGTACGGCCTGGAGGAACGTTCCTGGGTGCCCTCACGCAATATTCTGGACAAAACCCTCATTAGAGACTTTCATCGACTGAACCCTCTCCAGCCTGGTGGTCCTTCAGGAGCCGGACCTTGAGGGGGGGGTTCTGTCATAGCTCTGCTCTCTGTCAGCTCCTCTGTCATGCTGCACACTCAGTAATCACTCAACTCATGTCACCTGTCACCGCTCATTATCCCACAGCTCCACCACCTGGTCCAGTCAGTACTTAAGTTCACTCATTCCTCTCAGTCTGGGCCAGATTCTCTATCCTGTCTCATCAGCAGTAGACTTTCCAGCATTCCATTGATTGACTCATCACGTTCATGACCCTTGCCTTGACCACGACCACGCTTTTGCCTCAGCCCTCGTCTGCTTTTGCTCATCTGATCAGGTACCGACTCATGCTCTTGTTTTTTGACTCTCTTTTTGGATCACGTACTGGATACTTCTGCTGAACAACTGACTTCATGGTATGAACTCTGCCTTTCCCTTCTGACTGTTTTTTGGATCACGGATTAAAGGTCAAGCTCATTCTGTATCACGGACTTATCCTTATCCCTGAATCTGATTCCCACAGATTCATTTCCCCAATTAGTCTCTTTCCCCCTGCATCTACTAACTTTTATCTTTTAGTTGCAAGCCTGTTGGACTCCGTTCCAGTGGACCTTAACATCAGTTCTACTTCTACTGGCAGCCCGCCACTACAATACTACCCAATCACGAACTACCAATCAGAAGATCGGAACCAGCCCAGAACAGGACCTACTCCAGAGTTTTACTTTATTTCACAATAAATCTTTTAACCCTCTCAGTGGTTGTTGTTGTTGTTTGCGATCCGGCCTCTGGTTCATGACAGTATAGCTCACCAAACAAAATACATACCATGGCTCATAGACCTATTTCATAAATTTGTCCGACTTTTGGGATATAAACTTAATTTTTCCAAAAGTCTCCTATTTCCGGTCAATCAATTAGCCCGAGATCATAACTATGACATCTTTCCTTTTAAATTAGAATTAAACTCATTTAATTACTTGGGTGTCACTGTGACACATTCATATAAGGACTTATACATCTATAACTTTAAAAAGATGGTAAATAGCACCAAGTTAGATTTAGTAAAATGGTTTTCCCTGCCAATATCTCTTGCAGGCAGGGTTAACATAATGTAAAATGACAGTACTCCCATGTTTATTATATTTGCTTCAGATGATTCCTTTCTTTCCACCTAAATTCATGTTTAGAGATCTAGACAGTCATATTTCTACATTTATTTGGAATAAATCCATTCCTCGAATAAAAAGATCCATCTTGGAAATGCCCAGTTTAAGGGGTGGACTAGGATTTCCTAATTTTCTGTACCATTACTGGGCAGCCAATATGGCAAAACTGCCTTATTGGATCACAGCATTTAAAGGGGAAAATGTTCCAATATGGGCTCACATGGAGACCCTTTGTAATCCTGTAGACTATCCAATATCTACTTTATGTTGCTCCCTTAAAGATGTTACTATGAAACATATAAATAATCTTGTGGTTAAGAGCTTGATCTGAATATGTCATCAGTTCAGGAAACATCTTGGTCTCAACGCTACGTCTTCATATACCACTGACACGTAATCACTTCTTTCCCCCTTCTCAGATTGGTGCAGTATTTCAGATGTGGCATGATGGTGGCTTGGTCCTTTTTAAATATCTATTCATAAATGGCACTTTTGTATCATGTGAAACTCTTCGGCAGCTGTGGCTGAGTGGTTAGAGGAGTCGACCTCCAATGCGTGAGTTGGGGTTCGAATCCACCAGCAGTCACATGCCGAAGTGTCCCTGGGCAAGGCACTGAACACTTCATAGCCTCTGTGTGTACCATCAGTGTATGAATGTGATCTAAAGCACTGATTAGTCTCATTAGAATGATTTGTTCAATTAGTTTTGTAGAGATGTAGAGTGCTGTATGAATGGGTAAATGAGGACACAGATTGTAGTGTAAAGCGCTTTGAGTATATAAGATAGAAAGGTGCTATATAAGTACAGTCCATTTACCATTCAACAGAGTAAGAATTTACCGAGGTCACTTTTTTTAAGATAAGCTACTTCCAACTTTGTAGTTTTGCTAAAATGCACTTTTCCTTTCCTACTATACTACAGGAAAAAAAAAATTAGATACTATTTTAGCTCAGGAACCAGAGTTGAAGGGTAACGTCTCAAAGATCTATAAAATAATTCAAAAC
The DNA here is from genome assembly GCF_014905685.2 of Nematolebias whitei. NCBI lineage: Eukaryota > Metazoa > Chordata > Actinopteri > Cyprinodontiformes > Rivulidae > Nematolebias > Nematolebias whitei. Next base: position 61,133,063 of record NC_056500.1, on the reverse strand, counting down.
AGTACCCCGCCATCCCTTGATTAAAACAAAGTTAGCCTGGGAGGAAGACCGACAAATTCCACTTACACAAGATGTTTGATCAGAATCGCTACAACGTATTCATACTACATCCCTATGTCTAAGACATTGCCTTATTCAATTTAAAATTTTGCATCGCTTGCATTACACTAGGCAAAAGCTCTCTAGGATTTATCCTGGAGTAGATCCAACCTGTATTAGATGTCATCTGAACCCTGCTTCCACTGGTCACATGTTCTGGGAATGTCTGTCTTTATCTTTGTTTTGGGGTCATATTTTTGAAGTTTTTTCACAGATTTGTCATACCAAGATTAATTTTAATTCAATTATTGCTATCTTTGGTGTTTCAGACAAAAGTATTGATATTACAATACCCCAGGCTAATTTTATTGCTTTTTCTTCACTACAAGCACAGAGGCTTATTCTCCAACATTTGAATTCAGATAAACCTCCAACATTCTCTGAATGGGTTCTGGAGTTACTCTCCCTAATTCCACTAGAAAAACTCAGATGTAATAGGAACAAATCCCATCAGAAGTTTAATGAGACATGGGGCCCCTTTACTGAGTGTGTTCTTACGCTCTTCTTTACTTAGACATCATAGTAAAATTGCTCTCAGTGTGTAACATACTCGTTATTCAACAGAAGTATGGGTCGGATATTTCTCACAATTAAGACTGTTTTTTGCTCACAGCATGCAAAGTGTCACTGAACTGTTATTCACTATAATGAATGGTCGCTACTGTAACAAATACACACTACTGTCAGTAGTTAGGTGCATTATCATTATCCATCCATCCATTATCTTTACCTGCTTATTCCATTTTGGGTCACGGGGGTCACCGGTCGCCCATGTCCAGCAATCACTGTGAGAGGGGCGGGGTACACCCTGGACGGGTCGCAAGTCCATCACAGGGCCACATAGAGACAAACGAGACAAACAACCATTCACTCTCTCACTCACACCTAGGGACAATTTAGAGTTACCAATTAGCCTAACATGCATGTTTTTGGTCTGTGGGAGGAAACCGGAGTACCCGGAGAAAACCCACGCATGCACGGAGAGAACATGCAAACTCCACCCAGAAGGCCCCTGGACCGGGGTTTGAACCAAGGACCTGCTCGGTGAGAGGCAGCAGCTCTACCAGTTGCGCCACCGTGCTGCCTTATTATCATTATATATTAATTTATTTATTTATTATTATTATTATTATTATTATTATTATTAGTAGTAGTAGTAGTAGTAGTAGTAGTAGTAGTAGTAGTAGTAGTAGTAGTAGTAGTAGTAGTGTTTTTATTATTGTCTTTTTTTTCTGGGGGGGGATAAATGTTTCAGAGAGGGATTTGTGATTTTGTAACTCATGTATAATGCTCAAAAAATTCTATAAATGAAGTGTTTAAAAAACAAAGGTGGGATTGAGCATATATGAACGTTAATGCTCAAGCATCTGACTACATCTGTGATTAGGGGAGTTTAAATATTCCAAAGTGATTTGTTGGGTGCATACACTGCTGTGTTGACATGGGACTTGCCTCATGAGAAAATAACTGATCTTGACCTGAAAAAATAAGGACCGATTTGAACCCAACACACAGCATGCCAACAGTGTCAGAACTGAGTTTTGCTGTCTTTTTTGATGCCTCCAGTAGGAGCAGGTCTTTGCACATTAACTTTTAGTACGCCGCCGAGCACACTTTCTGGTTGACAATCATAATATTATGGTTTCTTGCTTAAGCTTGGAGTAAGAGCTTAGTCTGTCTTATTTCACACACAAGCAGCTCTTTGCCGTGCAGCTCCTCCAGTGCAGCCAAATAAATGGTGGCCTGCAATCTTTAAGGATGTTTGGAATGTAAACACCGCTGTGACATGAGAGCTATTCTTCTATTGGTTTCTCTTGTGGCATTTAATATTTTCAAGTTGGACAGATCTTTTTTTTTCATTAAAGATGAAGAGAACAAATATTTAGGGACATGGCATTATGTTTGTGAAGAGGTGAAATATCAAGCAAAGAGCTCAGGTTGAGTGTTTGTTTTTCTTTCCAGGAGAGCCTGAACCCCTGGATCAGCAGAAACAGCAGGTGACTGTAGACGAGGGCACGGAGCTCTTCACTTACAAGGGTAATGATGTGGAGTCCTACGTGGCAACCAGCACGCCCTCTGGTCTCTATCAGCTGGAGCTGCTGTCCACTGAGAAAGACAGCAACTTCAAGGTGTATACCACCACAACTCCAGAGTCAGACCAACCCTATCCAGAGCTGCCCTATGACCCCCGGGTGGATGTGACTGCACTGGGCTGCACCACTGTTACGCTGGCCTGGAAGCCAACACCAACGGGCTTTCTGATGGGTCAGCCTGTTCAGTACTGTGTGGTGATCAACAAGGAGCATAATTTCAAAAGCATGTGTGCTGCTGAAGCTAAAATCAGCACAGATGATGGTTTCATGTTAGCTCCAAAGCCCGGCAGAGACTTTAGCCCATTTGACTTTGTGCACTTTGGCTTTGTTCCCTCTGACAATGGTTTTGGCAAGGATAGAGGACTTACAAGTAACAAGATCTCACGGGCATACACAGCCAAACCCAAAGTATCTGACATTCAGAAGATATGCATTGGAAACAAAAACATTTTCACTGTGTCAGACCTTAAACCAGACATGCAGTACTATTTTGATGTGTTTGCTGTAAATTCTGCTACCAACACCAGCACGGCGTACGTGGGAACCTTTGCTCGCACTAAAGAGGAAGTTCGTCAGAAAACACATGAGCTGAAGGATGGCAAAGTGTCGGACATTTTCATCAAGAGAAAGGGCACCAAGTTTCTGCGTTTTGCTCCCGTGTCCTCCCATCAAAGGGTCACACTGTTTGTTCACTCGTGTCTCGATGCAGTGCAGGTACAGGTTAGGAGAGATGGCAAGCTGTTGCTCTCCCAGAACGTCGAAGGCGTACGGCAATTTCAGCTGCGAGGGAAGCCCAAAGCCAAGTATCAGATTCGCTTACGGGGAAGCCGGAAAGGCGCCTCCACTTTAAAGGTGCTCTCCACCACGCGGCCAAGCAGCAAACAGCCTTTCCCTTCTCTTCCGGAGGACACTCGCATCAAAGCCTTCGACAAGCTGCGCACCTGCTCCTCCATCACCATGGCTTGGCTGGGCACACAGGACCGCAACAAGTATTGCATTTACCGTAAGGAGGTGGCTGAGAATTATGGCGAAGAGCAGCGACGTCGAGAACAAAATCAGTGTGCTGGGCCAGAGACCCGCAGGAAGTCAGAAAAGGTCCTGTGCAAGTATTTCCACAGCCCAAATCTGCAGAAAGCTGTGACAACCGAGAACATCACAGGGCTGGAACCAGGCAAGACCTACCTGCTGGACGTTTATGTGGTGGGACACATTGGCCACTCAGTGAAGTACCAGAGCAAACTGGTGAAAACAAGGAAATACTGCTAAAAAACTGCAAAGAATAAATCTATTTTA
>NC_056500.1:61126301-61129478 GCF_014905685.2 Nematolebias whitei | reverse complement strand
ATATATATATTAAATAAGTTTATTTAACACTTAAGTGATATTCTACTAGGAAGTATACACAGACTGACCATGCAGCTGATGGGCCCATAAACAGTGACTGAACTGTTTGTTGAAAAAGATATCAACCTGTATATTTCTGTTTACACTTCACGGTGTTACATCTTGACTGGCCCATAGTGTGAACTGCTTTGTTACCAGGCTTGCTGTCTTGACAATATGTCGCCACTTGGGAGGCAGAACTTCAAAGATCACATTTTCTCATGTAGGTTTCTTTGTTGTTGCACGATGTTTACTTCTGTCTGTTAATTCTGTCACATCCTTCAGTTACAAATCAACTGGAGGAGAACCAGCCTGCTTTGTATAGATCTCTCACTGCATATTCATTACTTGTTTTAGGGAGGAACTTAAATTATTTTGTTTATATTTTGTCTGATTGTGTTGATGCCAGTAATAACTGTTGCAAAAAAAAAAAAACTATTTCAGTTTGATGAGTAAGTTGTAGTTCAGACATTCCCTTCTGTATGTCAGCCAGTATTTGCCCTCGAGCCCATTTTGTAACTGTATTGTGTGCTGGAGATCTGTGTTATCACTGTATCGCTGTGAGTGTGTGTGTATGTGTGTGTCACATGTACAAAGATGTCCTGCCAATATTCATGTACATAAAGCCTAAATATAGAATGAGTAATCCCTGTGTCACCCTGGGTGTCATGTTCTTTTGCTGAACAGTTAACATCACAATCATGGTTTGAGGATGGACTAGCACACTGCACGGTTTGTGTGAACGCAAACACTTGTCGCATGAGCTTAAGACGATTGTCAGAGTTTGATCCTGGAAATGATGAGTTACAAAAACAGCTAACAGAAAAGACAAAAAAGAGAGAAGCTGTAATTATTGTTGCATCATAAAAAATAACTACATTCAGCCATTGGCAACAATACCAACAACATAAAATTCAGTTCAAAAATACTTTATTGATCCCAAAGGGAAATAAATTGTTGTTCTAGCTCATCATCCTGTTTTCATTAAGAGTTGTTCTAGATGCTGATGGCTTTGGTCAAGAAGGATCTCTTGTAGTGGTCCATCCCACAGCAGACCTGAAAAAACTGGCTGCAGATGCCGATCCATCCACCCAGACCCAGCAGACCTCTCGGCCCTCTTGGGCAGCAGGACTGCCTGACTGCCAGGCAGAACTCCTCCCCGAGCGATACCATTTCTCTCAGCAGTTTGCCGAGTGTCTCATCACTGCGGGCTTAACTGAAGGTGCCAGGAAACGTTCTCGATCTTTCTGCTGTCAAGACCTCTGCGGTCAGGCATGTGAGCACTGGTAGATGGGAATTCATCCATAACACCTCCTTTTCAACTCATTTGGGATTTGGGGCTGTAGTTGAGGTATTATTTGAGCTTTAGAGATGTAAATCAGCAGCTCCCAGCTGTAGAAAACCACCTTGTTGTCATGGTTACGCATCATAACAAATGTCCAAAAGTAAAACGATTTCAGTAAAAATCCTTCCAGCGGCACAGCATCTGATACCAGAGGAAACAATCATCTGATAAAAAGTGATTAACATCCAGAAATAAGAGTAATTAAAGTTTTCAAAGCAAAATCTAAGAATGTAAGAGCTACTCCAACATGCAGCCATCTTGAGCGGCACAATTCTGGAACTAAAATTTACAAAATAAAAATTTCAAATTCAATTAAAAAATACTTTATTAATCCCAGAGGGAAATTAAATGTAACTCATCATCCTGGTTTCATTAAAGAGTTGTTATAGATGCTGACGACAGCGGGCAGGAAGGATCTCTTGTAGCGGTCTGTCCTACAACAGATTTGAAGAAGCCTCTGACTGAAGACACTCTGTTGTTGTATGATAGTCTGATGAAGAGGATTCTGAGAGTTGTATATAATGTTATTCATTTTATGAAGAATCCTTCTTTTTACAATCATCTCCAAAGGTTGTAGAGGAGTCCCCAGAACCGAGCCAGCCTTCTTTATGAGCTTGTTGATCTTTTTAAGGTCAATTGCTATGGTTCTGCTCCCCAGCAGATGATGACAGAAGAGATAGCACTATCTACAACAGACTTATAGAAGATATGCATGACAAGAACCAGATTTAGGGATTCGAACCAGATCACAGACAACAGGAAGGTTTAAAATATTTATTGATAAACAGCTTCTGGTGGAGGTCTGAGTCCTTGGGCCAGCACGATCTGAAGAGACATGAAGGTTAGTGAATTAGTTAAATGGCTTTGGTTTGATTGTTCAGTTTGTTCACCTTCGTAAACAGGTGAGGAAGGATTTTCTTATGCCCCTTTTTCATTAGTACCTGTAGCACCAGTACAGCACGGCTCTACTCTACTCGGTACGGTACAGGTTGTGTTTCCATTATGCTTTCAGTACTGGTTCCAGAGGGCGGGGTTCAAATTGACGTCACCATCTCTCACCAGCTGGTGGCGTTGAGAAGTTGAAACCGTTTTCAGTACAGGTTGAGAATTTGTTATTTTGAAGTTGTGTGTATGTATGTATGCATGTATGTGTGTATGTGTATGTGTATAAATATATATATATATAAATATATATATATATGTATATATATATATATGTATGTATATATGTATATATGTATATATGTATGTATGTATATATGTATATATGTATATATATATGTATGTATATATGTTTATATATATATGTATGTATATATGTATGTATATGTATATATGTATGTATATATATATATGTATATATGTATGTATATATATATATGTATATATGTATGTATATATATGTATATATGTATGTATATATATATGTATATATGTATGTATATATATATGTATGTATATATATGTATATATGTATATGTATATATGTATGTATATGTATATATGTATGTATATATATATATGTATGTATATATATATGTATATATGTATGTATATGTATATATGTATGTATATATATATGTATATACATATATATGTATATGTATATATATATATATGTATGTATATATGTATATATATATATATATGCATATATGTATATATATGTATGTATATATGTATATATGTATGTATACATATATATACATATATATACATATGTATACATATATATGTATATATATACATATATATATACATATACATACATATGTATATATATATATATATAT
>NC_056500.1:61118497-61122824 GCF_014905685.2 Nematolebias whitei | reverse complement strand
GGATGGGTGATAGTGTGAACAATGTTGATACTCAGATGGAGAAGACAAAACCCTTGATTGTATCCACCTCCAGGTGGATAAAAAGCCATGTCACGACATACAAACCGGATTCCAAAAAAGTTGGGACACTAAACAAATTGTGAATAAAAACTGAACGCATTGATGTGGGGATGGCAAATGTCAATATTTTATTCGTAATGTAACATGGATGACAGATCAAAAGTTTAATCTGAGTAAATGTAACATTTTAAAGGAAAAATATGTTGATTCAAAATTTCACAGTGTCAGCAAATGCCAAAAAAGTTGGGACAAGTAGTAATAAGTTGCTGGACAAAGGAAATTGAGCATATAACGAACAGCTGGAAGACCAATTAACACTAATTAGGTCAATTGACAACATGATTGGGTATAAAAAGAGCTTCTCAGAGTGTCAGTGTCTCTCAGAAGCCAAGATGGTAAGAGGATCACCAATTCCACCATTGTTGCGCAGAAAGATAGTGCAACAATTCCAGAATGGTGTTACCCAGCGTAAAATAGCAAAGACTTTTAAGTTATCATCATCAACCGTGTATAACATCATCAAAAGATTCAGAGAATCTGGAACAATAGCTGTGCGTAAGGGTCAAGGCCGTAAAACTCTACTGGATGCTCGTGATCTCCGGGCCCTTAAACGTCACTGCACCTCAAACGGGAATGCCACTGTCAAGGAAATAACAGAATGGGCTCAGGAATACTTCTAGAAAGCATTGTCAGCGAATACAATCCACCGTGCCATAAGCCGTTGCCAGCTGAAACTCTATAGTACAAAGAGGAAGCCATTTCTAAGCAAGCTCCACAAGCTCAGATGTTTGCACTGGGCCAGGGGTCATTTAAAATGGAGTGTGGCAAAATGGAAGACTGTTCTGTGGTCAGATGAGTCACGATTTGAAGTTCTTTATGGAACACTGGGACGCCATGTCATCCGGACCAGAGAGGACAAGGATAGCCCAAGTTGTTATCAACGCTCCGTTCAGAAGCCTGCATCACTGATGGTATGGGGTTGCATGAGCGCTTGTGGCATGGGCAGCTTGTATGTCTGGAAAGGCACCGTTAATGCAGAGAACTATGTTCAGGTTCTAGAACAACATATGCTCCCATCTAGACGTCATCTCTTTCAGGGAAGACCCTGCATTTTTCAACACGATAATGTCAGACCACATTCTGCAGCAATCACAATATCATGGCTACGTAGGAGAAGGATCCGGGTACGGAAATGGCCAGCCGGCAGTCCAGATCTTTCACCTATAGAGAACATTTGGCGCATCATAAAGAGGAAGGTGCGACAAAGAAGGCCCAAGACGATTGAACAGTTAGAGGCCTGTATTAGAAATGAATGGGAGAGCATTCCTATTTCTAAACTTGAGAAACTGGTCTCCTCTGTCCCCAGACGTCTGTTGAGTGTTGTAAGAAGAAGGGGGAATGCCACACAGTGGTAAAATGGACTTGTCCCAACTTTTTTGGGATTTGTTGACGCCATGAAATTTGGAAACAACAGATTTTCCCCTTAAAATGATACATTCTCTCAGTTTAAACTTTTGATCTGTGATTGGTGTTCTATTCTAAATAAAATATTAGATTTTGGCACTAGAGATGGGGTCGATCCGATCCAATATCGGTATCGGCCTCCGATACCAGAATAATTTACATATCGGATTTTCCGATCCTCCTGCTGATATCTCCGATCCATGATGCAAGTTGGCTTCAAACTACGAATGGATTTCCTGAACGGTGGCGTGCCTCATGAGCCCAGAGTAATAAGACCCGCCTCACATTCAGGAAATCCAGTTCATAGTTTGCAGCCAGCTACAACGTGAGGGCTGAGTTAGCAGCACTGTGGCTAATGGCTAACCAACTTTAAATCTAAACATCTCCGCTGTTTGGAAGTATTTTACACTAAAAACACCACAAAGCAATGTAGCAACATGCAATGTCTGCAGAGCCATAGCGCCACATTAAACCGCGGTAAAGTTAGTTTTACGATGGACATTCGAGCTCCGTGGCTTCAGCGGGATACTGCTCTTTGCTCAACCCGGGGCGGCCAACTCGACCCCGGCCAGCCGTGTCCAATCTGCCCCGCTCAGTCTGCCCGTCTCTGAGGAGGGACAGACTGAGCGTGGATGCCCCAAATCAGGCTGCCTGCTTCGGATTGAACAAGAAGAAGACATCGCTGAAACCACAGAGCTCAAATGTTTACAGAGAAGTTGCTAAACTTCATCATAATTAATTACCAACAGCTATCAGTTGTAGAAAATGAAGGATTTCACAGTTTGATACTTGCAGCCAAGATATAGTTTACCCTCCAGAGATATTTATCAGTATAACAGTAAACAATCACAAAAAACATATTAGAAAATTATGTATATTAAAAACAAAAACAGCTACATTATAAAGTGATGTAAAATACTAAAAACAGGAACATGTCTGTTGGTTTATGTCATGAACATAGCAGATGTTTGTAGCCATTTAACATTTTATTTAGGTCATTTATTCATTCATTTAAAAGAAACAATAAAAAAACATCAAAAAGTAAATATTGAATGAAAAGAGTGCAGAAAGAAGAAAAAAATTCTTATATCTGCTCGTCATGTAAAAAAATATAAAATAACTTTAAACAATCACTTAAATTAATCACTTTAATATCCACTTTAAAGCTAGGAATAAAAAAAAAACATGTTTTGTGTTAGAATTTAATTCTAACTTTAAAACTTATCCAACATTAATACAACTTACCTGAAGTTGCCTTTTTGGACATGCATGCATATTTTTGTACAAATTGTACTTGAGAGGAGATTATTACAGCCTCATATAAAATCAATGATGATCATGATATCGGAACTGGATCGGTACCGGCCGATATTCAGACTTAGGTATCGGGATCGGATCGGAAGTAAAAAAAAAGTGGATCGGTGCATCCCTAGTTGGAACCTCCACATCATTGCATTCAGTTTTTATTCACAATTTGTTTAGTGTCCCAACTTTTTTGGAATCCGGTTTGTATATTTCACTTACTCTGTTGGCTGAGAAGCAAAGATGGCAAAGGTTTACAAGGCACAGCAGGCTTTGGATATGATTCTGAACCATGTCAACCCCTTTGACTTCGAGGGAGAAGAAATAACCCTTGAGCTGAGTTCTGACTCTGAAATTTCTTATGGTAAGATTTCCTAAAGTTCCTAATTTCCTATATTTGTTTGCCGGTCATGCCTATTGTGGTTTTGGAAGAGACGCACTGCAAAAAGTATCATCTTGATAAGTTAAAATTGCTCAAAAATATGTATTTTGACCTAAAACAAGACAAATGGCTTGATAAGATGTTTTTACTTAGGGTTTTATGAATGTTTTAGTTAAAAATGTATTTTTTTCAAGTAGCTGAGGGCTTTTTGTATAAATTTATGTAAAAATATCTTTAGCTACTGGCAAATTTTTGAAAGACAAAATTACTTTAAAAAGGTTTAAAAAATCAGAGCTATTTTGACTAAACAATATGCCACTTTTTTCATTCATTTAGTTTATTCATTAATTTTCATTAAAAACAAAGCAAATTTATGTACAAGAAAAATATATACAACTGAAGAAAGAAAATAAATGAAAGGCAGCAGAAAGAAAAAAAATCTTTTAGTATCTGCTCAGTCATACCATCAAATCAACCCAAAAAATGTAATCTCCACGTAACAAAACAAACAAACAAAAAATTTTTTTTTTTTAATATTTTGCAGTGTGAAAAAATCCTACATTAGTACAAAGGAGGCAGAGTTGAGATTTTTTGGAATTACAATTCAAATATTATGTTTGTGTCAGTTTCACATTATTTCAACCTTTCTGTAGCAGTCCTTCAGACCCAAGAAAGCACGGAGAGCTTCGACGGGTGCAGTAGATTCTTATTTACTTCTTTCGAAACAAAGTTTGTTGAATATCCTGATGCATGCTCAATAATCCAGGTAGAAAAATCTAAAAAAGTTAAATCTGGTCCTCTGGACATTCAAAAAAACAAAACAAGGCAAATCAACAAAAAATGTAGAAACATTTCGTCTCTCATCCGAGAGACTTCCTCAGTCTGAGGAGCTGTATTCAGCTCAGTCTCTTAAATAGCACCGTCTCAGGGTGGATCAACCAGTTTTGCTGCTGACAACCAAAACCAGCCGATCACATGCTCAAGAAGGACCATCAGCATAACAATGGATCATTAGCACACTGATGGCTGTTTACTGTTCACAGAGGGCTGAGTGATACTAGCAATCACAGCATTGTAAGAGGGGGACAGTTGAACCCGGAGGCCTCCACCCCTGTTTAA
>NC_056500.1:61107988-61118397 GCF_014905685.2 Nematolebias whitei | reverse complement strand
GACCTGTGTACACCCATAAATAAAGTAAAAATGAAAACATTACATAAAACATGTGTACACCCATACAATAGAAAACAATAAAAAAAAGCTTAGAGAAACAGTACAGATGGAGTTTTCAATTATAATACAGATGTAATGTGACCAAAGCAGAAGTTACGAGGTAGCATTATGAGTGTTCAGGAGTCCAACAGCAGAGGGGAAGAAACTGTTCTTATGGCGGGAGGTTCTGGTCCGAATGGACCGAAGCCTCCTGCCTGAGGGGAGTGGTTCGAACAGATCGTGTGCAGGGTGAGCAGGGTCAGCTGTGATCCGACCTGCTCGCCTTACAGTCCTGGAGACGTACAGGTCGTGGAGGGATGGAAGGCTGCAGCCGATCACCTTCTCAGCTGAGCGCACAACGCGCCGCAGTCTCAGTCTGTCCCTGGCAGTGGCCTCGGCGTACCACACCGTGATGGAGGAGCTGAGGATGGACTCGATGATGGCCGTGTAGAACTGCACCATCAGCTTGGCCGGCAGCTTGGCAAGCCGGCTGTAGTTAGCTTGTAATTTCGCTACTTAGCTCTCGAAGAAAAGACTTTAACGCCACTTGCACAGTTTTTAACTAAAAAAAAGTAATGATTAAATCTGACAGCTCTGATTTTACACTTGAACACCACTTATGTACAGTTTTCAACAAAAAAGAAGTAACGATTAAACTGACAACTCTGATTTTACTTCAGACACAGCATTACTGTGGTTAGCCGGTAGAGGACAGATCTCTATTGTAGGCTAAATTTCTATCGTTTCTACCGTGTACCGTTTATATCGCGCATTCCTAGCAGCTACCCATCCAGGCTGTCAAATTGTAAAGTTTGCAGATGATATAGCGGTGGTGGGATGCATCACAAACAATGATGAGTCCAGCTACAGGCAGGAGGTGGAACATCTGGAGAGCTGCTGCAAAGAAAATAACCTTCACATCAATGTGAAGAAGACAAAATAGATGATGTGGACTTCAGAAGGAACAAACACACCTATTGTAGCAGTCCCTCAGACCCAAGAAAACACGGAGAGCTTCGACGGGTGCAGTAGATTCTTATTTACCTCTTTTGAAACAAAGTTTATTGAAGTACTCCAAATACACAGTGAAAACTAAAGAAAAATAAAATACATTTGCTTAAGTGCTTTTGTTTGACACAAAACATGAATACATTATATAAACGCTAACTTCACAAACTAATACAGCTCTAAACATGTACCTTGCTCCGCTGTCCAAGGGCTACAAAGTTTATGGTGGTAAAGTCCAAGTTGTCCTGCTAGGAAGCCTTTAGCCTGGTCTCAAGAAAGTGTGCTACAGTCCAGACTCATCAAGATGAAGAATATCCTCCTCTTCCTCTTGTCCGTGTGATATTTCAGCCCAAAGTGCTGACTGACAGAAGACTAGCAACACTTCCTCTTATTTTTCGGCTTAAATGAAGGCACTAACTCAATATGAACCAAACTACAGCACCCCCTACTGGGTACCATGGGTAACAACCCACAATCAGCATATATAAACATGGAACGGGCATTTACACTCCCACCAAATCATGTATGATGAGAACATATTAACAATTCATGCATGATTTTAAGCATGACAAATGGACGTTAAAGAAGTAGCGAACAAACAAAATACTGTTAAAATCACACATTAACCTTCAGCAATATGTCTGATGTGAGAGTAATAAGCATCAGTCAGTGACTTTCTAAAATAACTACAAGTTTTTGAACAGGTCTCTATAATGTGAGGTTTGTGTGTTGTACCCTGCTTCTTTGCTGGATTTCGATTGCCAACTTGAAGCTTGACTCTGCGCACTAAGCCATCATCCTCTTGTGGTGCTTCAACAACTCGACCCAGTTGCCACTGACTTCTGGGAAGCATGTCTTCCTGTATGATGACGATGTCATTGACCTCAAGGTTGCGACAAGGCAGGTGCCATTTTTGTCTTGTAGATATGTTCAGAAGGTACTCCACTTTCCACCTCCTCCAAAACTGTTCCGTTAGATATTGCACTCTGTGCCATCTTTTTCTTGCATACAAGTCCTCCTTCACAAACTTTCCAGGAGGAGGCAGTGCAACCTTTGATTTCATTAATATGAGATGGTTTGGAGTTAGAGGTTCAGGTGATTAAGGGTGCATTCACACCAGCCCTGTTTAGTCTGCTTTAATCGAACTCTAGCTCGTTTTCCTTGAAAGTCCAGTTCATTTGGGAAAGTGTGAACGCACCGTCGAACTCTGTCACGGAACAAAAAGGCGAACTCTGGCCCGGGCTAAAACCTAGGTCTCAGTCCGGTAGAAGCGAACTCCAGCGCGGTTCGAGTGCAGTGTGAATGTAAACAGACCGGACCCGCTCCACAGGGCAAACAAACACGCATTTCTCTGACCTTATATGGAGCCGTCAGCTGCCTTGTGTGAAGAAACAATATTCTCCAGGGTCTTCTGTCTCATCTTCTGCTCATGCTAAGTCCCTTTTTGAAAAATGACAAAATATAACCCCTAAAACTGCTAAAACTTGATGCCACTTCGTTTTTATTTTTATTTACAGAAGAAGAAGAAGACGTGTCTTCAGAGGTTTTTGTGTCGTTTCTTTCAGTAGTTCTTGGTGCAGCGCCCCCACAGGCGAGCGGGGGAACAGGTTGGTTCAACAGGTTGACTCGACTGCACAGTGCAGTGTGAATGCAAATGTACCCGCTCAAATTTAAACAAAAGGTCATGAATATTGGTCCCGAACCAAACCGAGTCTACCGGACTATCTGGAATGAAAACGACCTTAGGGTCATTGATTCCATCAACGCTTAGTGGTTGGCCATTGATTATAGACATTGCCTCATAGAATAGTGTTCTTAGAGAAGCATCATCCAGCCTGCCTTGTGATTGAGCAATGGTGGCATTGAGAACACTGCGGATTGTTCGAATCTGTCGTTCCCACACACCTCCAGAATGGCTGGCAGATGGGGCGTTAAATACGAACTCGCACTGCTTATCTGCAAGGAAAGCCTCCCGGGCATTTGTGTCACATTCTTTGAGAGCCTCTTTCAGCTCATTTTTGGCCCCAATGAAATTTGTACCTTGATCGCAGTACAGCTTACAGACAGCTCGCTGATAAAGCACCTTAGGGCGTTAATGAAAGAGTTTGTAGACAGGTTCTCTACCATTTCAATGTGGACTACGCGTGAGGAAAGGCAGGTAAAGAGGAGTCCATACCTCTTTTGCTCTTTGCGACCTTGCTTGGTGGTGAATGGTCCGAAACAATCCATTCCACTGTAAATGAATGGATCTGAGATTTCAACTCGTTCCTTCGGTACAGACATGCGTTGTTCTTCAGGAGGCCGCCAAAGTTTTTGACATTGAACACATCTGCTTATTAGTTTTGCAACTTCTTTGCTCCCACCAATCACCCAAAACCCATTTGCTCTGATCTCCATGAGCGTCTGGTTTTGGCCTTGATGACAAATCTTTGAATGAAAGTGAGATATGATCAAGTTTGTAATGTGATGTTGCTTTGGGAGAATAATAGGATGTTTCAAACCTTGGCAGAGTGTTGACCTTTTTAGTTTTCCTCCAACCCGGAGAAGTCCCTGATCTACAACGGGATCCAGCTGAAAGAGAGGGCTTGAACTTGGGAGACTACCTTTTGCCTTCAACACTCTCAGCTCTTGAAAAAAGGACTGCTGCTGGAGGAGTTTTATTATTACGTCAGCGGCTACTTTGTGTTCATCTGCTGTTACGACATTGCCATATTGGGTTTTGTTTGGTCTCAGTCATTTTATTCTTGCCGCTACTTTAAGGAGGATTGACCAGTTAGAGAACCTTTTGAAGCGCCTGAGGATGGTGTCTTGTTCTCTTGTTTGAGTTGTAAAGGTTTTGACTGCTTTAACTTCTGGATCACCTACCAACAGTTCAGCTGAGAGGGCAGCTGAGTAGGAAATATCTTGTTCCCACAAAAACTATGGGCTAGACAACCAGCAGGTTGTCATAATCTCCGATACACTAAGACCTCTAGAGGCATGGTCTGCTGGATTCTGAGCAGTGTCAATGTAGTGCCACTGTTTGGGATCTGTAGTTTCCCTAATCAACTGGATGCGATTTGCGACAAAGACGTGAAATCTTCATGTCTCATTGTTGATATATGCCAAGACTACTTGGGAGTCAGTCCAAAAGAACTCCTCGTCAATGTTAATCTCGAGCTCTGATCTTGGCATAATACTGATCTTAGCTGAGGTGACTGCAGCTGACAGTTCTAGTCGTGGTATGCTTATAACTTCGGTAGGTGTGACTCTAGCTTTAGCTATAACCAGGCTACAGTGTACTTTGTTGTCATCACTTATGAACCTAATGTAGGAACATGCTCCATAGCCTATGTTACTAGCATCAGAGAAGTGATGCAGTTCCACCTTAACAATGTCTTTTAATTCAGGTGGATGGTAACATCTGGGTACTACGACTGATTTCAGTTTTTCCAAACCATTTTTCCAGTCCTTCCATCGAGAGCGCAGGTCTCGATGGAATCAGTCGGGAATGGGGTCATCCCATTCGGTACCTCTACGGCAGAGCTCCTATAGGATACTTTTTCCACTCAAAGTGAACGGAGCTACAAAGCCCAGTGGGTCGTACAAAGATGAGATAACTGACAGTAGGCTCCGGCGAGTAGGAGGGTGGTCATTTGTGTTTACACTGAAGTTGAAGGTGTTGATTTTGACTGACCACTGGATTCCAAGCACATGACCTTCAGGTGTAGTATTGGGTTTGAGGTCAAGTGACTCTGTTGTACTGGCTCTTTCTGAGGGTGGAACATGAGAGAGAGCATCACTTTGGTTGGAATTAAACTTGTACAGACGTAAACTTGCAAGTTTGTAAAGGGCTTGTGTTTCATTGATGAGCTCTTGAGCCTCTTTGACTGATGGGACACTTGTCAAGCCATCGTCTACATAAAAGCTCCTTTCAACAAAGTTGGAGGCTTTCAGGTAGTCGGATCTGTGCTGTTGTGCCAAGTACTTAAGGCCAAAATTAGCACATCCGAGGGAAGATCCAGCACCAAACAAATGCACAGCCATTCTGTACTCTTTGGGCTCTACATCTAGTTGTCCATCCGGCCACCATAGAAATCGTAAGTAGTTCCGCATCTCTGGGCAGACAAAGAACTGATGGAACATTTGTTCAATGTCGCAGATGATGGCTACATTCTCCCTTCTGAAACGACAGAGCACTCCCACCAGTGAATTAATCATATTAGGACCTGTGAGAAGAGTATCGTTCAGTGAGACGCCAAGAAACTTAGCAGAACAATCAAAGACGACTCTTAATTTTGTTGGCTTTTTAGGGAGGGCACACCCCATGGTGTGGGATGTACCAAGCGATCTCATCATCAGCCACAGGAGGGGCTAGTTCTGTATCACCACTGCTGATAATGTCTCTCATAAAGGTGTTGTAATGCTCGTGATACTGTTTGTCGGCTTTTAGCCTTTTCTTTAGGTGTTGCAGTCGAACTGTGGCTAGCCTCTTATTGTTGGGAAGGGCTGGTGGCTTGCTGTCTTTGAAGGGAAGGGGCATCTGATAGTGTCCATCTTCTCTCGGCTTTATTGTGTCACTGAGGAGTTGTAAAAAACAAACATTGTCCTGGGATATGTACTTATCCTCATAGTTTCTCTCATTGAAGTCTGACTCTAAGACTTTAAGCACATCAGCAGCCGAGGGTGTGGGCATTTCTGTGACATTGATACGGTGTACATAACTCTGACTTCCCTCTCTGTCTAAGTGGGGATTACCAGACCCAATGATACTCCAACCAAGTATGGTTCTTTGTGCAAAAGGCTTGTTTAATTGTCCTGCGACAATTTCTAGAGGGGCTAGTGCTGATGGACCGTCATAACCGATAAGCAAGCCCACTTCACAATCTTGTAGTGGCTGTAACTGGTTGGCTAGGACTTTAAGGTGTGGCCACTGAAGCGCAGTTTCTCTAGTGGGAATATGGGACTTGTCAACTGGGATAAAGTTACGAGAGTAGACTTTCTTATTTTGACATGTGCATCAGTGTCAAAGCTACGCACCTGTAGGTTGCTGGCAAGTCTACTCACCACAACTGTGTCAACAGAGGTCATTGTGCTGAGTTTTAACTGCATTGGTTGCTTATCCACATTCAGCTCAGAGGCCAAGTCTCCTAAAATGAAGGAAGAGTCACTTTGGGTGTCAAGCAGGGCATAAGTGAGTATTTCTTTCTGTGGCTCTGATGCAGCTGACACAAAAACTGGTACTATGCTGGATGTTGCAGATGTTTTTCTTGTAAGTACATGGGTCATGCCTTTATGCACTTCATTGTTTGCATTCTCAGCTGGGGGGACAGAGTCCTCAGTTCTCCTTTCTTTGGGTTCCTTTACTCCATCTGTGTGGAGACAGGTGGGTTGACGTGGACCACACTTACTTCAGGAGTGACGGCCTTTGCATTCTTTAGTTACATGGCCTTTTCTCAAACATCCAAAGCACAGGTGATTTTCACGAATGAAAACTTTCTTTTCATCACTGGTTTTTGCTGCAAATGTAGGACACTTAGCTACACCATGCAATTCGTCCTTGCAAAACAAACAAGGTGGTTTAGGTTTAGGAGCAACCACTGTGGGGAAGGGAGACTTTGTCTGGACAGTTGTAGTAAGTGCTTTAGCTCTTCTAATGTGTCTCTCCTCTGTTTTTTACTCATTAGGAATGGTGAGGTGACAGGGTAACAAGCAACTTTAGCTTCCTTTTGTAAGAACTGCGTTAAGTTATGAAAGCTGGGGTACTCCTGGTGTTTGTCTAGCTCCTCCACAACAATGCGACTCCACCTCTGTATTATCTAGTCAGACAGCTTATTGAGAAGCTTGTGATTTTCCTCACAATCGTTCAGGATTTCTAGGCCCTTGACTTGGGGAATAGCTTCTGCACAGCTCTGAAGAAAGTCTGCAAACTCTCTCAGTGCTAAAGGATTGTTAGCAGCTATTTTGGGCCATTTTGTAAGCTTGGTTCTAAATGCTCTTTGGATAATGAATGGGCTGCCATACCTTTCTTGCAGAACATTCCAGATTCCCTGGTATGCCTCTTCAGTGTTGCGATAAAAATATCCCTCTACTGCCTTTCGAGCTTCACCTGCAATATAACACTTTAGATACAATATTTTCTCACATGCAGGTAAGGGTTTGTTGCCAATTAGCGCCATAAAGGATACTTTCCAGTCAACAAACTTTAGAGGGTCCCCACTAAAGATAGCTGGCTCAGGTACAGGAAGTCGGCTTAAGGTGAGGGAGTTTGCTAGCGCTTCAGCTAAGCTAAGTTCTCCTCGTTCCGCACCGGTGTGGTGATGCTTGAACAACGGAGCCAACGGATTTAAGGAGGGCTGTGATACCCTGATAGAGTTGTTTAAAGCATTCTCAAAGTTGTGCCAGGATGCTAGGTCACAGCTTTCAACGTCATTTAAAGTACTTAATGCTCTTACACGTGCTGCTGCTATTTTTACTTCACCTTCTGCCTTTAAATGCTGAAGTTTGATTTTTTTCCTGCTCAAACCTTGCCTTTGTTTCCACTTCTTCTAGTTTTAACTTTGCCAGTGCTTCATTTTCCTTTAACTTCCATTCATTCTCCATTTGGTTGACTTTAGTTTGCTGTGCAAGTATTTCTTGCGTGGCCTTTGCTTGTTCTATTTTAGCTGCAAGTTCAGCTTCTGCTTCACGACTGCTTGAAGAATCTGTCTTTGAGCGTGCAACTGAACCGTCTGGGAACGATGTTTCAGTTTTTGTATCTTCAAACACAGAGCCATAGTCATTTTTGTTTAGCATCAACCTTACTCTTTCCTTTTCAAGACTAAAAGGCTGATCAATATTTTCTTGTTGTTTAGCAATAATCTCACAAATGTCTGTTGTAAGCACAGTACAGGCATCCATTCTTTTTTACTATGTTTGGGGTCATGTTTTGGTTGCGGCGAATGGGTTCATAATGTTGTTGTACAACTGCATGCTTGTCCCTTATGTCATGGCTTGCATTGTTTAAATCTCCAGGTGAGCAGAGAGCCTTCAGTTTTGTTCTGATTTCTTTAGCTGACTCCTTCCAAGAGTTATATGCTCTGTTAAATGCTCGTTCATGTTTCTTCGCATCCTGTTCATGCATTTCTTTGCCCTTTTTGGTTAGGCATTTTTCACGATTGCTGGATCTCACCTCTTGCTGTTCTGCGTTGTCAGGTTCTTCAGCAGGGTTCAAAATTTTGTTCCTTTAATTTGTGTGTTTGCTCTTTGTAGTAATGTCTGGACTTAAATTTGAATATGTGTTGCTTTAACTTTAAGACTGTGTGGGAAACAACACTCAGATCAGACATTTAAACCACGTAGGTAAACAATTTAGCATCCACACATATAACAAATATGACTGTAAATACTGCTGATATACCACAAATTATTTAGAGAATAAGTAACCCGTACAATATAAGAAATAGCGTTTGCTTAATGCACAACCACTGTAGCTTTAAGACATTAAAACCACAACTGCATTTAAGGCTTCAAACTCTTAATTACTGTGCAGGTAATTTGACCCTTTTATCAGCAAAGTCTTTATTGAGTAAAATACCTGAACCTTTATGAATAACTGAGCCAGTGTCCAATACAAAGAGCCGTGATGAAGTGACAATGATTCTTGACAGGAGTAGAGTCTCTCTCGGCTGGTGCAGGCCTCGCTCGACTGACACGTGGTTTGCACTCGTCTAATATGGGACCGTCTTTCACTCAGTGACGAGTTTTCACTGTAGCAGTCCTTCAGACCCAAGAAAACACGGAGAGCTTCGACGGGTGCAGTAGATTCTTATTTACTTCTTTCTAAACAAAGTTTGTTGAAGTATTCCAAATACACCATGAAAACTAAAAAAAAAAAAAATACATTTGCTTAATTGCTTTTGTTTGGCACAAAACATGAATACATTATATAAACGCTAACTTCACAAACTAAAACAGCTCTAAACATGTACCTCGCTCCGCTGTCCAAGGGCTGCAAAGTTTATGGCGGTAAAGTCCAAGTTGGCCTGCTAGGAGGCCTTTAGCCTGTTCTCAAGAATGTGCGCTACAGTCCAGAGTCATCAAGATGAAGATGTAGTGAACCTAACCTGATGTCAAACTAAGCCTAAGGTCAAAACACTTGACCTTAAGAACCTTGTGGGACAGAAACTGTTATTTCATTGATCTGCATCCAGAAATACAGTTTGACCCATCCTGAGACTTTCTTTCTTGAATTAATCAAGTAGAAATGACAATTCTCTATGATCATTACTATTTTACAAATGTTTTGATAATCAAATTGTGTTAGTTCAAACAATGTTTACAGGTTGAAGATAACTACTCATTTTTATTTACATAAACAGTAAGTAATGATTTTTATTCCTCATTCAAAGAAGAAATCAGGGTAATAGGCATTTCTTGATTTTTCTGTCTTCAATGAGCAAATTTGTAAGTGTGTTAGAGTTCGAGTTTCGGTCAACTAAAAAAGTTTACTGAGAAGAAATGTCATGTTTAACTTTTACAGAAGATACAGGAGAGTTTGACTCCACGAAGTCTGGTTTTCTCCAATAATCTTTCTGTCTGTTTTAAACAATCTTAATCTCTATCCTTGAATTTTCATAACACCTTACATCACAAACCACACCTCTGTTCTGGTCCATCGACCAATCAAAAAGCTCTCAAATGACCCGGAAGTCGACCCATTTAAATGTGGCAACTTCCCAGTTCTCTCTAGAATGAGTTTAACATGGGAGTTTTCAGAGCTTGAAAGTTTTTCCTGGAGAAGAGTTCCAGACTTTAACTCTCTGAAGAGAGTTAAAGAGTTCAGAGTTTTTGGATGCTAACGCAGGCGTCCAGGATGCTTCTATTGGAATCCAGAATCCAGAGACGATTTTGGGAATTATAACTTCTGTTTGGATAACCTCGCACGACTCTCGAAGTATTTTAGCTGTTCTCAACGGAGACGCTGAAAGAGTCAAAGGAAGGACTTCACGCCGACCTGACCTATCATCAACCAGGTAAAAGTTCTACTTCGACCAAGCGTACCGTGACCAAGCTGAGAACTGAAGGAGCGTGCACGTTTCTGGTCAAACAGATTAATTCCCTCACACATCTCTCTGTAAGATAAATCTCCATTTTCCATCTTAAACTCTCCTTTCTCCTAAAATCATTACAGATATTTTAGAAATGTCTGAAGCAAAGTTCTCAATCACCGTCGTGTGATTGATGTCTGCTGTTCTGCTGAGAAGTGAGGACAATCGCCGTATTGTGCCCACTTTCTGTGAAACTAGCCATGTTATTGTTTTCATATTTTGCCAAATTAATGTAAATGTGTGATGTTAAACTTTGATTCTGCAAATAAATGACCGCATTCATTTTGATGGGTC
>NC_056500.1:61105278-61107888 GCF_014905685.2 Nematolebias whitei | reverse complement strand
TCCAGTAATATCTGTTTATGCACTTCGAGTCTGTGCAGATCTTTCTTAAGCACATCTGTAGCATCCCTGGCTTCAGATAGTGATGCTTCAAGTAATTGTATTTTGCTAGTCATTGAATCAACTTCTGCACGCGCATCTTGCACTAACTGAAACATCTGTTCATAATGTTTCGTCATGAGGACCTCGTGTTCACTTTTAAATTCAAGGAAGTGATCTTCAATTTCCTTAGCAAACACTGTTTCACTGTCTAACCTTAGTGTAAGGTTATCAGCTTTCTCAACAACTGCATAGAACGATCCTTTCAGCAAAATTGCAATTTTAGCCAGCTTTTCATAGCTTGACTTTGTAATTTCTGTAGAGGTCACACTTTCTGCAACCTCCTTCAGATTGTCCAATAACTCTTTTGGGTTCATACGCTCTGCCTGTTTATCATATGGATGTAAGGAATCTGTCAGAAGCGCTAACGCATTCTCTAAGCAGTCCCTTATCCCATAAGGACCAAAGTCTTTTTCTAACACACCTGTCATGTTCATTCACTGTGTAGCACTTTATCTGTTTAAAACAGTTGCAAGCTTCAGATATTTTTACAGGTAAATAATTGTATTCAAATGTCAATGAGTGTCACACTATTTTAAGCTCTGGGTTTACACAGAAGTACTGTTATAAGTCACTTATTCAACTGTGGGCACCTGTCTATAGGTTTTACCCCAATTCATGAATATTTAAGTAAATGCTCTCTGGCAGTGTTACTTGTATGTGCTTATTTTTCAACAGATACTAGTTACCAAGCTCTTTTAGTGTATTTTACTCTAAAGCACTGAATTTTTAATAAACCTGCAATTTTTCTAAAAAGTCTCACAGCAAATCAGTTTAAAGACACTTTTTAAACCGTTCTGTTCCAGAAATTTGCTATTTTAACAGTTACTCATAGAACCAAGTGGTGAAAAGAAAAAGAGAAATTGATGATGTGTCAGGATTAATCAGTCTTTCTTCAGAAAAACTGTTATTCCTGTTCTCCTGTCTCATCCTCTATTTAAAATTAAATAGGAAGATTTATTTTTAGGTGGTAACTTAAACAGAAAAGTTTCTTTTTCCTGATAAGTTTACTCTTATTTAGTGATCTAGCAATTAAACGTGTATTATCTCTCCAGCAAATGAGTAAACTGTTCAACTCTGTGAATATTTGAACCGTATCTTTTAAAAAGTTTCTAATTTGTCATTTTGTACCTCCTTGTTTGAGGAATTCAGTGAATGAAAATGTCCTGGTAAATGCCTTTTTTTGCATAAATACCTCTTACTTTTTAAGTGCAAGATAACAGTGATTATTCAGCTAGAGGAAGTTTGTTAACTCAAAGTTCGTCTTACAGAGAAAAAAAACCCCGTTTAATTTCACTAAAATACCTAAAACTGAAGTGAAACCGTGAATTCAAGTTTCTCCAGGAGGGGGCAGTGTTTAGCTTTCTACCAGCAGGAGTCTATGACGACTTCCTGTGACGTTCGGTTGACATCCTGTTGTTAGCCGCTTAGCTTAAAGTTAGCTTCGGCTAAACTCGGTTAAAATCAACATTTCTGAACGAATTTAAGCGTAAACGTGGCGTTTCTTCAACAAGCACGACTTTTTAGCATGAAACATGAGTTTTTTTTGGGACATATGGCAGCTTTATTTAGTGATTTTAAGCACGGCAAAGCTCATTTCCGACATGGAGGAAGTGACGTGACACGTCACTCATTCGGTCGTTAGCTGTTAGCTTAAAATTAGCATCGCTAGCGTTGTTCAAAAACATCATTTAATGACGGATTTTAAACTCTAACGTGGCAAAATTTCAGCGAGTATGCTTCGAAGAACTTAACCAGCGTGTCAAAATACACTTTAAAGCGCTTTTCAGCTTTAAAAAGCAGTTTTTATTTCCCTATGAAAACGAATTTTCATTTCCGGGTCACGTGACTGAAATCACCAATGACAGAGCGGCACGGGGGTGAGAGGAAATGACGTAGGCACGTCATTCAACTTCTCAGCGAATCAGAGCGCTCCACAGCAGCAAATTCAACCAATCACGAAGTGTTTTTCCCAACTAGCATGTTAGATTAGCCTGAAATAAGTTTGTCAACTTTTTGTCTTTTAAACTGTCAAAATGCACTTTTTCTGTTAAAAAATGTAACGAATCAACTCTGAGCTTAGCTGAGACTTCGTCCAGTCTTTAAAACGTTTCACATCTATTTAAAATACTCGTTCAAACTTATCAGAACCGAACCGGACCAAAACCGGGTCTTGCAGCAGAACCTCCGTCCTTTTAAACAGAATAAACGTTTCCCACAGCTCAAAGCTTAGTTACACACACCACAGACGTACAATTTCAGCTTTCATAAAGATTCAATGACACTATTTCAGCTTTCATAACATCGCCAGCGTAACACAGCGTAAACATGCAGAGCCAAGCTCCAAGCGGTGCAGCTTCAGAGGCGTTTCAGCACAGCTGACAAACTGTTATTTTTCATGCCAACATGTAAAATCAATCTTTACACGAATACACAGTCATTTATGAACACGTTCCGGGCCACCAAATGTAGTATGACATATGTTCAGATTATATTCATACATTTAAGACGGGT
>NC_056500.1:61092815-61105178 GCF_014905685.2 Nematolebias whitei | reverse complement strand
TAAACTTTGATTCTGCAAATAAATGACCGCATTCATTTTGATGGGTCAAAGATAAATAACGTCTCTCGTTACATTTCTGTTAAATTCAATGCACGACATTTACACAGTCAGAAAAATGAAGAACCCGTCTTAAATGTATGAATATAATCTGAACATATGTCATACTACAAAGAATATCCTCCTCTTCCTCTTGTCCGTGGGATATTTCAGCCCAAAGTGCTGACTGGCTGGAGACTAGCAACACTTCCTCTTATTTTTCGGTTTAAATTAAGGCACTAACTCAATATGAACCAAACTACAGCACCCCCTACTGGGTACTATGGGTAACAACCCACAATCAGCATATATAAACATGGAACAGGCATTTACACTTACACTAATCAAATCTCAAACATATGGTCCTGTAGATGAGGAGAATTCACCACCTCTAGAAAAGAGAGGACGCATGGAGACACACGAGTGGCTCACAGAGACGGCAAAAGATGGCACAGTGTGGCGTGAAGAACAGATCGGAAGACCTCTGTATCACAGCCCAATTGAATGTCATCCCACGGATGGAGAACCAACTGCTTTAGCCAGAAGAAAAGTGTTGAGTCGCTTACAGAGTTTCCTCTGTTTCATCTCTCTGGAAATGCTTCGGATCATACAGGAGTGGACTGTCCAGCATGCATGCCAGTCACAGCATGAAAACTGGTTCATAACCCTCTCTGAACTAATTGCATTCATTGCAATCCTTATCCTGCGAGGGATTGTTCGTCTTCCAGCGGTGCATGCCATATGGTCTGCAACACTGGGAGTGCCCTCCATCAGCAAGATTATGGCTCGAAACCGGTTCCAGGACATCATGCGGCACCTACGCTTCGTTGAAAAGGACACACGCAGTGAACGAGTTACAAATGACCGGTTTGCTGCAGTCTCTGGTGTTTGGAAGTCTTTCGTTGCCAACTGCATAACTTCTTACAACCTAGGAAGGCACATCACCATAGATGAGCAACTTTTTCCTACTAAGACCCGTTGCTGTTTCCTGCAGTACATTACAACTAAACCTGACAAGTTTGGCATAAAGTTCTGGGTGGCATGTGACCTGAAATCAAAGTATGTATGCAATATCATCCCATATCTTGGCAAAGACCCCAGTCATCCCACGGGTGGAAAACTATCGGAAAATGTGGCGATGAAGCTTATGGAACCATTTATGGACAAAGGAAGAACCGTTCCATCCATCCATCCATTTTCTTTACCCGCTTATTCCATTTTGGGTCACGGGGGTCGCTGGTGCCCATGTCCAGCAATCACTGTGCGAGGGGCGGGGTACACCCTGGACGGGTCGCAAGTCCATCACAGGGCCACATAGAGACAAACGAGACAAACAACCATTCACTCTCTCACTCACACCTAGGGACAATTTAGAGTTACCAATCAGCCTAACATGCATGTTTTTGGTCTGTGGGAGGAAACCGGAGTACCCGGAGAAAACCCACGCATGCACGGAGAGAACATGCAAACTCCACCCAGAAAGGCCCCTGGACCGGGGTTTGAACCAAGGACCTGCTCACTGAGAGGCAGCAGCTCTACCAGTTGCGCCACCGTGCTGCTAGGAAGAACCGTTACCACAGACAATTTTTTTCACCTCATTGTCACTAGCAAAACGACTGCTCAGCCGGAAGACCACCCTCCTTGGGACAGTAAACAAGATTCGCCGTGAGCTTCCAGACTCTGCCAAAAAAAACTTTGGACCATGAGGAATTCAGTACACAGGTGTTTTCAACCTCTGGTGCCACACTGACCGTTTATGCGCCCAAATGGAAAAAGACTGTCTGCATCCTCAGAAGCATGCACAGTGTGGTGGAGACTGTGGACACCCGAAGAAAAAAAAGCCTAACACAGTCACCGACTACAACAGCCTAAAATGCGGTGTGGATGTCATGGACCAGATGGTGCAAAAGTACACTGTACGTTGGCCAGTCGCTGTGTTTTACAACATGATTGACATTGCAGCACTGAATATATATGTGCTTTTTCAGGCATGCACTGGGGTCAAAGAGAGACGGACGGATTTCCTGGTGAAGCTTGCAAGAGAGCTTGCACAGTCTCATATGGCAGCCAAGCAGGTGTGTAAGGAAAGCCCTCAGCAGCAACCATCAACACCTGACACAGGGAAAAGGGCATTGTGCCAGGTTAAGTGTTGCTGTAAGAATAACCATGCCACTAAGCATTGTGTTGCCTGTAACAGGTTCACATGTGGCAAATGCAGAACGGAGATGTTGTGGCACTGCCAGGTGTGTTTAGACAATCTATAAGTATGATGAGTCTCTTGGGTTTTCATACCAGTCTGACAATAAGCAATGTAGCGCACTGCTGCACAATGACTATATGTACATAGGCCTATTGGCATAGTTCATATTTCTGCATAGTTTACATTTCTATTTAGGAATAGAGAATGGTGGTGTGACGTTGTACGTTCGTGGTGAGACGTATTGTGCCATTTCCTGTTTGTCTGTCGGTAGCTCGAGTGAATTGTTTGCTCGAGTCCTCTCTGTTTTCTGGATTTATCTGTCTTTTGCACAGTTTTTCATTCTAGTTCACAAACACACTTAGTACAGTTGTTTTTCTACTGTTGGATAGTGCTTAAAACACCTCTTATCTTTCAACACTTCTCGGTTTTTATTGGTGTATTTGGCTCTGCTAGCTCCTGCTAGCGTTAGCTTAGCATGGCTGCTGCTTCTCTCCCTGCTTCCTCTGTTTTCTCTTGCTCCGTGTGTCAGATGTTTAGTTACTCCTCTGCCTCCTTTAGTGGTAATGATACATGTAACAAATGTAGTCTTGTGGTAGCTTTGGAGGAGAGGCTGTCTGAACTGGAAGCTCGGCTCCGTGCTATAGAAAAACCAGTAGCTAGCCAGGTCCCCTTAGACAGCACAGAACCACAGAGGCTAGCTCCCGTTAGCGGTCCTCCAGCAGACGCCGAGCAGCCGGGACCCCAGGCTGGCTGGGTGACGGTCTGGAGCAAGTGTAGGGCTAAGGCTAAGGCCCCAGTTAACCACCGACCTGTTCACGTTTCTAATCGATTTTCCTTGCTCAGTGACACACCCGCTGAGAAGCAGACCCTGGTTATTGGCAGTTCCATAGTCCGAAACGTGGCTTTAGGGACTCCAGCGGCCATAGTTAAATGCATTTCGGGGGCCAGAGCGGGCGACATAGAATCTTATCTGAAACTGCTGACTAAGGCTAAGGCTAAATACAGTAAGATTGTTATTCACGTCGGCGGTAATGACACGCGGTTACTTCAATCAGAGGTCACTAAAATTAATGTTGCTTCGGTGTGTGACTTTGCTAAAACCATGTCAGACTCCATAGTTTTCTCCGGCCCCCTCCCCAACCTGACAAGCGATGACATGTTTAGCCATATGTCGTTGTTTAACCGCTGGGCGTCCAGGTGGTGTTCTGACAACGATGTGGACTACATAGATAACTGGAGTTTTTTCTGGGGAAAACCTGGTCTGATGCAGAGAGATGGCATCCATCCCACTTTAGACGGAGCCACTCTTCTTTCTAGAAAAATGGCTGATTTTATATATCCCCCAAATTATTGACAACCCAGGGTCCAGTCCAGGAAGCAGAGTTGTAGTCCTCCACACCTCTCTGCTGCTTCTCCTCTGTTACCCACCCACACCCCCATTGAAACAGTGTCAACTCGCCCACGGCTCAAATTAAATAAACAAAAAATCAACTCTAAAAATATAAACCATAAAAATCTGATTAAAATAAACACAGTTACTTTACCAGAGCAAAATCATAAATTCAATAAATGTGGATTATTGAACATCAGATCTCTTTCCTCTAAATCCCTGTTAGTTAATGAACTGATAACTGATCATCATATTGATTTATTCTGTCTGACAGAAGCTTGGCTACAACAGGAGGATTTTGTTGGTATAAATGAATCCATCCATCCATCCATCCATTATCTTTACCCGTTTATTCCATTTTGGGTCACGGGGGTCGCTGGTGCCCATGTCCAGCAATCACTGAGCGAGGGGTGGGGTACACCCTGGATGGGTCGCAAGTCCATCACAGGGCCACATAGAGACAAACAACCATTCACTCTCTCACTCACACCTAGGGACAATTTAGAGTTACCAATCAGCCTAACATGCATGTTTTTGGACTGTGGGAGGAAACCGGAGTACCCGGAGAAAACCCATGCATGCACGGAGAGAACATGCAAACTCTACCCAGAAAGGCCCCTGGACCGGGGTTTGAACCAGGGACCTGCTCGCTGAGAGGCAGCAGCTCTACCAGTTGCGCCACCGTGCTGCCCATATAAATGAATCCACTCCTGTTAATTATTTAAATTTTCATGTTCCTAGAACAACTGGCCGAGGTGGAGGAGTAGATTCTATTTTTCAGTCAGGATTATTGATCAATGCCAAACCAGTTATTAGTTATGATTCTTTTGAATCGCTGTCCCTCAGTCTTTCTCATCCAAAATGGAAATCAGAAAAGCCACTTTTACTAGTTGATCTATATCGTCCACCAGGCGCTTACTCTGTTTTTGTCTGAATTCTCAGAATTAACTGATTTACTATTAATTTCTGATAAAATCATCATAATGGGTGATTTCAATATTCATGTGGATGTTGAGAGTGATAGCTTAAGCATAGCCTTTAATAATTTAATAGAGTCATTTGGTTTTACCCAAAACGTCCACACATCTACTCATTCTTATCATCACACTCTTGACTTAGTTCTGACCTATGGTATAGAGATTAAGGACTTGGTAATAGTTCTTCAAAATCCTATTCTAACAGACCATTTTTTAATAACCTTTGAGTTCACATTAAATGACTACACAGTCACTGAGAGTAAATTTCATCTCAGCAGGTACTTATCAGAAAATGCTGTAACCAAATTTAAACAATCTCTTCCATCAATGTTTTCCTCTGTCTTTCAGAGTAATGCATCAGTGAACGGTGACTTAGATTATCTCGTTGATCATCTTACAACTTCAATGCAAACTTCACTTGATAAAATTGCTCCACTGAAAAAGAAAGTAATCAGTCAGACGAAACTGGCTCCTTGGTTCAATTCTGAGTTACGTACTTTGAGGGTGTATTCACAGCAGCCCTGTTTAGTCCGCTTTAATCGAACTCTAGCTCATTTTCCTAGAAAGTCCGGTTCGTTTAGGGAGGTGTGAACGCACCATCGAACTCTGTCACGGAACAAAAAGGCGAACTCTGGCCCGGGCTAAAACCTAGGACTCGGTCCGGTAGAAGCGAACTTCAGCGCGGTTCAAGTGCAGTGTGAATGTAAACAGACCAAGCCCCGCTCCGCAGGGTAAAGAAACACGCATTTCTCTCACCTTATATGGAGCCGTCAGCTACCTTGTGTGAAGAAACAATATTCTCCAGGGTCTTCTGTCTCATCTTCTGCTCATGCTAAGTCCATTTTTGAAAAATGACAAAATATAACTCCTAAAACTGCTAAAACTTGATGCCACTTCGTTTTTATTTTTATTTACAGAAGAAGAAGAAGACGTGTCTTCAGAGGTTTTGTGTCGTTTCTTTCAGTAGTTCTTGGTGCAGCGCCCCCACAGGCATAGGTTGGGAATAGGGAATAGGTTGGTTCAACAGGTTGACACGACTGCACAGTGCTGTGTGAATGCAAACGCACAAGCTCAAATGTAAACAAAATGTCATGAATATTGGTCCCGAACTGAACCGAGTCTACCAGACTATCTGGTGTGAAAACGACCTAAAGCAGGCATCTAGAAACCAGGAGAGAAAATGACGCTCTACTAATGTTGAAGAATTTTATTTAACTTGGAAAGATAGTCTGCTAACATATAAAAAAGCTCTCTGTAACGCTAGAACTTTATATTACTCATCTTTAATAGAGGAGAATAAAAATAACTCTAGGTTTCTGTTTAGTACTATTGCTAGACTAATTAAAAGTCCCATTTCTGTTGAACCATGTATCCCTACAACTATAAGTAGTGATGACTTCATAAGATTCTTTATAAATAAAATTATTTCAATTAGAGAGAAAATTCAAACCATCCTTCCTTCTACTATCTCTAGTCCCCTGTCAAATGAGACAACTTTAAAAATTTCACTAGAGCCTGATTTATGTTTGGACAGTTTTTGTCCTGTTGAGCTCTCTGAATTGTCAAAAATAATAACCTCATCCAAACCATCCACATGTCTGCTGGATCCCATCCCAACCAGACAGTTTAAAGAGGTATTCCCCCTAATTAATGTCCACATTTTGGATCTACTTAATTTGTCTTTAATGGATGGTTATGTACCACAGCGTTTTAAGGTTGCTGTAATTAAACCTTTACTTAAAAAGTCTGATCTTGATTCAGACATTCTGGCCAACTATAGACCTATATCTAATCTAACTTTCATCTCAAAAATTTTTCATCTCAAAAATTCTAGAGAAAATAGTTGCAGGTCAGTTGCATGAACATCTACAAAGAAATAATCTGTTTGAAGAGTTTCAGTCAGGGTCTAGAGCTCATCATAGCACAGAAACAGCACTATTAAAAGTCACTAATGATATTCTCATGGCCTCAGACAATGGACTTGTGTCTATACTGGTCCTGTTAGACCTCAGTGCTGCATTTGATACAGTTGATCACAATATTTTACTACAGAGGCTTGAATATGATATTGGGATTACAGGAACGGCTCTAAAGTGGTTTAAATCATATCTATCTGATAGATTCCAGTTTGTAAATGTAAATAATAAATCTTCTTCATACACCAAAGTTAGTCATGGAGTTCCTCAGGGCTCAGTACTTGGGCCAATACTCTTTACTTTATATATGCTTCCATTAGGTAAAGTTATTAAACAGCATGGGATAAATTTCCATTGTTATGCTGATGACACACAATTATATTTGTCCATTAAACCCAATGAATCATATCAGCTACTTAGACTACAAGCATGTCTTTAAAGACATAAAAACCTAGATGACTCTTAATTTTCTCCTGTTGAACACAGACAAAACTGAGGTTTTGGTTTTTGGACCTGAGCACCTTAGGAATGAATTTTTCAGTCTTTCTCCCTCCTTAGATGGCATTAATCTGTCCTCCAGCTCTAATGTTAAAAATCTTGGTGTTATTTTTGATCAGGACATATCTTTTATCCCCCACATTAAAAACGTTACTAGAACTGCCTTCTTCCATCTGCGTAATATCACTAAAATTAGAAACATCTTATCTAAAAATGATGCAGAAAAACTGGTCCATGCATTTGTCACGTCTAGACTGGACTATTGCAATGGTTTATTATCTGGATGTCCAAATACTTCTTTAAAACGTCTTCAGTTGATCCAAAATGCTGCTGCTAGAGTTTTAACTGGAGTTAGTAGGAGAGATAGTATTTCTCCAGTTTTAGTTTCTCTCAAATGGCTCCCTGTCAAATCCAGAATAGAATTCAAAATCTTACTTCTAACCTACAAAGCTCTCAACAACCTGGCTCCATCTTGTATTACAGATCTTATTGTTCAATATTTTCCTAACAGAGCGCTTCGCTCTCAGAATGCAGGTTTACTTGTGGTTTCTAGAATTTACAAAAACAGAATGGGAGGCAGATCTTTTAGTTATTAGGCTCCTCTCTTGTGGAAACAACTTCCAATCTCTGTCCGTGAGGCTGACACATTATCCAGTTTTAAAACTAGGCTTAAGACTTTCCTTTTTGCTGAATCCTATAGTTAGGGTCGGCTTGGGTTTCCTGAGCTGTCCCTTAGTTATGCTGCTATAGGCTTAGACTGTTGGAGGACAAACTGACCACAATTTTCACTCTACTTCTGTCTTTACTTACTCTGCTCAACCTGTTTTGTATTTGTAATTATTTTTTCTATCCTTCACATGTGTTTTTTGTCTTTCAGATACACCTGGACTTATACCTGGGCCTACCATTCTATGTTCGTCTGTCTCTCCTCCCTGTCCTCTCAACCAGCCGGTCAAAGCAGACAGCTTGTCCTGAGCCTGGTTCTGCTGGAGGTTTCTTCCTTTTAAAAGGGAGTTTTTCCTTTCCACTGTTGCCACTGTGCTTGCTCAGGATGGGAGACTGCATCGAAGCTTAGATTCATCTTGTCTGCTGGATTCCTCGTCTGCTGGATTCCTTAGATAGAGAACTACTAATTGGCTTTTATGTATGTGAATGTTTCAGTGTATAACAATCTTACTGTATTTAGCCTTAGCCTTAGTCAGCAGTTTCAGATAAGATTCTATGTCGCCCGCTCTGGCCCCCAAAATGCATTTGACTATGGCTGCTGAGTCCCTAACGCCACGTTTCGGACTATGGAGCTGCCAATAACCAGGGTCTGCTTCTCAGCGGGTGTGTCACTGAGCGAGGAAAATTGATTTGAAACGTGAACGGGTCGGTGGTGAACTGGGGCCTTAGCCTTAGCACTACACTTGCTCCGGACCGTCACCCAGCCAGCCTGGGGCTACAGGAGTTACATTGATGTTCCTTTGGAGACCAACTTGTTGCTGAGTGTCTTTAGAGTTACTTCTTGCAAATGTAATGGCCTCATTTACATAACAATGGAGGCAAGCAGGCTGAATTTGAATGAATTTAAATTTGAATTCTTTCTAAAGTCAAGTTCAAACCTGCCAAATGGCAGTTCCTTGGGATTTAAAGGTATAACTGCCAAATGGCAAAGGTCTGGGAGTTCTAGTGTTAGAGGTGAGGTGAGGGTATGAAGAGGAGCTATGAATATATAATAATGAAATAAATATAATGAATTAACGGTAAAAGTTTGCAAACCCTAAGAATCTCTGTAATTGTTTCTTATCCTTGGGTGTAGGCCAGTACAGTACTGCAGAAATTTTGCTAATGTCCATTGTTATTTTGTTAGGATAAATAACAAAACCCAGGATTTCATACAACCTTTATTTAGACAGGTAAATCCCAATGAGCCTCGAGGACTCATTTACAAGAGAGACCTGATTTCAACAAAGAATGATGACAACAATGGACAACAATAAACAGTCACAAAAAGTCATACTGATTTTTTTTTTTTTTTAACAAATAGGATGTATCACTGAGACATAACTGTTGGAATAAGCAGCTTAAGATGAGTCCAGGAAGGGTCGAGAGTAATTACCTTGAGATCCAAGGATGCAGGTGGAACACAGAAGTCAGAGCTGTAGTATGAGCACAAAGATTAATACTTTTAAAGCACAAAGAGCAAATGTTCAGGCCAGGAGCTTACTACCAAAGGCAGACAATGCAGCAGCGTAGAATGAAGTCCTCAGCTGGTATTTATACTTCTGCTGCTCATTATTCCTCAATGGATCTCAGGTGTGTTTCTGTTGACGCCCTCTGGTGGAAAAGAGCTGTGGAGAAAAAGGCTGGAAATCCCACAGGATGAAAGACAAAACGTTTCTAAAAATTTTTTTGTTTTGTTTTTTGAACGTCCAGAGGACCTGACTTAACTTTTTATATTTTTCTACCTGGATTATTGAGCATGCATCAGGATATGTATGAGACAATCCTCTGATTTAAAGACACATTACTTTTGCAGTAGAAGCCATCTTGTTTGAACTGGACTGCTTCGTCATATTTAGTTTTCTGAGTCAATCAAACTGGAAGCATCAGAAATCAGTCAGCTCTTTCATCCACCTATGATTACTCCACTTAGAAGTATAACATGGCCCTTCATGTCTGTCTCCACTCTGTTTCCAGCCCCATCACAAACCTCATGCATCAAAGCCCTGCACCCATTACTTTGCAAAAGGTAAACATGGGGAATCCTGCAGATGTGAGCGCTCATATACAGCTTTCTCTTTGTGTTCATCTTTGCACGAGTGTTTGTGAATAGATTTCATTTTTGAAACAGTTTGGAAAAACTGAAGTGTCTGTGATATTTTGCCTCTGTAGTGAACTAGGCCTCCGACATCAATCTGTCTCTGAAGACCTTCAGGGGACAGGAACTGCTATTTCATTGATTTGAATCCAGAAATACAAATGATCTCATCAAGAGACTATTTAATTGTATCCTGAATTAATCAATTGAAAGAACACTCTTCTTTTTACATTATCATTACTATTTTACAATATCTTGATAATCAAAAGTGTGTTTAGTTCATACCATTTCTAAATGTTGAAGTGAACCACTCATTTAAATCAACTGTGAAACAGTATTAATGATTTTTAAACCTCATTAGACTTTGATCATCCAGTTAAATGCCTATTTACGAAGTAAGTGTGCATTTAGTCTTCTGTCTGAATGAGGGTAGTGGACCTGATGTCGGTCGAAAGTCAGAGACAAGTTATGAGGACGAAGTGTCTTGTTTTTAAAACTCTCAGACAGTAAATAAGAACTGCTGGCACCTACTTCCTCTCATTTCTTAAAAACATTTCTCCATCTGTACTAACCATTCTTAAACATTCCTGCTGTCTCCTGACTCCTAGTGACCCTCTGACATCACTAGAACTACAGCCCTGCTGGTTGTTTCAACAAATCAGGAAGTACCACGTAACAGGAAGTGGATACCCCTTTAAAAGGCAACACTTCTTGGAAATATTCATTCAGTTTTTCACAAAGTCAGTCTTCTTCGAAGTCTTCACGAGTCTTAGTCTTGCAGTCTTGCTGGAACTTTCAGTCGGAGATGAGACTCAACTAAGTAGCGGATGGATTTGACCATGTGCCAAGGGTCTCTTCAGTCCAGCGTAGTCACAGCCTGCCTCGGCTGTGACTCAACCCGAGCATTAAAAGCTCAACTCCTAAGGAAGCTTATTCGGTTGAACCGAGTACTTCGTCACGATTTCTGATGACCCCCCAGCTACTCTAACCGGAGACGCTGAAAAGGGAGCGTACCAATGGACTTCTGTTCCGGAGTGGATACATCCTCTGCTAAGGTAACAAAGTCGCTGCACGTCCTGAAGTATACCGGAGGGCTGAGCTGGATGTCGGAGGAAGGGTGCCATGTGCTGGTTCAACACATAACTTTCATCCATCTCTATTCCTCCTCTCTTAAACTTCTCTATTCGCCAGTAAATCAAGCTAGATGCCTTCAGAGATGAATCAGTCTCAATCAGTAATGCTCTGTTTTCTTGTTAGTAAAGCGTGCCAAGTTTATTAATCAGAAACAGATCAGCAAATCAATGTGTACATGTTTTGATGTTAAATTTGGATTCTGTTAAATAAATGACCGCATTTATTCTGATGGGTCAAAGATAAAATGGCGTCTTATGTCACTGATTAAACACTCCACTCACAAGTTATCTTGGTCACATAACAGAAATTTAACTCGGAAAAAAAAAGAATCCGTTGTAATTAAACAATTAATATTCTTTGTGCTTGAACTAGCTTTAAGAATAATTAATTAGTAGTGTGTCCACAGCAAAGCTGTCCTGACATACTACACCTCCCATCCTAGACCTCTTGGGTAGACTAGTGAGCAGGAATATTTATAAAGTTTCACAGCTGGTGTCCTTCACAAATCAGAAAGAGAAAGCTTTTCCATCCACCTGAAGCTGCTCATTGAACACCTGCACTAATGTCAAGGTCAAGGTTCTTTATTGTCATTCACAATGTATGTGGTACATGTGGTGGAACAAAGTTGTGTACACAGGGTCCCAGTTACATCCAACAAAAGTATGAATTGTACGTGTGTGTGCCTGACTTTTCTAGTTCTTACATTTTAAAGTGTGTATATCACAGCATCAGTGGCTTTTGGCACATTCATGCATTGATGGGACACACATCAGAGGCTATGAGGGGTTCAGTGTATTGCCCAGGGACACTTCAGCATGTGACTGCTGGTGGATTCGAACCCCCAACTCTTGCATTAGAGGACTACTGCTCTAACCACTCAGCCACAGCCACCCTCTCTTTAAGATGGCTGCCGCAGGTAACTATTTAACTGATGATCACCCAGTAATTTGATTCGATGTAGGTATTCAGTGTGCAACGCAGAGGATGAGGTCTCCAGTACCTTGTGGATTGGGAGGGCTATGGTCCAGAGGAAGAATCATGGATCCCTCATTCCTAGACCTAGACATTTATACTTATACTTTATAGTTTATAGTTATTAGGTTAGGTTATTTTATTCTACCCAAGGTTAGATTTGGTTTGCAGTGGTACAGAGCATAAGCATACATCCATGCATACACACAATGTTAAAAGTAAGAACACCACAAATAAACCTCTAAAAAAGTTAAATCTGGTCCTCTGGACATTCAAAAAAACAAAACAAAGCAAAACAACAAAAAAATGTAGAAACATTTCGTCTCTCATCCAAGAGACTTCCTCAGTCTGAGGTGCTGTATTCAGCTCAGTCTCTTAAATAGCACCTTCTCAGAGTGGATCAACCAGTTTTGCTGCTGACAACCAAAACCAGCTGA
>NC_056500.1:61078572-61092715 GCF_014905685.2 Nematolebias whitei | reverse complement strand
TTTTTTTGTTGATTTGCTTTGTTTTGTTTTTTTGAATGTCCAGAGGACCAGATTTAACTTTTTTAGATTTTTCTACCTGGATTATTGAGCATGCATCAGGATATGTAATGAAAATAATTATACGGACAATGGATACATGGTTTGGTAGGAAAAAACTATAGTCACACTCAAACCTGAACACCTACCAGATGTTTTGATTTACGACTATCGTGTCAGTGGGAATGTAATAAATCGAGCGTCCCAAGGGTTTGAAACTCGTCTGGATTTTCTTAACTTTGTGAGTGAGTTTATTCAGGATGAAGTTATGAGGTTATTCCCAGAACAATTTCAATTTCAGGGGAGTGATTTTCAGAATTAAATGTCTAAATTGCCATAAAAGGCAAGGGTGGAATGATATAATAATGATTATTTTGATGCTTTTATGTCTATTTATACTTATTTTATACTCATTTTATATGCAGCTTAACTGTGCAAATCAGGCCTTGTGCTACAGAGGGTGATGTGCTTCAAAGGAATGTAGATAAGTCTCCGGGAGTGTTCTTACCGAAGGACTTGGCCCGTCTGGCGGTTACAACGACATGGAGTTTTCTGTAAACATGTCTTTCATTCATCAGGCTCATACGCAAAGGCCTTGGATTTGAAAGACATGTTTTTAAGAGCCATCGCTCTGCTGCACAACTGCCTTGATAACGGGTAAACATGTTTTGCTCTGCTCGCACGTCACCCAGCCAGAGGGGGAGTATAAAAGTGTAACATTCAGAATAAGAGTTAAAGTCTGCTGTGGATCCTGATCCAATGCCCAGCCTGAATTGATGTTACCTTTTTACTTGGACTGAAACGGCTTCCCGGTCCGGTGTCACGGTGAGGGGTTTTACATCAGTGTTTGATTTGTACTGGATGTACTTGTGCTTTGCTTTGCTGAATCTGTGGCAGTTTAATAAATGACACTTATTATTCTAGCAGAAACAGCCTGTGAGTTTTTATTCATAGCTTCGACCTTTCCCCGAACCTGTATTGTGTTTAAGATAATTTCATAGAGCACCTCCCAATGACACGATCACAAACCACTGTATCGACCTCTCCGCTCTAACCCTGTTAGAAAAACAAAGAGTCACTAATCTGGGTGTGATAATGGACCCTTCCCTGAAGCTTAACAATCATGTAAACATGATTGTAAAATTATGCTTCTTCCAACAGAGGCGGCTGTCTAAACTCAAGCCCATATTGTCCAAAAATAACCTGGAGACAGTAATACATGCATTCATTACATCTAGGCTTGATTACTGCAATTCGCTCCTGTTTGGTATCAGTCAGACCTCCATTGCACGACTACAACTGGTCCAGAATGCAGCAGCCCGATTTTTAACAAGTACAGGCAAAAGAGAGCACATTACGCCAGTTTTGGCCTCACTGCACTGGTTACCGGTTCACTTTCGAATCCAGTTCAAAATACTCATGTATGTCTACAAATCACTGAACAGTGTTGCCCCGCCCCCCCATCTCTCTGATTTGCTACTACAGTATGTCCCACCACGTTCCCTGAGGTCTGCGGACCAGTTTCTCCTCACAGTTCCAGGAACTCGTCTTAAGCGCAGAGGTGACAGGGCCTTCTCTGTAGCAGGACCAAGACTATGGAACGAGTTACCTCTGTTTGTCAGACAGGCCCCCTCCCTCTCGGTTTTCAAGTCCCGTTTAAAAACCCACTACTATTCAGTAGCTTTCAACACCAGATGATCTGTGTTTTGATCCTGTATGCTCCACACTGGTTAATCGTCATTATCTGCATCGTTTTTATGTCTATATTCTGATTTACCTCATTTTGTATTTTGCTTTGTGTGTTACCTGTTGTTTTGTCTGTACAGCACTTTGGTTGGCCTTGTAGCTGTTTTAAGTGCTTTATAAATAAAGTGGTATGGTAAGTGGTATGTTAGACTTAATTTGAAATGGTGTGCTTTGCTGATCAGCAGAGGGCATTCTCAAACTTCAGTATCAACTTAATCACCAATCAGTCAAACAAATTAATAATAATTGAGAATATACGTTTTCGAGTCGTGCTAATTGAATATCACCACTAAAATATCTGAAAAGCAGCATGAATATGCATTTTGTGTTGAGTCCAACCATAAGATAACCATTGGCTGGATTAGTATAAAACTGTTATTCTACAATGATGTCAAATCTAAGAACTCAATTTTTCAGTTAAAGTCTACAATTTGTAGTCCGTGGCCAATAAATAAATAAATAAATAAATAAATAAATAAATAAATAAATAAATATATACATATAAGGGGTGTAACGGTACGCTAAAATCACATTTCTGTTCGGTTTATTTTCGTTACAAAAAAAGACCAAAATAAAGACTTACAAAATGCTTATTTTGAAAACATGCCAAGTAAACAATACTTTTGTATAAACATAAATAAAAGTGACCCATTTGGATGATATTTTAAATAAAAAGCACTCTTTACAATAAATAAACTATAATAACAATAATAAAAATCTTAATAAATAAAATAACAGTCAGAACCAGAACAATAAGCAGCAACAGAACATTTATGATCTAACTAATCAATTTTTAAGTTTTTGGCCAAAAAGACAAACTTGTCCACATTTTATGCCAAAAGTTGCAGTGACAATATCTCCAGCAGTGGAGAAAACCACTCACTAGCAACAGTAGCAGGAATAGAGAGGTAGCACTTTGCTAATTTTGCAGTGTGGCTGTATTTGGCCTCATTACTCACAACCTCTTGGACCTGCTCCCACAGGTGGGACAGGTCACTGGAAAAGTTCAGAGTTCAATCATCACAGACTTCTTAGAGCTGGAGGTGATTTCTGGTGGATTTCCCTAAGAGGAAGAAAACTCTGCTGCTATCTCTGTCTAAGACTGGAAATAAAACACAAAGAGGTAAAACAAAAAATGAGTTAATAAAATTATAATTAAAAAAAAGTTAGTAAGATAATAATAATAAAATAACAATACCTCTTCTTGAACGGCCATCATTTCTGTTATGAGGTGGTTGAATCTCTTGTTTATTATCATCAGGACAGGACTTTAATCTGCTCCAGGGCTTGTTGACAATATCAGTTTTAGCTTTTTCATAAAGTGCTGCTACAACTTTTTGGCTGAAGTTTTGACATGATGGGATGTCGTAGCGAGGCTCAATAACTTTAAAGCCGGCGCATCAACAACAGAAACATAGATCCAGACCTTTAAAAACTCCTACAGCTTGTGTTATTGCTTTGGACCAATCTGAATTACCTGATAATTACAGGCTCTGTCCCTGTCTGTTTTCTTTATATTTATTTGTGTTCCCCTCTTTGCTCTTTATACTTTTGTTGTTCTGCTCCTTGCATGATTATGTCCATGTGTATCTGATTCTGTTTTCTGTCACCTTCCACTCACTCCTCAGACTGCCTCTCCATTCTCCAGTTTTCAGTCTTAATCATTCACACCTTCT
This sequence comes from Nematolebias whitei, assembly GCF_014905685.2. Taxonomy (NCBI): domain Eukaryota; kingdom Metazoa; phylum Chordata; class Actinopteri; order Cyprinodontiformes; family Rivulidae; genus Nematolebias; species Nematolebias whitei. The sequence goes on along the minus strand of NC_056500.1, from coordinate 61,089,257 downwards.
TCTTCTTCTTCTTCTTTGGTTTTTAACGGCAGCTTGCATCCATCAATGTTGCACTACTGCCATCTCTTGGTGTTTATAAGTTAATTTCTTTCCTCAAATTCTCTTATTGAGTCCAGTATTATTTAAAAAACGAAATATCTTTCTTTTCCCTTCTTCACTATTCAGCTGCGAAGCCACATTTTCAAATTTTAGTTCCCTTTTACAACCTATTTCCATTCTCAATAATCTTCTTTGACCCACATATTTCCTGCAATTAATAAAAACATGTTCTATTGTTTCTGTGGTATTACACCAATCACATAAACCAGTAAGATGTTTCCCCATCTTAAAAAGAGTGCCATTCAAAAAACTATGCCCGGTTCTTATTCTATTTATAATTATCTCCTCCCTCCTATTTATTCCTCCGATTCTTTTAACATCAACTGTATTCTGTATCCTGTATAAATGTCTCCCTTTTGTCTCATTATTCCAGCTCATTTCCCATAATTTCTTACTTTCTTTCCAAACTATACTTTTTCCTTCAGACTTAGATAATTTTATTGACATATCAATATCTTCTTTTTTAACAGCTTCTTTAGCCAACCTATCTGCTTTTTCATTACCTAAAATACCTAAATGAGCAGGAGTCCACATAATTACTATAGTTTTGTTTTGTTCACAAAGTCTATGATGAACAAACAGAATCTCATACAAGATGTGTTGGTGATTACTTGAGGTTCCCTTTTCAATGCTTAATATTGCTGATAATGAATCACTGCAAACTATAATTTTACTTGTTCTACTATCCTCCACCCATTCTAAAGCCAATAATATAGCACATAATTCTACTGCATATATACTCAGAAAATTAGATGTTCTTTTCGAAAGCTTAATCTTTAATTCAGGAATCACTACTGCTACACTAGTTGCTTCAGTTTTTGGATCTTTTGAACCATCTGTATAGATTTGCAGGTAATCATTATATTTCTTCTCTACTCGATCATAAAATTCTTGACAAATATCTGTAGTTTTCCTTTTCTTAATATTTAATAATGATCTATCTACATTAACATATTTCCATGCCCATGTAGGCCTTAAGGGCCATAATACTGTTGAATTAAATTCTTTGTTATATACTTTAAATGTTCTTGCTAAATTATCCCCTATCCACCCAAAACTATTTTTAAGCTCCTTTCCTCTTTCCCAACAATTTTCTAACACTTTCTTAACTGGATGAGTTTCATTGTGTCCTTTCAAATTTATCCAATAATTAGCCATTAACTGCTGTCTTCTAATGCATGATGGCATTTCTCCTGATTCTACTTGTAGAGCACATACTGGAGTTGATTTTACTGCCCCTAAACAAATTCTCAGTGCTCTAGCTTGGATGACATCTAATTTATTTAGTCGAGTTTTAGCCGCTGATCCATACACCACACTCCCATAATCTATTCTTGACCGAATTAATGACACATAAATATGTTTAAGTGACTCAAATGTTGCACCCCATGTCAACCCTGCTAAACACCTCATAATGTTTAGTACCTTTTTACCCTTCTCTATGATATGATCTATGTGATTTCCCCAAGTTAATTTCTTATCAAACACTACTCCCAAAAAACAAAAATAATCAACCCTTTCTAACTCTTTTCCGTATAATTTTAACTTTTTATTAACTCCGATCTTTTTATTTGTGAAAAACATGACTTTTGTCTTTTCAACTGAAAATCTGAAACCCCACTCTATTCCCCACTTACTTACTTTATCTATCCCTTCCTGAAGTTTTAAAATAAGATGTTCCACATTTCTTCCCCTTTTCCATAACGCTCCATCATCAGCAAAAAGTGATTTACCATAACTGAAAGATAAATCTTTGAAAATATCATTAATCATAACTGAAAATAGTGTAGGGCTTATCACACTTCCTTGAGGGGTTCCATTTTCTATTTTACATTGTTGTGATATATGCGATCCTATTTTAACTTGAATAGTTCTGTCACATAAAAAATCCTTCAACCAATTAAACATGTTTCCTCCTATTCCTGCCTGATGTAATTTAATCATTAACCCTTCTCTCCATAGCATATCGTATGCTTTTTCTACATCAAAAAAACACAGAAACAACAGTTTCCTTATTAATCTGAGCTTTTCTAACATCGTCTTCTAAACATAAAATAGGATCCATTGCTCCTCTTCCTCTACGAAAACCACTCTGATAGTGTGTAATTATGTTTCTCGATTCTAAATAATGCATCAATCTCTCGTTCACCATCCTTTCCATCAATTTACACATACTAGAGGTTAAAGCAATTGGTCTGTAATTTCCAGGATTACTGTGATCTTTCCCAGGTTTCTTTATTGGGATAATAATTGCTTCTTTCCATCTATATGGTAGACGCCCTTCTCTCCATATCTTATTAAATAATATTAATAATTTATCTAATACTTTATCACTTAATTTTTTTAACATATTATAACATATCTCATCTTTCCCTGGTGCACTGTTCCTAGTTTTATCCAAAGCTCTTTTCAATTCTCCCATAGAAAAAGGACAGTTCATCAGATCTTCATTAATATTCTCTTTTCTTCTTAAAGCTTCTACATTTCTTGATTTTGTTCTCTCCCTTCTCTGTTTTTCATCATCTGATAAATTTTCCCCACTATGTATTTCCACAAAAGTACTTGCTAAAATATCAGCCTTTTCTCTATCAGTTATTGCTATTTGATTATTTTTATTAAGTACTGGATAACTCCATTCTCTTCTGTCTCCCCCCATTTTTTTGATCATTCCCCAAACTTCCCCTATTTGTGTCCTACTACCAATTGTATCACAAAAGTCTCTCCAATATGTTCTCTTTGCTCTTCTTATTGTACTTCTTACTTTTGCCTGTGCTTTTTTATATTCAATTAGATGTTGAAAGTTATGGGACCTTTTGACCAGCTTAAATGCTTTATTTCGTTCTCTTACTGCAGTTTTACACTCAATATTCCACCACGGAACTAACTTTTTCCTATTTTTCCCTGAAGTCTTTGGAATAGATTCCTCAGCAGCTGATAAAATGCTATGACTAATCTCTTGACTCATTCTTTCAATATTCCAATCATTTTGAACATTTAAAAGTTTTCTTTCACATAAATACTTATATTTTTCCCAATTTGCTTTCCCAAATATCCACTTTCCTCCTACCATTTCAGGAGTCTGTATCTGACCCATCCTTATATTACTGGTTATAATATAATGATCACTACCAAATGATTTATTTCTTACTTGCCATTCACATAATGGAGCCAAGCAGCTAGATACAAATGTTAAATCTAATACAGATTCCTTACCAGAATTAATATCTATTCTTGTCTTTGCTCCATTATTCAAACATACAAGATTTTTATCATCCAAAAATTCTTCTAATATATTACCATTATAATCTATTTTCTCACTCCCCCATAGTGAATGATGTGCATTAAAGTCTCCACACCAAATAATATTTCCTTTCATACCCATCTCCTCCAGTTGACTTAATTCAATCTTTTTGCAGGGATTGTAAAAATTTATAATCATTATTTCCTTTCCTTCTATCCATATTTCAATTGCTACATATTCTAAGTCTCCTTTCCTGTCAATTATTTTATATGGAATACCTTCTTTAATCAAAGAAAGACACCCACCTCCATTTCCTTCTTTTCTATCAAATCTAACTGCAATATATCCATAAACTCTAAAGTCTAAATAATCCTTCAACCATGTTTCCTGTATACAGATTATATCAGGTTTTTCTGTCTGATCACAAATAAACTGTTTAAAATCTTGACCATTTGACAAAAGACTCCTTGCGTTCCACTGTAGGATTAGGATTGTGATAAAAATGAGCCACATGATCCTTCTTGACTTGCTTGGCTACTTAGCTCTCCCCTTACATCTTCCCATCGGATGTTCTTCATATCTAGACTATGACAAGCTGCCTTCACAATGATCTGAATTCTTTCTGTCTTAGACTTTACATCTATTGTTGCATTTATTACTCCTGCAATAAAAGTCACCATCTTCTTCTTCTCTTCATCTATTTTCCTTTCCACCATTTCCATAACCTTTTGGATTACTTGTTTCTCCTCTGTCATAGGTTTTCCATGCGATTTTTCTTTTTCAACCATTTTACATGCTTCTGCATATGTTACTTTCTGCATGACCTTTGTTTTCTGTACAACTGTTTGCTGCTTCATCACTTCACACCCCCAGAAAGCAACGCTATGCTCTCCTCCACAGCTGCAGCATTTTGGTTTGACTCCAGCTCCACATTTTCCATATTCATGATCTCCAGAACATCGGGCACATCTCCTTTTTCCTTTACACAATTTAGCAATATGTCCAAATTCCTGACAGTTGAAACATCTCACTGGTTTAGGTATAAACTCCCTGACACTAAATCTTATCAAGCCTAAGAAAACGTCCTTTGGCACGTCTTTTGTTTCAAACTCCACCAGCACAGTTTCTGTTTCAATTTTCTCTGGACCTTTAGTCATTCTTCTTGCTCCTTTTACTTCTTTATTTCTTTGCTTTAGATTCTCAACCAGATCTTTCATATTTACATTTAAAGGTACTCCTACAATGACTCCTTTACTTCCATTATTTCTTTTTTCACCTACTCTTACAACAGTTTTAACTTTAACTTTGCACACCCACCCAATTTTCCTCGCTTTTTCCACCTGAACTTCCGTATTGCACCCAATCAGAAGATTTCCGTCTCTCAGTATTTTTGCATATTTGATTTCTCCAACTTGTGTTTTAAGTGTTTTTGTTAACTTTAGTGGGTCAATTTTCTTTACTCCCGCTTCTTCTTCAAATCTTATTATAACATTCATTGATGGGCTTTTTGACACATCTGCTCTTTCTTCATTACCTTCACTATCAGTTCCTTCTGTACTTTCCTCATTTCTCTTTCTCCTTTTCCTTTCACTAGCTTGCTGTTTCTTTCCACCCTTCCCCACTTTTTCCCACTCTTTCTCTTCATTTTGATCGTCCATCTCTTCCTCTTCACTACCATCCATGCTATTCCAATTGCTTCTTTCTACTTCTACCGACGTCATGTTCTGACATCAGCCAAACAAAAGTTCAGTTCAACAACCGTTTCCTGCTTTTCACTGCAGCAGTCATCTATGACTACTTGACAGCTCCAAGTCAGAGGCAGGTTCAAGATTTAGCAATCTTCCACCTTTAAAAATGATTCCTCCAAATCCCTCGATTTTGTGGTTTTTTGGATTTTTCAAACCTGCCGCCTTATTGTCTCCGGTCACACCCTCCGAGCTCCTCTACCTTCTACCTGAACGGAAACACTATGTCATCATTCACACCTGTCTCCCATCAGCCACCTGCCCAGGTGCTCTCATTACTCACTCTCTCTCTGTCTTATAAAAAGACTTTCTCTCCTTCACTCTTCGTTCGGTCATTGTTCTGTTCTGCACAGACAACACAATCCTCCTCTGTTTCTTGTGCCAGGTATCTGTCTGAGTCTGAACCCGTCCTGTTCTTGTCTGCCTGGATCCTGCCTGTAGTTTTGCTGCCCCGTCAGCCGTTTTTGTGGTTTAAAATAAATTATTTTTATTCTAAACTCCTGCCTTCGCCTGCCTGCCTGCAAATGGGTCGAAAACTCAAGTATTGTGACAGATAAAGGTTGTTTAAATGCTGCTGATATTGGTCTTGCACCAAACTGCTAGAAGAGACGTTCATGTTCGGATGATGTCGTTTCAGCGCGTTAACAAGTTAGACATGTTGCCTGCTGCAGATCCATCCATCCATCCATTATCTTTACCCGCTTGTTTCATTTTGGATCACGGGGGTCGCTGGTGCCCATGTCCAGCAATCACTGTGCGAGGGGCAGGGGACACCCTGGACGGGTCGCAAGTCCATCGCAGGGCGCTGCAGATCCAATCTTTGTGAAACAACGTCGACACACAGATTTGGATTTGTCCACTTGTCTTTTAACAAAAAGCCATAATGTTCCCAAACAGGAGACCACAACGAGAAGCTATGCTAATACTGCGCATGCTGCAAGATAATAGCGCCGTGCTGAAACACGCTTAGGAACTTTAGTTCCGCGGCGCATATTCTCTCATTAATAAAATTTAATTAATGAAAAAAATAACAGAAACGGAAAGGCCCTTTGTGTTACACAATTACTTGTAATGTGGTTTTCAACTTGGAAAAGTTGTCAAGCATATTTCAATTGTTTTAAATTGCTTTTCATTTACAAGCTGTACATCTTGTACTTTATTCTTCTTACATGACTTTTGTTTTCCAAACTCTGTATTCAAAGATTGTAGTCTTCAAGTTTTAACACATTGTTTACCTCACTGTAGGGCAGCAGTGGAGATGATGCTCAGAACAGGGGCAGATTGGCCTTCGGGAACGCTGGGACATTTCCCGGTGGCCTGCCCCGGTCAGTGCCTGCCGAGGAACTGGACTAAAGGCTCAGTTTGGGTTGCGCTTTATCATTTTAAATAAACAAGCCACTTTTGCGCCAGACTCACTCAAGTTTTCTTCTACCGGACCGAGGCCTAGGTTTTAGACCGGGCCAGAGTTCGCCTTTTTGTTCCGTGATAGAGTTCGATGGCGCGTTCACACACCCCCAAACAAATCAGACTTCCTAGGCAAACGGGCAAGAGTTCGGGACAACATGGCTGGTGTGAATGCATCCCTTAGTTTAGGCAGAGACATGGAGATACACAGTTGTGCACCCACCCCCGTGGACTCGCGCTCCCTATGTTTATATGTTTGCTCGCAGTGTGCACATCTCTGGGTCAGAATGGAGCGAGAGAGACAACCAAAGAAAAGGAAAGGTGGAGCAGAGAGAGAGAGAGGATGAAAAAGAGAAAAGCACTGATGCTGCAAAGTGCAGTAAATTAATATTTGTTCGTAAGGAGCAAGTAAGACAAACACTTGTGGAGAAAAGTGAAAACTCTGGCTTAACCTGTCAGCACAGCTTAATGAGGTTAGTTCCACTTTGAGGGACATAACTGGGCATAAACTGACTTAAACTGACAAATGTTTGAATTTTTTAAGGATATTGCAAAATTTATAATTTAACCATACTGACCTTTGTTTTTCAGATCCTGTTTACCATCGAATAGGATCTGAAAAATAAAAGTTTAATGCTGAAATGTCCAGGAATTCCGATTTTTTTTACCTGTCTAAAAAGTTAAGTCAGGTCCTCTGGATGGATTAAAAAAAAATTAAACTTGTTGAAATCTTTAATCTTTAATCTAAGGGGTCGTTTACACGGCCCGTATTTTGAGTGCATCCGCAGCTTTCTCTCTGAGGTTCTGCTGATCATTTACACGACACCAGTGGCCCCCCTCTTTGAATCCGGAGGTTTCTGAATCTACCTTCCAGAGTGGAGGTTTTTCGCTGACCGCCCGCTGATCATGTAAACATCTCCATGTGAGGCTTTGTGTTGAACCACATGCGCACACGCACGCGCAGACCGACGCTATATTTCTATCAATATTGCGGCAGACACAGTGCTTTCTGAACTACAACTGATGGAATATATTTTTAATCTCGTAGTTAATCTACGTCGGATTCTAGGTGCTGTGACCAACATCGGTGTTGCAAGAAACACAATCTGATCCAGTTCTAATATCACTGTTTAGAGAACGAGGCACGAGTACACGTCGCGCTGAACTAGAACATACTATGTGCAACGAGTTTAACAATAATAAACATTATTTATCTTAAGTTTGTGATATATAATGAAGCTATCTGGCCATTATGTAATTCAAATTATGTGATTAAAATGATGCTAAACATATTGCATGTTATTAAAGTTGAAAATGAAGACATCAGGTTTAATTTTTATTTTATTTTTTTATTCAACACCACAAACTGTATGTCACACAAACACTTATAATTAAACTGAACACACGATTAAAAACAAGTTAATTGTAAACTGCATTAATGAACTGGACTCTTCCTCTGTTTTCATCCTGGATGTCCCACGTTGTCCATCTGGCTCATTCAGGAAGTCACTCCTTTGATTAATGCAACTTAAAACATTCAATGGATGGAATAAAAGAACTGAGGGGAATTTTAAATAAATAGTTCATCCAACATCTCTGTCTTCGACGTCCTCCTGCAGTTTATCTAGACCGAACTTCATTCAGAACCGGTCCGCCTGGTGGAAGGACAGCTCCTTCTTCTTTCAGAAAAAATAAAAACTCTGTTGTTTTGTAACCAAAGTAAACACAAGCAAACATTATTAAGAACATTTGATTTACCTGCAGTAAATCAGCTACTGATTATCACGGAATAAAGTCTGACATTGTCGACTCGGTTCTGGTCCACTCAGCGACTGGTGTGGAGCTGTTAGATGAAGTGGTCCCGCTTGGTGTCAAATCTGTCAATTCATCCAAAATCTATCCAGAATTCAGCTTTAACTTGTTGTTACGTTGTTGTTAGCTGGTTAGCCCAGAAGAAAACAGCGTGCCAAGGCAGCACGCATGCGCATTAGGTGAAGGTACAAAATTCACAGCGCCATCTAATGACCCGGCATGGTAACTACAGCGGATTCGGGAGGCCGGGGGGGAATCCTCCGAATGCATGTAAACCCAAAATCCGACCGTGTCAACGCAAATCTTTTCCTCTAATTAACATACGAAAAAATCTACATTTCCCACCATTATGTCCGTGTAAATAGGGCCTAAAATACTTTGTCAATCTGAGGAGCTGTATTCAGCTCAGTCTTATAAATATGATGATCAAGGAGGACCATCAGCCTAACAATGGATCGTTAGCACCCTGATGGCTGCTTGTTATTCACAAGAGGCTGAGTGATGCTAGCAATAACAGCAGTTTAAGAGGGGGACAGTTGAATATGGAGTCCTCCACCCTTGTTTTATGATGGACGGTTTCTCTTCACAAAGATGGCCTCCTTTACTCCTCTCTCAAAGCATTGTTCCTGTCTATCAAGGATGTGAACATCTTCATCCCTGAAAGAGTGACCGCTGGCCTGGAGATGAGTGTAGACCACATAGTCCTGGCCTGGTGATGTTGCTCTTCTGTGCTGGGCCAAAGAGCAACATCATCAGGCCAGGACATGTTATATGAACGTAGTCAATGTAGTGGACTAGGCCTGATGTCAAAACTGATCATATGGGTCAGAAACTGTCATTTCATTGATTTGAATCCAGAGATACAGGTTGACCCATCCTGAGACTTTCTTTCTTGAATTAATCAAGTGGAAAAAGACAATTCTCTATGATCATTACTATTTTACAAATGTTTTGATAATCAAATTGTGTTAGTTCAAACAATGTTTATATGTTGAAGTGAACTACTCATTTTTATTTACTTAAACAGTAGTAATGATTTTTAATCCTCAATTCAAAGAGAAATCAAGTTAGAGTACGTTACAGAGTAATGATTCAATTTCTTGATCGTCTGCTTTGAAGTGAGCAAATTTGTAAGTGTGTTAGAGTTCAGGTTTCGGTCAACTAAAAAGTTTACTGAAAAGAAATGTCATGTTTAACTTTTACAGCGAGATACTAGGAGTAGAGACGCCACTAAGACTGGTTTTCTCCAACAATCTTTCTGTCTGTTCTTAAACAATCCTTGACTTTCCATAACACCTTACATCACAAAACACACCTCTGTTGGGGTCCATCGACCAATCAGAGGCTCTCAAACGAACCGGAAGTAGAGCCCATTAAAATATCGGCACTTCCCAATTCAAGTCAAGAGTTTTTAGAGTTCCGGACAAGAGTTCTGGGGAGAGTTCAGAGTTTTTGGAATCCAGAATGCAGAGAGTTTGGGAGTTCCAGAATGCAAACGCAGGCATTCATGGAAGCTGCTGTATTAGAATCAAGCTGAACCAGAGACGATTTTGGGAATTATAACTTCTGTTTGGATAACCTCACACGACTCTCGAGGTATTTAGCTGTTCTCACGGAGACGCTGAACAGTGGTTGGAAGTGAGACTCCACGCCGGAACTGATCTATCTTCAGAAAAGGTAAAAGTCGACCTTCACCAAAAGTGTACTGTTGGGACAAGCTGATTTCCAAAAGAGTGTGCTGTTCTGGTTAAAACAGACAAATTCCCTCACACATCTCTCAGATAAACTTCATCTTTCCATCTTTAACTCTCCTATCTGCTAGAAAATTAATCCAGATGTTTTCAGAAATGTCTGTGGTGTAGCAACGGAAAATCATGGCCATATGGTTTTCCTGGTTGTAAAGCTGATTAATTATGTTGTTATTTTCATATTCTGCCAAATTAATGTAAATGTTTGATGTTAAACTTTGATTCTGTAAATAAATGACCTCCATTCATTTTGATGGGTCAAAGATAAATAACGTCTCACGTCCACATTTTATTAAATTCAACGCACGTGTGTTACACAGTGCAGAAAAATGAAGAACCCGTTTAATGTATGAATATATCTCAGGATATGTCATACTACATTCTGGTGCAACTAGGAAACGACGTTTCGGTGCGCCACTCACTCTGAATGTCAGATTTGATCATGTTATCGCGTCTGGTAGCATTATCCTAACTGGCGTCACCCCCCTTCGGTCATGGGAGACCGCGAACACGGGTGAGGACGTCGCTCCATGAGCTAAAGTTAGGTTGTCCTTGAGTAGTTTTAACTGTTTGCGCAGCTGAAAGAGGACTTTTAGGTCTGGATTGGAATCCAGTTTGACTTTCGATGGAGTGTAT
>NC_056500.1:61077143-61078472 GCF_014905685.2 Nematolebias whitei | reverse complement strand
CGTTGATGCTGGCGCACACACACAGCTGCCGGCGCTAACCAGCTCACATCGGTATAAATGTGGTCCGCAGGCTGGTTCGGGTGGGGGCCCTTCTCTCTCACAAGAAACGACACCCGTCTCGACGAATCAACGCGGGCAGCCGTCACCACCGCGTCTCAGCTTTCGGCAGCTCAACGTAGCTTAAACGTGAAGCAGCTGAAGAACCCGGTAATGAGTCCCGCCTCCCTCCAGCGCGCGCCCCTCCAGCGAGAGCGGCGCGCGTCCCTCCAGAGACAACGGGTGCTCCCGCGGGGCTAGCAGCCTTCACTCCAACAGCACGGCGTAAACGAAGTCACGCCCTCCGCCTTTTCAACGTTCGCACAGCGACGTCAAACGCGCAGCCCCACCGCGTCATCAGCTGTCACACACTTCGCCTCAGCACAAGTCTCGCCCGGGATCACACAGAAAACATTCCCGCGACGCATGACGGCGGTTGAGGGGCGGACGGCTGACAGCCGTACAAAACATGACACATCACTTAACGCACGTTCACCCTACGAACGTTACGTAGAGTGGCTAAAACATGCTCGCCGTTTTTCAGATGGATGGACAAGGTTTTTATGCAAATGGTACAAGTTACAGTTTGCAACCCGAACCCCTCCATTCAGAGGAGTTATAAAAAACGGCCCCGTCATCATCAGACTAAATCTCATCCCTAAATGCACAAATCCAAGTGTTTTCTGATAAAAGTAATCTACAGAGTTTCCCAAGGGAGAGAAAACACAAGGTTTTTATTCACGGATCGGAGGGGTGAGACCGTTCTTGGATCTGTTGTTTAACATCCAGAGAACGCATACCGGTCATCCTAACACAGAGACGAGAGTTTTTGTTTTACCTGGATGATCTGCTGCTCCTGTCAATTCAGACAAGAGGCGCTGATGCAGGATCAGGTGTTGACATCACACCTGTTAAATCTGGGCTTCGCCATAAATTGGGAAGAAGCTCGATTTTTCCGGCCCAGACATTTGTTTCTGGGAGTGGAATTAAATTCAACCACCATGAAAACTCGTTTATCACAAACTAGATTCGACACTTTTTAAAAAAAGTCAACTCAGCCACGTAAGATCTGGCAAGTGATAACAGCTGTCTCCGTCATGAAGCTGTTGAAATGATGTCACTCACACAGTGGTTCCGCTGGTTTGTTTCACATGAGACGCCTCCAGAGGTGTTTCTGCACGTCTGCATGTGGATCCAGTAAAACAAAACGACGGATGATCATTGTCCCTTCCTCTGTGGAAGCAGACCTCCGACTCTGGGGAAACACCTTGTTTTCTGTCAGAGGGAGTCCCC
>NC_056500.1:61058783-61077043 GCF_014905685.2 Nematolebias whitei | reverse complement strand
ACATGCCTATCTCAAGCAGTAGGGGCGCTGTGGCCCCACTACACATCAGCCCACATCAATGTTTTTGGAGTGTCGCACAGTACTGAATGTGATTCAACACTTTGCTCCCGTGCTACAGAATCAACACGTGTTGATTCACACAGACAACATGATGACTGCTGCGTACATAACCATCAAAGGGTGTGCGTTCAGCTCAGATGTTACACATTGTGCGAAAGCTACTGAGTTGGGTTCATCAAAACCTGCTCTTTATTAGAGCGGTTTACATATCCGGTGTTCTAACGTGGACCGGACCCTCCATCCAGACCTGATGTTTTTCAGACGCAGCAGAAGTTGGCAAGCAGCTGTGGACCTGTTTGCGACGCGAGAAGAACGCTCAGTGTCAACTATGGTTTTCCCTGAGCCCGCGAGACGATCCATCGCTGGGGGGGGACGCATTTGCTCACAGCCGGTGGCCCAAAACGCTTTTATACGCGTTTCTTTTCCCCCACCTCCTCTGTTTTTTACGGTTCCTGAACCGAGTTCAGGAGGAGGGATTGACAGCTCTCCTGGTGGCTCCCGGCGTGTGAACGCACCATGGTTCCCAGGCCTGCAACGTCTGTTGTCGGGTCGCCGTGGAACTGTCGTGGAGGGAGGATGCTCTCCTTCAGGCAGGAGGAGCGACCAAGAGTTACCCAGAAATAGGTCAACACCTGTGGGTCTGACCGCTGAGCGGTCCCACTTAGAGGATGGGTCTCCCTCAGGAGATAGTGTGCACAATTCAAGATTCACGTGCTGCATCTACCACAGTTCTGTACAAATCAAAGGGGACGGCTTTTCAGCGCTGGTGTACAGAGAAGGTTTAGAGGCCACCTCATGCCTTTTAGGCGGCGTGTTGTTTTTCTACAACAGCTGATGGATAGGGAGTTGGTTTTCAGTACGCTTTAACGTACAGTTGCAGTCATCTATTCCTGCCACGAAGGTTTTCGGAGACAGAACAGCTTTTAATCACCCGCTGATGAAGCGTTTTTTTCTAAAAGATGTTCAGAGACACAGGCCTGCTTCATGTCCACTTGCTCCACAGTGGGATTTAACGCTGGTCCTGCGAGCCCTGATCAAAGCTCCAATTGAGCCTCTGGATCAGGTTTCATTTAAATTCTTGTCTCTTTAAACAGCCCTGCTGCTGGTTTTTAACACCCGCTAAGAGGATAAGTAATTATCTGCCCTCTCTGTTGCTTCGTCATGCCTTAGAATTAGGCTGACGGGCAGCTCAGCTGATTTAAGACCAACCCAGCTTTTATGCCTAAAACATCACGAGCTCTTTTAAATCAAGAGTGATATCGTTGGAGGGGTCTTTTCCCCCCCACAGATCAGAAGAGGAAGCATCTTTTCATCTTCTCTGCCCGGTGCGGGCGTTGACGTGTTACATAACGCACACAGCTGCAATGCGTTTCAAACTCAACAATTGTTTGTGCATTATAGAGATGCTTCTGCAGGTCGCCGTTATCCATCCAGCGCTTGTCACTCTGGCTGTGTGAGGCCTTTTCTGAAGCCTACAGAGCATCAGATCTAGAGCCTCCTGTCAACCTCTAAGCACACTCCACCAGGGGTATCGCATCTCCGACTGCTCTGCATAATGGTATGTCAATGCAGGACATTTGCACTGCGGCTGCATGGTCAACACCCTGCTCATTTATTCGCTTTTACCTACGTGATGTAACGGCTCGTTCCATGACACATTCTGTCCTTAGTGCTCTAACAGAATGAATATTATTGTTCTCATGGAACTCTGTTTAAGCTCACTTCTGTCTGCATGCATTACAGTGTGAGATGTTGTTTTCAGTCACAAGTCGTGTCTGTGATTTTGGTTCTATTGTCACTAATCAGTTCATGATTATTGTTACCAATCAGTTCAATTGATTTATAATCAATTTATGGACATTAATCTGTTTATACTGTTCAGCCATGAACCAGTTGGTTCATGCCCCCCCCCCCCCTCTTTTCATTCAACTTCTTCTTCCCGTTGAAAGTTTTCCGGGGTATTCATGCTTTGTCAGAACGCATAGCTACACAACATGCGTCTGTGCATGGCACATAACTACGCGATGCGTAGTTATGCACACGGGGAGCTGAGTGACAAGACGTTTTTTGGGCAAGCTTCCGCTTCTTACTGTGTTCGAATGGACCCAGTGAGGCGAGGACCACATCGGCTTCGCCCTTTACCCACTAAAGCGAAGGCCTTAAAGGGCGAAGCTTATACGACATAGAACGTTGGTTACGTACTGTAACCCCAGATTCTATGAGTATAAGCGTAGCCCTTTAAGCGTCGGGCCTCACTGGCTCCTAAATGGCTGAAGAAAAAAGCTATTTTGGGAGCCGATTTCCCGCTCTTAACGTAATTTATACGGACCGGGTGGGGCCCACACAGCAGGTGGGCGTGGACTAATTTTTTTCAGTGCTTATGCTCTGCATAACGGGATAAACCCACTAAAGCGAAGGCCTTAAAGGGCTACGCTTATACTCATAGAATCTGGGGTTACAGTACGTAACCAACGATCCACTCTGAGAAGGTGCTATTTAAGAGAGTGAGCTGAATACAGCACCTCAGACTGAGGAAGTCTCTTGGATGAGAGACGAAACGTTTCTACATTTTTTTGTTGTTTTGCTTTGTTTTGTTTTTTTGAATGTCCAGAGGACCAGATTTAACTTTTTTAGATTTTTCTACCTGGATTATTGAGCATGCATCAGGATACCTCAAATAAACAATTTACAGATAATAGTGCTCAAGGCTCCACAATCATATTCAAAGAAAAGTAGGACATAAAAGAGAAGCGTAAAACTTTAAAATCCAACTAGTATAAAAATATATTAAATGTTAGTTTATCATTAGATAAAAATATGTTAAAACACTGAGAACACCGGTGTCAGTTCAGTTTGTTTATTTCAATAACAGCAATAGGAACAAAGCTATTTTTAAAACGTCTTGTCCTACATTTAGGGACTAAAAACGTCAGATCAGAGGGAAGAAGCTGAAACTCCCTGTGAAGGGGGTGAAAAACATATTTTATAACAGAAGAAGCTATCTGCTGTACCTGGCTAATGTACAGGGATGTAACTGATGTTTGGATTCCTCCGATCAGTTTAGACGACAGCTTAACAACCTGCTGCAGGGAACTCTTTTCTTTCAGCGTTGCTTGACCAAACCATGAGACCAAGGAGAAAGATAAAACTGATTCAATAAAAGCACGATAAAACATGGTCATCATGGTTCGGTCAATATTAAATTGACAGATTTTCCTTAGACAAAATAAACGCTGGTGGGCCTTCTTACACACTTTGTCAAAATTGGTTTCAAAGTTTAATTCGTCATCTATGACTGTCCCAAGATATTTGTAAGACTGCACTCTCTCAATAGCTTGGCTTTTGATTAATGTGCTTGTGAGGTTTCCTCCTAAAATCAATGATCATATATTTTGTCTTATCAATATTTAGTTTGAGGAAAGAGTCCTCGCACCATTGAACAAAATCTTCAGTCACCTGCCCATGGCCACTTTCATTTCCTTTAAGCAGACTGACAATAACAGAATCATATGTGTACTTTATAATGAACCTGTTGTCATGTCTGCTCTGACACATGCTTGTGTATAAAATAAAAAGCAGAGGTGACAGTACACATCCTTGAGGTGACCTGGTGGAAGAGTGCTTAAAATCAGAGACAATTATTCACTCTTACTCTCTGTGTCCTGTTACTTAAAAAATCCAAGATCCAGCCCATCACATTGTTACCCAGAGGAAACTGTTCAACAAGTCTCTCGATTAGTATGTGAGGTTGGATTGTATTAAAGGCTGAGGAAAAATCCACAAACAGAAGTCTGACATGTGTCCCATTAGATTCTAGGTGTTTAAAAAGAAGGTTGAGCAGAGTGAGTGTTGCATCCTCTACCCCTCTGTGAGGCCTATAAGCAAACTGCATGGAATCTAAAAGATGTTGAGTCTGCTTTAGAATCTCACCTCTGATTAGTCTTTCAAAATTTTTTTTATCAAAACTGAGGTCAAAGCTACTGGTCTAAAATCACCAACAGTTTTGGGATGATTACATTTAGGGACAGGAATCACAACAGCATCTTTCCAGATGTTAGGGACATGTTATAAATATAATGAAAAATGGGACTCAGCTCAATGGCACAAAATTTTACAGAACGACCACAAACATTATCAGGACCGTGACTTTTGCTCACTTTTACGCACTGAAAGGCTTTTTTAACATCTTGGAGTCTGATGTTAAAGTGCTGTGTGTCTTTAAGATTATGCTCTAAATTCTGGATTTCTTTGCGAAAATCACAGGTATCAAAACGACAATAAAATGAATTTAGAGCGTTTGCAAGTTCTAAGTCTGAATTAAAACCGTCTATAGTGACACGGGTGTTTTGTGGCTTCTGAAGGCCTGCAATAGTTATACAATACTTCATACTTTATACTATATACTTTATACTATATTATTTATGATGAGTTCTGCGATGGAGTTAAATTCAAAGCAGGCTGCTCCTCAGATAAATAGTGTTAACTTATTATTATTATTATTTTTATATGAATGTTTCTGTTCAGTGCCCTGAGACAACTTCTGTTGTGACTTGGTGCTATATAAATAAACTGAATTGAATTTAATTGAATTATGCTCATCACATTCTTCCATAGACTTAATCAGACTTGCGGTTAGCTTATCAGTTCTGTCAGAACAATAGTCTATTTCACAAAACTCAGACGTTTTTATATACATTTTATTTATTTATTTTATTTATTTATTCTCAGGTTGTTTTTTTTTTTTAAATGAAAGGTGACTAACAAAAAATATACAAGGATTCAAGGATTCAAAGATTTGAGGTTCTTTATTTGTCATTCGCACCCCATGTGGTATATGTGGTGGAACAAAATTATGTACACAGGGTCCCAGTTACATTCAACAATAAAATGTAAAATAAAACCAGTAATAAGATCTAAGATATGAACTAAGAACAACATCAACTAAATAATACACTAAGCACTAATAGCATAAAAACAATACGTCCAACAGCAGCACGAACTTGTGTGAGCAGATGAGCACGCATGAATACGTTAAACAGATCAGCAGCAACATGAAACAGATCAGCAGCAAAATGATGTGATTTTTCACAGTGATCAACCTGGTTAGAGATTCATGAGTCTAACAGCTTCAGGGTAGAAGCTGTTCCTCAGTCTAGTGGTTCTACACTTAATGCTCCTTAAACTCCAATCCTTCTTCACAACTTTTGTTGGAAAGTAAAAGGAGTGCAACAGGAAGAATATTTTTTACAAGACAGCAGCTCATTATTAAGCACTCAAGTCTAAACCAGTTCAACACAACTCTGATTCACCAGAGGGTCAAGAAAAAAAAGGCAGGGCCTTCCTTCCAAACCCACCAATATCCCATTTCCAGGAAGGGTGGAGAGGGACCAGGGACCCTCAGGCATTGCTCATCATTGCTGATCTCCATGAGATAACGCAAGCAGTGGAAAAACCATCTACTGCCTCCTGTACAACTTTCACATGATACCATGGCATATTAAAATGTAAGGTCACTGCCATTATCATACCATCACATCATCATATTAGAACAATCCCCCACATGCAAAACACATTTCAGGATAAATACATAGTTGTGGTATTGATTTATTTACAATGAAATGGGATTTATGTTCATGTGTGCGTTGTTCGCTGTGTGAGTTTGTGTACTCAGTGCCACCACTCCCTCTTGTCTGATCTGCCTTGGGGTGGTCTCCTTGCCCTCTTGTGCTCAAGAAATCACATCTAAGTGCTTGTAATTTCTCATGCTTCATCAGTATTGTAATTTCAAAAGACTCCCTCTGAAGACCATCCTTATAGTGGCGACTTGAGGTTGTCAAATGAAAACATTGTTTATTCAGTGGCCTTGAAACTTCAGGAAATGGTTTGCTAGTTATTCAGAGAACAGCCTTGAAATAAGGAGCTGCGGTGAGGGGCTGAGGAGGGGGATGTGGGGGGTTGTGAAACATGAAACAAAAGGTGGTCTGGCCCTTCAATCTACAGTATCAGGTTTAGAAGAACTGGGGAAAAAAATGTGCTGATTCATTTGGAAAATATTGTGTGAAACCATTTGTATGTTTGCCAAAGTGAGGTTTCCCCTTATTGAAAATATTTCCTGTAAAAAAAAAAAAAAAATACTCAAAACATATTTTGTTCAATGTAGATTTTTCTTTCACCATGACCTCAATGTGTTTTCTGTATTTTTGGGGCCCTGAGAGACGTGCAGCTCAGCCACTGGGTAGCTCAGTTCCAGAGTTTGATATGCTCAGGTTGAAAGTTTTGATCCTGAGTTGATCCAAACATATTTAGAATGATCAACAACTACAAAATAATAATTTTAAAATGTTGCCTTGTCCTTATTAAACCTTACAAATGTTAAATGTGTGTATAAAAATACATTTGATCTGTTACAAGTCCGAAGTGTCTGGCCCTCTGCAACAGTGAAATGCACAATAGAGTTGTTCTGGTGTGTTTTCAACGTGTACTGACCTGAAGAATAATAAACAGGAGAGAGCAATGACAACCAAAGTGCTTTGTTCCATCTCAAACTTGTCCTAAATGCTGACAAAACCACAAGGATGCTTTTGTCAAGCAGGAAGTCGGTCCCAGCAGCTCTTCATTTGATTTTATCCTCGAATGGTGTCCCTATTTAGTTTGTTGATTCCTACAAATATTTGTATATATTGGTCGATTCGCATTAGAGCTATCATTTCTAAGCTGGGCTCGAAACCTGGCTCGGCCTGACCCAAATTCAGGGCAGGTTGGGCCACGATAATGTGCTAGATGGGCGGGCCCCCGGGTTGGTGTTGGGCTTTTGATTGCATGAGCAGATCAGCCGCAATCCAGGTATATGGCAACACGGCTTGTCATACAATCACCAGTGGCACGCGGCCATTTCACCGCGAACTGAACGGCTTTTAAAGAGGTAGAAAATTCAGTTAAGCTTCAGATGGGACTACTGCCAGGCAGCGATCCATCGCCCAAATGGACGTTCATTCAGCTGTTGCACTCAGCGGACGCACGTGGTCGACGACCCAAACAGGTGAGATTCCAAAGGATACATGTCACCGTGTCTGAATAAATCAGAATACAGGTAGAAACAGGGTTTTAATGTACTTTGACGGCCATGGAAAGACAAACACCCCCTCAGCTCCAATATTCTGCCCCTTTTATTCAGCCGCGTGTCACCACAGTAAAGTTAGTTTTACGTTAGACATTGGACATTTGAGTGGCGTGGCTTCAGCAGTGGGTTCTTCTCATTCAATCCAATGTAGGAAGTCTGATTTAGGCCAGCCAAACTCGAAGGAGAGGAAGACACCGCTGAAGCCACGGAACTCGAATGTCCAACATCCAAGGGCGTCAGAAGCATCCATAATGTGGGGGGACACAATAATGTGTGTAGGTGTGTGTGCGTGCGCGTGCGTGCTAAAACGTGTACACTAGTGTACAAAAAAGCAACATTTCACCTAGAGTTCCTTTAATTCCACACATTTAAAGCATGTTTCTTAAAAAGTTTGTGTAAATTCAGCTGTGGGTTTTAAAGACATTTAAATTTTAATACAATTTAATACAGAACGTCAGGTCGGCACTATTTGTGTTTATTGAGAAATAAAAAACATCACCACTGGACTTTTTTACTTATGTTCAATACTACTCATCTAAATGATGTTTCTCACGAAGCTTGAGGACAATAAGGTGCGAGGTTTTAAAAACATTTAAACTTTAATGCACCTTAACACACAGTTCTTACACCTGCAGTGTCTTACAGCGTCACAGTTACTACTAAGCTAAGATGCTACAGATGTAGCGCTCCTCTCAAGCATCCTCCTATATGTTTATGATCAACCCCCCTTGGTCAACAACTGCCCGCACTAAGCTCGCTAAACTGGCGAGCGAGCAACACAGAGGTGTCTCCACCTCCTCCACCTGTGAGCGATCTCTGCTGAGGCAGGAGACTTGGAGAGTTGGAGGTAACCAGGAAAACCTGGAGTGGAGTTATTGTGGCTTGAATATTCTCCTATTAATCAAGTGGAATGGATTTGTTCACAAAGAAAGAGAAACTCAACTCCCTGAACTAATGTTTTATAGTAAAAGTGTGTGTGTGTGTGTGTGTGGGGGGGGGGGGGGGGGGGGGTCCAAATGAACATTTTTTTAAAGGGGGGGGGACATGTCTCCTTCACAAATAATAGTTGCCACATCTATGCCAACATCCAACATAAAACTAACTTTACTGCGGTCCGCGCATCCCTCGACTGTAACTATATAAGCAGTCAAAGCTTAATTAAAAATGTAGTGGGGTGGGGGTCGGGTTCGGACCTTTAATTAATGTTAACTCATCGGGTCGGGTGGGGTTCGGAAATGATGGCTACATGCTGGGGCCAGGTCGAATTGGATTTTTTGGGGCCCAAATGCAACTCTAATTCGCATTTCTTTTTTAAGCTCCACGTGGAAAAACTAGTAAGGAAAATGGTAAATGGACTGTATATAGCGCCTTTCTATCTGACCAAGATACTCAAAGTGCTTTCCACTACAATCTGTGCCCTCATTTACCCATTCATACAGCACTCTACTAGATCTCTACAAAGCCAATTGAACAAATCATTCTAAAGAGACTAATCAGTGCTTTATCACATTCATACACCGATGGGACACACATTGGAGGCAATGAGGGATTCAGTGTCTTGCCCAGGGACATTTCGGCATGCGACTGCTTATGGATTCGAACTCCCAACTCTTGCATTGGAGGGCGACTGCTCTAACCACTCAGCCACAGCTGCCCTCACTCAGCCACAGTTGAGCTTCAGATCTTAAACTGGGTTTCTTTTTCAAAAATAGATACTGTCTAACTGAATGCTAGGAAATGTCTTGTAACTGTGACTTTCCTTCCCTCCATTGACTACGGCGACATTATTTACATGAACGTTCCTACAAGCACGCTGCAGATTTTAGATGCTGCCGATCATGGTTCATAACTGGCTGTAATTACCGTACCCACCATTGCACCATGTATTCACTGGTTAACTTGTCATCATTAACTTCACAAAGACTCTCTCACTGGTACATTTTCATCTTTAAATCTATTCTTGGTCTGCTGCCTTCATACATCTCTATGTCACTGCGTGAGTGCAGCTACAGCGTGCACTTTCAGGACATTATTACATGCAGTGTTCCCTCAGTGAGGAGTGAACTAGGTAAAAGGGCCTTCTCCTACACTCTAAAAAGAGAACAAATGATCCAACTTAAATTAATTCCTTCAACTGGGAACAGGTAATTCAATTAAGCTTATCCAACTTAATTTATTAAGTTTGTTTAAAGTGACAAATTTAAGTTAGTTTTATTCAAATCATTTAGTTAATTTGAAATACATAATTAAAATTCTTCATACATAATTTTATGGAAAGTCAATTCAAACTTTTTAAGTTTCAACCTTTATTTAGACAGGTTAATCCTATTGAGACCCGGTGACTCATTTACAAGAGAGACCTAATTTCAACAGAGTGATGACAACGGTGGACAACAACGACAACAATAGACAATCATAAGAAGCATACAGATTTAAAATTTTTTTTTTTTACAAATTAAAACAATATGGCAAAAATGTAGCGAAAACAGCTAGATTATAAGGCGAATGTAGAAAACTAAAAACAGGAACATGTCTGCACTGGTTCTTGCCAGGAGTCCAACAGATGCTTAAAGCCACTTAGAGAGGTCAAGGTCGAGAGCTTCAGATCTTTTTGCAAGATATTCCAGGAAACAGAAGCGGAGTAGGAGAAGGCCCTTTTGCCAAGTTCAGTCCGCAATGAGTGGATACTACATGTAATAATGTCCTGAGAGCTCATGCTGTAGCTGCACTCATGCATAGACATGTAGGAGGAGATGTATGAAGTCAGCAGACCAAAAAGTGATTTAAAGATGTAAATGTACCAATGGGAGAGTCTGTGTGAAGTTAATGATGTCCAGTGAACCAGTGAATACAGGGTGCAGTGGTGGGTATGATAGTATGATACAGCCAATTATGAATCTTAGTGCACCATGATAGACAGCATCCAACATCTGCAGGGTGCTTGTAGGAGCGTTCATATAAACAATGCCACTATAGTCAATGGAGGGAAGGAAAGTCACAGTTACAAGGCGTTTCCTAGCATTCAGAGTTAGACAGGATCTGTTTCGGAAAAAGAAATCCAGTTTTAACTTTCAGCTTCTTTACTAGTTTTTCCACGTGGAGCTTAAAAGAGAAGCCCCTAGTATACTGCCGCGTACGTCCATACGCAGAGGTACGAGCGTACCCCCCAGGGCATGTCCGTGCAAAGCTCAATTTTTATGACCGCATATGCGTACGCGGTGTTGCACAATAAACTGCCCAGCGACGGACTATTTTGTATGCTACACCAATGTATTAAATTCCTCTTCTTCATCCCTGATCTGGCCTTTTCTTTTGTTTTTTTTTTTTGCCAAGAGGCAAGTGAGCTCTTCCTCCTCCGTTGATGCAATGACTGAAATGGTGAGAAATGAAGGAATTTGTCACAAGCGAATTAAACTCAGGTCCAGCATGGCTGCGGGAGGGTCTGGAGATTTCCTGGTGGGCTGGTCTGATGTGTGGGCTGCAGAGCTAGTGCTCCATCCATCCATCCATCCATTTTCTTTACCCGTTTGTTCCATTTTGGGTCACGGGGGTCGCTGGTGCCCATGTCCAGCAATCACTGTGCGAGGGGCGGGGTACACCCTGGACAGGTCGCAAGTCCATCACAGGGCCACATAGAGACAAACAAGACAAACAACCATTCACTCTCTCACTCACACCTAGGGACAATTTAGAGTTACCAATCAGCCTAACATGCATGTTTTTGGTCTGTGGGAGGAAACCGGAGTACCTGGAGAAAACCCACGCATGCACGGAGAGAACATGCAAACTCCACCCAGAAAGGCCCCTGGACCGGGGTTTGAACCAAGGACCTGCTCGCTGAGAGGCAGCAGCTCTACCAGTTGCGCCACCGTGCTGCCCGAGCTAGTGCTCCCTGTTTTTTATTTTATGTTTTATTTTTAGATCTTTTTATTAACAACATATAAACACAGAACACCGCTGTGGCTGAGGCTGCCAGCGCTCGTTTTTTTCCCCGACCTGTCAATCAATCCAGTAGGCGTGTCAGCGAATGACCAATCGGCGACCTCAATTTGTCCCGAAGGTAAACGCCCCTTGTCTGTGAAGCTGCTCTGCAGCTGCTCGGGGTGTACACTGGAGTCTGAAGTCTGAACCCTCTGCGTACGGTATACGCGTACGTATGCGTGAACGGATGTATGCGGCAGTATACTGGGAGCTAGAGATGTGAGTTGACTAAGATACCCAAATATTTATAGGAATCAACAAACTCAATAAGGACACCATTTGAGGATAAAATCAGAGGAAGAACTGCTGGGACCGACTTCCTGTTTGAAAAAAGCATCCCTTTGGTTTTGTCGGCATTTAGGAGGAGTTTGAGATGGAACAAATCTGACTGGATGATGTCAAATGCAGATTGCAAAAGCTGGAAAGCCTTAGCAACTGTTTTAGCTCTACAATAAACAACTGTGTCATCAGCATAGACATGAAAGGATGCATGAAGGATGCTCTGACCTACATTACCTATGTAGATTGTAAAGCGGGTGGGTCCCAAGACTGAGCCTTGTGGTACACGATTGTTGACTGTTCAATAACTGGAGGAAATACCATTATGTTGAACACATTGCCTCCAATCTTAAAGATGGTTAGAGAACCAACCAATGGTATGATCTGCAAAACCAAATTCTGAGAGCTTATGATACAAGATGTCATGATCCACAGTGTCAAAAGCTTTAGACAGGTCTAAGAAAAGTGCAACACAATAATCCTTAGCATCCAATGCTTCAACAATGTTATTTAAGAACCTTCAGTGAAGCAGTGGTTGTGCTGTGTTGTTTCCTGAAACCAGATTGGAGGGGAGGTAAGATGTTAAATGAGTCCAGGTAATTTTTGATTTGAGAGTTTATCAGTTTTTCTAGAACCTTGGCTAAAATGCAGAGTTTAGAGATTGGTCGGTAGTTGTTCAGTGAGGTGGGATCACCTCCCTTTAGCAAAGGAAGAACAAAGGCTGTTTTCCAAGCATATGGAATGGAGTTTTGGCTTATGGACAGGTTAAAGATGTGGGACACAGGGACTGTGATGATATGAGCAGCCAGCCTTAAGAAATAAGGTGGAATTTCATCTGGTCCTGCAGATTTTTTAGGATCGAGACCTTTTAACAGTTTATTAACCTCACTAACTGAGAACGGAGAAAAAGAGAAGGTGTGTTTAACTGAGGATTGACTTGTAGGAGGGATTTGATTTGTAGAAGTTTGGTTATTAAGTGAAGCGGCTGATTTTCCATTAGTAACTGTGTCAAATAATGAACTAGAAGCAGCAAAATGTTTATTGAAACAGTTCAGGATCTCATGCTTATTTGACACAGGAACGGAGTTAACATGAAGTTGTGATGGGAGGTCACATGATTTGGGGCTGCCTAAGAGAGATTTGATGGTTGTCCAGAATATTTGAGGGTCATTTAGATTTTTGGAGGTCTGAGATAAGAAATAGTTACGTTTTGCGGCTTTGATGGCAGTTGTGCATTTATTCCTCAGCTGTAGAAAATTCAACCAGTCAGTGTCTGAGCCAGATTTTCTTGCTGCAGCCCAAAGATAATCTCTCCTGTGTAGGAGGTCAGCTAGTTCAGAAGTAAAACGGGGCTGTCGCGACCCTTTATTTTGAACTGACGAAAAGGAGCATGCTTGTTCACAAAATAAATGAAACTATTATGGAAATAGTTCCAAGCAGAGTTCACATCGTCAATTAACAGAATACAATGCCAGTCAAAGTGAGATAGATCCCAGAGGAATGACTGTTCACAAAAATGTTTCAGATCCCTTTTTTTAATTAATCTGGGCTTAGAAGTTGAAATTTTAATATCTCTGAGAGCTGCTATTACACAATGATCACTCAAAATGTCAGCAAATAGACCTGTACCAGGGAATTTGTGAGGCATATTTGCTAGAAACAGGTCTAAAATGGAAGATTTTTCAGGACGGTTTTTGTTTGGTCTAGTGGGAGAGTCAATGAGTTGGGTTTATTAAGCGACAGGCAACATTCCTTGAATTTATCACAGAGGTGTCATGCTTTTGCCTCTCACAGCCTGTCATTTTTGTGTTTTTTCCTGCCAAGCTCTGCCTGTTCCTGTCACTCACTCTCATCCAGCAATCAAGCTCATGCTCTACGTCTGTTCTCCACCCTATTTAAACTCCCTGCATTCACTCAGTCAGTGCCAGATTCTCAAACCTTTCAAGCAGTAGAAATCCAACATACCCGATCTTGTCTCTTGCCAGGACTCCTTTCCTGTTTTTGACTCCTCACCTTGCCTGAACCCTCTTGGATTTTGTCTGCCTATCTGCCCATGGTTTCTGACTCTGTGCCTTCCCCTTTCGACCACGTCTTTTGGATCACGACTCAGCCCTGTTCTCGCTTCTCCTCTTCTATGGTTTTTGACCCCTGCAACGACTCACAGACCACAATTCTGGATTTCCCCATTCTGGACCTCAAGTCTTTTAATCTGCTCCACTGCAGCAACCTGCTCTTCTGGAGGTACATCACCGACTGCAGTGTGACTACAGACTCTGCTGCAACATCAAGACAGAAGGTTAGTGCAGACACCAACATTTACCTGCACGTCCAGAACTTAGTCAAAACCACTAACTCTTCTGTCTTGACAGATTGGACCCGGCCCAAGACCCAGACCTCCTCCAGAGTTTTTCCTGTTCACAATAAAAGTGTTAAACTGCTCTTGGGCTTGTTGTTGTTGTTGCTGATCCAAAACCCAGATCATGTCAGTAGAATCTGGCCAAAAATAATGGATCCAGCATCAGCCCAAGAGTGGCGCTCTGGTGTGGAGGGGGCCATAGGTAAACTAGAGTCTAATTTAGATGAGATTATGGTTGTGCTCAAATCCATGTCACAGCAACCCTCTACTCAGGACTCTGCTCACGTAGCTACTGTCCATGCACTTTCTCACCATTTACCTACTGTTTATAATGAACCTCGTCTGTCTCCTCCGGAGTTGTTTAGAGGAGAGCCTGATCAATGCAGACCGTTTCTCACTCAATGTGAGATCCATTTTCAACTGCAGCTGCATTCCCCTCTGAACGGTCTCGAGTGGCCTACGTCATCTCATTCCTCGCAGGTAAAGCGAAGTCATGGGGCACATCAGAGTGGCAGAGAGAAGCTAGGTGTTATCACAGCTTTACAGCCTTTGCCAAAGAACTTTGCAGAGTATTTGACCCTGTCCTGCCTGAGAGGGAGGCTGCACGCAAATTGTTCTCAGTTAAACAAGGAAAGAAAAGATTAACAGAGTATATTATTGAGTTCCATGCCATTGCGGCTGACAGTTGTTGGAACGAGTGTGCTTTAACTGATGCTTTTTTCCAAGGTCTTAATGACAACATAAAGGACACGCTGGTAACCCAGGATTACCCAGAGTCCCTCCAGGAGTTGGAAGACCTGGCAACCCGCATTGACCTACAGCTGTGTGAGAGGGACCGAGAGAGGGGTAACAGGCTGGTGAGACCTTCCAGACCTTGGGGTGAGTCAGAAACCATTTCTCCTACATCTGTAACCACCACTCCCAAGTCACCTCAGATGGAGGAACTGGCACAGCTGGGAAGAAGCTGTCTCACCTGGAAGGAAAGAGAGAGATGGAGAAAGTTTCACTTGTGCTTTTATTGTGGAGAGAATAAGCATACCATTAGCCAATGTCTGTTAAAAGGACCAGATTCAGCAGGGAAGAGGAGGCACCTGCTAAGTCAGATCAGAAAGCCCAGAACCTCTCCCCCGTTCACTGTGCCTGCTGAAATTTTAATAGATGGTAAAGAACCTGCCCGTGTGGCTGCCTTCATTGGCAGACACAGAGTTCATTGATCATCATTTTGCTCTCAGTCGGTATTGAATTAATTCAGTCTTCCAGTACTCATAAAGTTCTCGCTTTAGATGGTCACTCTCTTAATAACTCTGACCAAAACACCAAACCTGTCACTCTATTACTTGGGGGGAATCACAAGGAAAAAAACAGTTATCAACTCTCCTCAGCTTCCAGTTGTTCTTGGCTCTTGCTGGTTGAATAAACACAACCCACATACCAACTGGAGGGGTAAGGAGATTGTTGGCTGGGCCGACGACTGAGTCACTACTTGTTTGTTTGATGCTGTTGTACCTTCAGCGAGTCCCATTGATGTCAAAGAGATTTATCCTGACCTCTCTAAGGTCCCAGCCGAGTACCATGACCTCAAGGAGGTATTTAATAAGATTAAAGCAACCTCGCTTCCCATACACCGACCCTATGACTGTGCCATAGACCTCATTCCTGGCGCCACTCCACCTAAGGGTGGCTTGTACTCTTTGTCTAGTCCTGAACATGACTCTATGCAGAAGTACATCAAGGAATCTCTCAAAGCTGGTATCATTAGACCTTCTGCGTCTCCTGCTGGGGCAAGGTTTTTCTTTGTGGGGAAAGAAGGATGGGTCTCTTGGGCCTTGTATTGACTACAGGGGGCTCAATAAAATCACTATTAAAAACAAGTATTCTCTTGCCCTCATGTCCACAGCTTTTGACCTCATCCAGGGAGCCACTGTTTTTACCAAGCTTGACCTGAGAAACGCCTACCACCTGGTCCGCATCAGGGAGGGGGATGAGTGGAAAACTGTGTTCAACACTCCTAATGGCCACTACGAGTACTTGGTAATGTCGTTTGGTCTCACTAATGCACCTGCAGTTTTCCAAACCTTAGTCAATGATGTACTTCGAGACATGGTAAACCAGTATGTTTTTGTGTACCTTGACGACATCCGTGTGTTTTCTAAAGATTTGTCTTCCCACTTCAAACATGTCAGATTGGTCCTAGTCAGACTGCTACAGAATAACTTGTTTATTAAAGCTGAGAAATGTGAGTTCCATCAGACTTCCACCTCCTTCCTCTGTTTTAATATCTCTCCTAATCAGGTTACTCTGGACCCTGGCAAGGTCTCTGCAGTTATGGATTGGCCTGTTCCAAAAGTACAGGAAACAGTTACAAAGATTTCTTGGATTCGCCAATTTTTACAGAAAGTTTATTAGGAACTATAGTTCCATTGCCAGTCCACTTCATTCCCTAACATCCCCCAAGACCAAGTTTAATTGGAATGAGGCTGCTGGTCTTGCTTTTGAAAGACTCAAAAAGTTGTTTTCTTCTGCACTCATCCTACATGCTCCTAACCCTGACAAGCCTTTCATTGTGGAGGTGGATGCCTCTAGTACAGGGGTTGGAGCAGTTCTCAGCCAGCACAGCAATGAGGGACAAGTTCATCCATGTGCATTCTTTTCTAGAAGTCTTTCTGCTGCTATGTAACTATGATGTGGGGAATGTGAGCTGCTGGCTGTGAAGTTGGCTCTGGAAGAATGGAGGCACTGGTTCGAGGGTGCTAAGGAACCCTTCCAAGTGTGAACAGATCATAAGAACCTCGAGTACCTCTGCACAGCTAAATTACTGAACCCTAGACAAGCCAGGTGGGCCCTATTCTTCTGTCGATTCAATTTTATATTATCTTACAGGCCTGGAACCAAGAACACGAAACCTGATGCATTGTCTCGTATTTCTGAGGAGAATGGGACAACCAAGACTGAGATAGAGTTTATCTTACCAGATAATGTACGTCTGTCTATGACCCAGCTGGAGTCGGACCTATGACGGGCCAATCGGACTCATCCTCCTCCTGCCAACGGCCCTAGTAACCATATATTTGTTCCCAGCAAAAAAATAAAAGAGGTACTCGAACTCTGTCACAATTCACATTTGTTTTGTCACCCTGGTAAGACTGCTAAGACCCTCTGCGTGGTTAAATCACAGTTTTGGTGGGAGACCCTTACTAAAGATATCAAACATTTTGTTAACTCCTGCCATTCTTGTAACCAAGCCAAGTCCTCTTGTCGCCCACCAGCAGGTCTCCTTTGGCCTTTGTCTGTTCCATCTCGTCCATGGTCCCATATTTCAATGGATTTTATTACTGGCCTCCCAACCTCGTCGGGTAATATTGTTATTCTCACGACTGTAGATCGATTTTCCAAAATGGTTCACCTCATTCCTCTCCCCAAGTTACCCTCTGCTAAGGAACTTGGTATTATCATGACCAAGGAGGTGTTTAGACTACAAGTGACATTGTTTCTGACAGGGGTCCTCAGTTTGTTTCAAAATTTTGGAAGGAGTTTTGTAGTCTTCTGGGCATCACAATTAGTCTCTCCTCAGGATTTCATCCTCAGACAGATGGTCAATAAGAGAGAGCCAACCAAGAAGTGGAGACCAAGCTACGCCTGCTCTGTGAAGGAGATCCCAGTAAATGGTCCACTAACCTCCCCTGGGTCGAGCATGCGAATAACTCCCTACCTTCGTCATCATCAGGTCTGTCTCCCTTTCATGTTGTGTTTGGTTTTCAACCACCTGTATTTTCTATCCAGAGGCGAGAAGCACAGGTGCCCTCTGCTCACCATGCCATCTTGAGATGCCAACGCACCTGGAGAAGGGCCAGGAGGGCTCTCCTCAATGCCAATGCCACCTACGCCAGGGGTGCTAACAAGCGCCGGTCCACTCAACCCACTTACCAGGTAGGCACCAAGGTCTGGCTCTCTACCAGAGACCTTCTGCTACGAGTGGAATCTTGTAAGCTAGCACCCTGGTTCATCTGACCCTTCTTCATTAATAAAATTAGCAACCCTGTTGCCGTTCGCCTTCAACCACCTTGTTCACTCAGGGTTCACCCAACTTTTCACGTCTTGCGCCTCAAGCCTTTTGTTCTGCCTTGATTCGAAGAACTGACCAGAATTTTCATGGCATCAAGTTTTCTCAGAAGGCTACTGCGTTTACATGAAGAAAATGAAGTCCCGACATGTTTTTAGTCATTTGGTGTGCTGTAATTAGTGGGGGGTCCAGGGTTGGGCTGAATCCCTGAGAGCAGTAACAACATTATTATCAGACATTTTCTTGAGTTTTTCGTGAGTGATATGTAATTACAGGAGTTAATAGTGTGATAATTGAGAAACATTAAAGAAGACTTGATCAATCAGAACCCAAAAAACGTGAAAGTTGCAGTTTTTCTCTCTGTACTCCGATGAAGTCAGACGTGTCTCCTGGCACTCTATACA